>NC_134471.1:75592070-75758070 GCF_964194025.1 Convolutriloba macropyga | reverse complement strand
CAATTTATTTTTGATTGTCCATTCATAAATACCATTGATGTCATATTGCAGAGCGCCCAAAACAATCCACGAATAGCAGCTTTAGGTTGTCGGCATACAAATATACATGAGAGTTTTGCACATAGTCAACAAGATTGTTCATGTACAAGATAAACAGAAGTGGTCAAAGGACACTTCCTTGTGGAACACCAGATGTTAAAACGTAGTGCCTAAAAAACAAGATCTCATACGGACAATATGGTGTCGATCTTCGACATATTCCGAAAAAAGATGAAGAAAAGCTTCGTCAAACCCAATTGCTGCCAGTTGTGTTAGTAATCTATGATGGGGAACGAAATCAAAAGCCTTTCTGATATCAAAACAGACGCTAGCACAAGGGAAATTTTTGTCAAGATTGTTGTAAAGAACATCAAAATATGAAATAAGGTGAGTAGTTGTGCTGCGTCTCTTCATAAAACCGTGCCGAGGGTTTATGATTAGTGGCCTAACCAGTGGATACAAAAATTGAACATTTTTTCGAAAACAATAGAAAGCTTTGGAAGCAAGCTGATCGGACGATATTTTTAACGTCACTTGTTGAACCATTTTTGTGTAGTGGTTTGATATATGACCTTTTTCATTCTTTAGGCTAATGTGAGGACTTTTGATTAACTTAAAATAATGCGATAACTGCTGGGGCTAAAATTTGGCAGCCATCACGAAGTAAGAAAGACGGTAATTGATCTGAACCCATTGAAGAACTGTCATCACATTTGCTCAATATGTTTTCAATTTCCAAAACTCCAAACGTAACATCTTGTAATCTAATACTCGAATCCAAAGCTGTTAGAACATAGACCGAGCTGAAAAATGCTTTTTTATCGTCCGTTGAAAAACTGACACCGTCGTAATTCATCACAGGCGGAAAAACGCTAGTCTCTTTGAGAGTCCTGAGTTGCTTGCAACAGTCATTCCTGCTCGTCTAATTACATTCCTCAACAAGAAAACTCGTGTCAAGTTCAATTGACTCTGGAAGCTCTTTCTGATTTTCCTACATTTTCAATGAGTCCCATAGTGTCCAATCTTTTTCCAGCCTTCTCTTGATTGTCTCGCTTTTATTTCCAGCTTTCTCTTGATCGTCTCGCTTTTATTTATTGTCTCGCCTTTATTTAACGCAACTTATCACAGCCCTCGCTAAAAGGCTGTGAGATATTCCGTTGAGATCAACTGGGTGAGGCATTTACTTAATGCACCATAAACGATAATCGTCGTGAGAATTGCTCTCGAACTTGACAGGCGAGCGGTTGGTTTCAGTTCTGGCTGGCTTATCCTTGCGGAGGCCAACCGCAATAAGCGAGGATCGCCGTTCACGACATAAATTTCTGCCTCCTGAAGCGTTTCTCGACAGTTAGGCTAGCCCGACAAGTTTATATACTTGTAAATGATTTTATTCGATTATGAAATCAGTTTTAATTAAACCTGACGATGAACGCAATTTTCGGAAACGTTTGTTTTTCACAACAATTAAATTTCTAATTGACAATTACTTCTCCCCATAGCCAACCCGTACAATTACAAATTAGAAATCTCTACGAGAGCTGATCACCACTGTCCTCGGCTTTTACCAGCTTAAACCCTTTCTTTCAACGAGAAATCAAACAACTCAAGCGAGGAAAGAAACATTCTAGTAAAACAGTCACGCAAAAATTTTGCATAAAAAGACATACACAACTCTAATTGAATCAAGTTTCGTTCAAGAGCAATTATTCATCTCTCCATTCTGAAATTAACTCTAATCTAAATAAACAATGACTTCAATTTAATCTATTGAAGAGATTTGAAGATTCTCAAGGAACCTATCAAACTTCTTTGTTGCTGTTGCCACTGACAAACAAATTAAGTGTAGCCGGACATTGATTACTGGTTGTCACTTTTAGCTAGCAAATTTAGTTTTTAACAACAATTTTACAAGATGTTGTTCTTGTAAGGGATAAGTAAGTCCCAGTCGCCTTTTTTTAAAAAGCTATGCTCGTGTTTCTGCACAAATGACAGTCCAGTCGTAGAACAATTGCCACGTGCAGAGATTTCGCTCATCAAATTTTCAATGACAAATTTCCCGATTAAAATTATCTATCGGTCTTTTAGAACCCCTATTTTTTTATGCCGACTCTTCTCAATGTGACACTAATTGTGTCGTTTGGCGGTAAAACTTCATTCGCGTTATTCCGGATAATCTTTTTGAAACCTTGCAGATGTCGCTCGACCGTCCCTCGAGTGTATATTTGGATAAAAGCTCCTCTCTTAGGGTCTTTTGATTTATAAAGTAATAAAATTTTTCAGCTGCTTAAAAACTGGAGTTATTACAATGTTTAACAAAGTAAAATGACTAACAGAAAATCCTGCTTTCCAAAACCGTCCTATTGAGTATGATAATTGCTGAAGGATTCGTTGAGTACTTCGCAATTACGTCATAAGTAATAATAGGATTACTAACAAGGTATTTTATAACCAAGATTGTCCTCCTTTGAAGTCGACGGATGTATTGCAAGGTATGATTAACGTTTTGGTACTCTACGTCGGAGTACTCCTACAAAAGAGTCAGTGACATCTTGACATCTATTCTGGTTCCACCAAAGTTCTCTGTGCCCCCATAGAACATTTTTTGCGTTGTTGCTATGCTACTCTATTAGAAGTAGCACATAGGGGCATACAAGAAAACAATCTGGCCAATAAAATGGTGGACCGAAACAGAATCATTTTTGCAAACCAAGGGATGTTTTTACCGATAAAAGAGTTCAATGAGGAAAAGAAGCTTTCTTCACGTCCAGAGGAGTTCAAACTGACGTGTCAAAGATTTCTAGTTTTGCTTGAATTGGACTGATGATTCACATATCTTTGTTTTTTTCATGCATAATAGAAAACAAAGCGTTTTAACTATATTTTAGGTCTTCGTATGCTGGTCCAGGGGTTTTTCCAAAACATTATAAACGTTAATCAATTCTAATTTGTATTCCCTTCAATTCTACTCTTCAATGATTCAAACTTTCTAAGTACTTTATTTCACAAATCAAATTCATCTAATGGGAATTTATCTACAAACAAACCATTCAGTAATGTTTCATATATTTTTCCACCTACATTTCATTCATTCGAAACTCAAATGACTTGATTTTAAATACATTGAAAGTTTACGCATGATTCTGCGTTTCTCTTTTTTTCATGTCTACATTACTTTTTGATTCCCAAAAGCATTGACTTATTATGTATGCAAAAACACTTTTTTGAGACAGCTTAAAACGTTTGGTTGTCGTCAATATTAAGTATATTAGGCAATTGTTTCTTAAAAATTAATATTTATCAGCATTTGGTAATTAGGTCTCGCGCAATTTGATTGCCACCAAGTTGCAAGTTTTCCACAACTACTGCTGCACTCTCTTCATTTGTCAGTTTAAAGTTCTTCCTCAGTTGTTGATCACTCGAAAAAAATGTTGTTTGCAAGTTTACACCTAGGGTGCAATAATAGATATTGAAAGTTTTGTTGCGGAAACAGTCCAGACCATATTGCTGTCAATTACATTGTATGAATATTGTGATTAAAAAACGCAGTACTTAAGGAAAACAAAAAAAATAACTAATCACGTCTTCAAGCTCCGACTGCTCGAAATTTATTCTGATTGTTTTGTCTTATGTTTTCCAATTTGAGAACCACATGCACTGGCATCTAATAATAATCATAATTTTTACTATTATTAATAGTAATAGATGTCAATGCCTATTATTATCAAATTGGAAAAAACTTATGAAACACGTTTTTTAATGTCATTTTAATAGAGATCTTTAAAAATTAGCGTTTCCAAATCCATAATGTCTAAAATGAAAAGAATTTTTGCTTCTCCTATAAACAATGGAGACTGGCTGCATTTAAATTTCATCGCTTTACATTTTTCTGGATGAAATTCCAATTTATTTTTGATTGACCATTCATAAACACCATTGAGGTCACATTGCAGAGCGCCGAAGCAATCAGCGAATAGCAGCTTTAGGTCGTCGGCACACAAGTAAACTTGGGAGTTTTGCACATAGTCAACAAGATCGTTCATGTACAAGATAAACAGAAGTGGAACACCTTGTGGAATACACTTCCTTGTGGAACAGCAGATGTTACAACGGAGGGCCTAAAAAACACGATCCTATGCGGACAATTTGGTGTCGATCTTCGAGATATTCCAACAAAAGATGAAGAAAAACTTTGTCAAACCCAAATGCTGCCAGTTCTGTTAGTAATCTATGATGCGGAACGAATTCAAAAGCCTTTCTGATATCAAAACAGACGCTAGCACAAGGGAAATTTTTGTCAAGATTGTTGTAAGAAACATCAAAATATGAAATAAGTTGAGTAGTTGTGCTGCGTCTCTTCAAAAAAACGTGCTGAGGATTTGTGATTAGTGGCCTAACTATTGGATACAAAAAATTGAACATTTTTTCAAAAACAATAGAAAGCTTTGGAAGCAAGCTGATCGGACGATTTTTTTAACGTCACTTGTTGAACCCTTTTTGTGTAGTGGTGTGATATATGACATTTTTCATTCTTTAGGGCAACGCGAGGACTTTTGAATAACTTGAAATAATGCCATAACTGCTGGGGCTAAAATTTGGCAGCCAACACGAATTAAGAAAGATGGTACTTGATCTGAGCCCATGGAAGAACTGTCATCACATTTGCTCAATATGTTTTCAAATTCCAAAAGTCCGAACGTAAAATCTTGTAAGTTAATACTCGAATCCAAAGCTGTTGGAACATAGACAGAGCAGAAAAAATCATTGAATGCATTTGCTTTTTTATCGGCAATTGAAAAAGTGTCACCGTCGTAATTCATCACAGGAGAAAAATCGCTAGTCTCTTTGAGAGTCCTGAGTAGCTTGAAACAGCCATTAATGCTCGTCAAATTACATTCCTCAAAATAAAGACTCGTGTCAAGTTCTATTGTCTCTGAAAGCTCTTTCTGATTTTCCCTCATTTTCAATGAGTCCGATAGTGTCCAATCTTTTTCCAGCCTTCTCTTGATTGTCTCGCTTTTATTTCCAGCTTTCTCTTGATCGTCTTGCTTTTATTTATTGTCTCGCTTTTAATTAACGCAATTTCTCACAGCCCTCGCATTTACGGGTGAGGCATTTACTCAATGCACTATAACCGATAATTTTCGTGAGAATTGCTCTCGAACTCGACAGGCGAGGGGTTGGTTTCAGTTGTAGCTGGCTTATCCTTGCGGAGGCCAACCACAGTAGGCGAGGCTTGCCGTTCACGTCATAAATTTTCGCCTCCTGAAGTGTTTCTCGACAGTTTGGCTAGCCCGACAAGTTTATATACTTTGTAAATGATTTCATTCGATTATGAAATCAGTTTTAATAAAACCTGAAGACGAACACAATTTTCGAAAACTTTCGTTTTTCACAACAATTAAATTTCTAATTGACAATTACTTCTCCCCATAGCCAACCCGTACACTTACAAATTAGAAATCTCTACGAGAGCTGATCACCACTGTCCTCGGCTTTTACCAGCTTAAACCCTTTCTTTCAACGAGAAGTTAAACATCTCAAGCGAGGAAAGAAACATTCTAGTAAAACAGTCACGCTAAAATTTTGCATAAAAAGACATACACAAATCTAATTAGATCAAGTTTCGTTCGAGAGCAATTATTCATCTCTCCATTCTGAACTTAACTGTAATCTAAATAAATAATGATTTCAATTTAACCTATTGAAGAGGTTTGAAGATTCGTTAGGAACCTATCACATTTGTCAAATTTGTTTGTTGCTGTTGCCACTGACAAACAAATTACCTATAGCAGGACATTGGTTACTGGTTGTCACTTTTAGCTAGCAAATTTAACTTTTAACAACAGTTTTACAAGATGTTGTTCTTGTAAAGGATAAGTAAGTCCCAGTCGCTTTTTTAAAAGCTATGCTCGTGTTTCTGCACGAATGACAGTCCAGTCGTAGAACAATTGCCACTTGCAGAGATTTCGCTCATCAAATTTTCAATGACAAATTTTCAGGTTAAATTTATCTATTGGTTTTCTAGAACCCCTAATTTTTTATGCCAACTCTTCTCAATATGACACAAATTGTGTCGTTTGGTATTAAAACTTCATTCGCGCTTTTCGGGATAATCTTTTTGAAGATTTTTAGATGTCGCTCGACCGTCCCTCGAGTGTATATTTGGATAAGAGCTCCTCTCTTAGGGTCTTCTGATTTATAACGTAATAAAATTTTTTAGCTGCTAAAAAATTGGAGTTATTACAATGTTTAACAAAGCTAAATGACTAACAGAAAATCCTGCTTTCCAAAACCGTGCCATTGAGTAAAATAATTGCTGAAGGATTTGTTGAGTACTTCGCAATTACGTCATAAGTAATAATAGGATATTATAAGTAATAACTGGATTACTAACAAAGTAAGCCTTATTTACCAAGTCTGTACTCCTTTGAAGTCGACGGATGTATTTCAAGTTACGAGTAACATTTTGGTATTGTGCCTCGGAGTACTCATACAAAGGAGTCAGTCTTTTGATGTTCTAAAATGAATGTTGAAACAGGAAAAATAAGTGAATTGCACAAAATACTTGACATCTATTCTGGTTCCAACAAAGTTCTTTGTGCCCCAAAAATTTTTTGCGTTGTTGCTATGCTACTCTGCTAGAAGTAGCACCTAGGGGCATACAAGAAAACAACCTGCCCAATAAAATGGTGAACCGCAACAGAATCAATTTTGCAAACCAAGTGATGTTTTTACCGATAACAGAGTTCACTGAGAAAAAGAAGTTTTTCTCACATCCAGAGGAGTTCAAACTGACGTCAAAAAATTTCTAGTTTTGCTTGAATTGGTCTGATGATTCTTATATCTTTGTTTTTTTTTCATGCATAATAAAAAACAAAGCGTTTCAACTATATTTTAGGTCTTTGTATGCTGGTCCAGGGGTTTTTCCAAAACATTATAAACGTTAATCAATTCTAATTTGTATTCCCTTCGATTCTACTCTTTAATGATTCAATTTTTCTTAGTACTTTATTTCACAAATCAAATTCTTCTAATGGCAACTTACCTACAATTAAACCATTCAGTAATGTTTCATATAATTTTCTACCTACATTTCATTCATTCGAAACTCAAACGACTTGATTTTAAATCCATTGGAAGTTTACGCATGACTCTGCGTTTCTTTTTTTTCTTGTCTACATTACTTATTGATTCATGAAAGCATTGACTTATTAAGTATTCAAAACCACTTTTTTGAGACAGCTTATAACGTTTGGTTGGCGTCAATTATACCTATATTAGGTAATTGTTTCTTAAAGTTCTTCCTCGGTTGTTCATCACTCGAAAAAAATGTTGATTGCAAGTTTACACCTAGGGTGCAAAAATAGATATTGAAATTTTTGCAGCGGAAACAGTCCAGACCATATTGCTGTCAATTAGATCGTATGAATAATGTGATTAAAAAACGCAGCACTTAAGAAAAACCAAAAAAAATTAATAATTAATGACGTCTTCAAGCTCTGACTGCTCGAAATTTATTCTGATTGGTTTGTCTTAAGTTTTCCATTTTGAAAACCACAGGCACTGGCATCTAATAATAATATATACTATTATTAATAGTAATAGATGTCAATGCCTATTGTTCTCAAATTGGAAAAAAACATTTGAAACACGTTTTTTTAATTTCATTTTAATAGAGATCTTTAAAAACTAGCATTCCCAAATCCATAGGCTCTGAAATGAAAAGAATTTCCAATTCTCTTAGAAATAATGGAGACTGGCTGCATTTAAAGTTCATCGCTTTACATTTTTCTGGATGAAATTCCAATTTATTTTTGATTGACCATTCATAAACACCATTGATGTCACATTGCAGAGCGCCGAAGCAATCAGCGAATAGCAGCTTTAGGTCGTCGGCACACAAGTAAACTTGGGAGTTTTGCACATAGTCAACAAGATCGTTCATGTACAAGATAAACAGAAGTGGAACACCTTGTGGAATACACTTCCTTGTGGAACAGCAGATGTTACAACGGAGGGCCTAAAAAACACGATCCTATGCGGACAATTTGGTGTCGATCTTCGAGATATTCCAAAAAAAGATGAAGAAAAGCTTTGTCAAACCCAAATGCTGCCAGTTCTGTTAGTAATCTATGATGCGGAACGAATTCAAAAGCCTTTCTGATTTCAAAACAGACGCTAGCACAAGGGAAATTTTTGTCAAGATTGATGTAAGGAACATCAAAATATGCAATAAGTTGAGTAGTTGTGCTGCGTCTCTTCATAAAACCGTGCCGAGGGTTTGTGGTTAGTGGCCTAACTAGTGGATACAAAAAAATTGAACACTTTTTCAAAAACAATAGAAAGCTTTGGAAGCAAGCTGATCGGACGATTTTTTTAACGTCACTTGTTGAACCCTTTTTGTGTAGTGGTGTGATATATGACGTTTTCCATTCCTTAGGCCAATTCGAGGACTTTTGAATAACTTGAATTAATGCCATAACTGCTGGGGCTTAAATTTGGCAGTCATCACGAGTTAAGAAAGATGGTACTTGATCTGAGCCCATGGAAGAACTGTCATCACATTTGCTCAATATGTTTTCAATTTCCAAAACTCCGAACGTAAAATCTTGTAAGGTAATAATCGAATCCAAAGCTGTTGGAACATAGACAGAGCAGAAAAAATCATTGAATGCATTTGCTTTTGAAAAAGTGTCACCGTCGTAATTCGTCACAGGAGGAAAATCGCTAGTCTCTTTGAGAGTCCTGAGTAGCTTGAAACAGCCATTACTGCTCGTCAAATTACATTCCTTAAAATAAAGACTCGTGTCAAGTTCAATTGACTCTGAAAGCTCTTTCTGATTTTCCTTCATTTCCAATGAGTCCGATAGTGTCCAATCTTTTTCCAGCCTTCTCTTGATCGTCTCGCTTTTATTTCCAGCCTTCTCTTGATCGTCTCGCTTTTATTTATTGTCTCGCTTTTGTTTATCGGAGTATCTCACAGCCCTCGCTAAAGTGCTGTGAGATATTCCGTTGAGAGCACCTGGGTGAGGCATTTACTCAAAGCACCATAACCGATAATTTTCGTGAGAATTGCTCTCGAACTCGACAGGCGAGGGGTTGGTTTTAGTTGTAGCTGGCTTATCCTTGCCGAGGCCAACCACAGTAGGCGAGGCTTGCCGTTCACGTCATAAATTTTTGCCTCCTGAAGTGTTTCTCGACAGTTTGGCTAGCCCGACAAGTTTATATACTTTGTAAATGATTTCATTCGATTATGAAATCAGTTTTTAAAAAACCTGACGATGAACACAATTTTGAAAACGTTCGTTTTTCACAACAATTAAATTTCTAATTGACAATTACTTCTCCCCATAGCCAACCCGTACAATTACAAATTAGAAATCTCTACGAGAGCTGATCACCACTGTCCTCGGCTTTTACCAGCTTAAACCCTTTCTTTCAACGAGAAATCAAACAACTCAAGCGAGGAAAGAAACATTCTAGTAAAACAGTCACGCAAAAATTTTGCATAAAAAGACATACACAACTCTAATTGAATCAAGTTTCGTTCAAGAGCAATTATTCATCTCTCCATTCTGAAATTAACTCTAATCTAAATAAACAATGACTTCAATTTAATCTATTGAAGAGATTTGAAGATTCTCAAGGAACCTATCAAACTTCTTTGTTGCTGTTGCCACTGACAAACAAATTAAGTGTAGCCGGACATTGATTACTGGTTGTCACTTTTAGCTAGCAAATTTAGTTTTTAACAACAATTTTACAAGATGTTGTTCTTGTAAGGGATAAGTAAGTCCCAGTCGCCTTTTTTTAAAAAGCTATGCTCGTGTTTCTGCACAAATGACAGTCCAGTCGTAGAACAATTGCCACGTGCAGAGATTTCGCTCATCAAATTTTCAATGACAAATTTCCCGATTAAAATTATCTATCGGTCTTTTAGAACCCCTATTTTTTTATGCCGACTCTTCTCAATGTGACACTAATTGTGTCGTTTGGCGGTAAAACTTCATTCGCGTTATTCCGGATAATCTTTTTGAAACCTTGCAGATGTCGCTCGACCGTCCCTCGAGTGTATATTTGGATAAAAGCTCCTCTCTTAGGGTCTTTTGATTTATAAAGTAATAAAATTTTTCAGCTGCTTAAAAACTGGAGTTATTACAATGTTTAACAAAGTAAAATGACTAACAGAAAATCCTGCTTTCCAAAACCGTCCTATTGAGTATGATAATTGCTGAAGGATTCGTTGAGTACTTCGCAATTACGTCATAAGTAATAATAGGATATTATAAGTAATAACAGGATTTCCAACAAGGTAAGCCCTATATACCAAGTCTGTCCTCCTTTGAAGTCGACGGATGTATTTCAAGATATGAGTAATATTTTGGTACTCTTCCTCGGAGTACTCCTACAAAAGATTCAGTCTTTTGATGTTCTAAAATGAATGTTGAAACAGGAAAAATAAGTGAATTGCACAACACACTTGACATCTATTCTGGTCCCACCAAAGTTTTCTCTGCGCCCAGAAAACAATTTTTGTGTTGTTAAAATGCTACTCTGTTAGAAGTACCACATAGGGGCATACAAGAAAACAAACTACCCAAAAAAATGGTGGACCGAAACAGAATCAATTTTGCAAACCAAATGATGTTTTTACCGATAACAGAGTTCACTGATGAAAAAAAATTCTTCTCACGTCCAGAGAAGTTCAAACTGACGTCAAAGATTTCTAGTTTTGCTTGAATTGGTCTGATGATTCACATATCTTTGTTTTTTTTATGCATAATAAAAAACAAAGCGTTTCAACTGTATTTTAGGTCTTCGGATGCTGGTCCAGGGGTCCTCCAAAACATTATAAAAGTTAATCAATTCAAAATTGTATTCCTTTCGATTCTACTCTTTAATGATTCAAACTTTCTTAGTACTTTATTTCACAAATCAAATTCTTCTAATGGTAACTCACCTACAATTAAACCATTCAGTAATGTTTCACAGTTTTTCCACCTACATTTCATTCTTTCGAAGCTCAAACGACTTGACTTTAAATACCTTGAAATTCCGCGCATGACTCTTTGTTTCTCTTTTTTTCTTGTCTACATTACTTATTGATTCATGAAAGCATTGACTTATTAAGTATTCGCAACCAATTTTTTGAGACAGCTTATAACGTTTAGTTGGCGTTAATTATACCTATATTAGGCAATTATTTCTTAAAATTAAATAATTATCAGCAGTTGGTAATTTGGTTTCGCGTAATTTGTTTGAAACTAAGTCGCAAGTTTTCTACAACTACTGCTGCACTCTCTTCATTTTTCAGTTTAAACTTCTTCCTCAGTTGTTGACTACTCGAAAAATAATGTTATTTGCAGGTTTACACCTAGAGTGCAATTTTAGATATTCAAATTTTGTTGCGGAATCAGTCCAGACCATATTCCTATCAATTACATCGTATGAATAATGTGATTAAAAAATGCAGTACTTAAGAAAAACAAAAAATTGATAATTAATGACGTCTTCAAGCTCCAGCTGCTCGAAATTCATTCTGATTGTTTTGTTATATGTTTTCCAATCTGAGAACCACAGGCACTGGAATCTAATAATAATAATATTTACTATTTTTAATAGCAAGAGATGTGCAGTGCCTACTCTTCTCAAATTGGAAAACATATGAAACACGTTTTTTTAATGTCATTTTAATAGAGATCTTTAAAAACTTGCATTCCCAAATCCATAATCTCTATAGTGAAAAGAAACTGCGCTTCTCCTAGAAATAATGGAGATGGCTGCATTTAAAGTTCATCGCTCTACACTTCACTTTTCTGGATGTAAAGCGATCACAATTCCAATTTATTTTTGATTGACCATTCATAAATACCATTGATGTCACATTGCAGAGCGCCGAAGCAATCAACGAATAGCAGCTTTAGGTCGTCGGCACACAAGTAAACTTGGGAGTTTTGCACATAGTCAACAAGATCGTTCATGTACAAGATAAACAGAAGTGGAACACCTTGTGGAATACACTTCCTTTTGGAACTTCAGATGCTACAACGGAGGGCCTAAAAAACAATACCCTATACGGACAATTTGGTGTCGATCGTCGAGATATTCCGAAAAAAAAATGGAGAAAAACTTCATCAAACCCAAATGTTGCCAGTTTTGTTAGTAATCTATGATGCGGAAAGGAACCAAAAGCCTTTCTGATATCAAAACAGACGCTAGTACAAGGGAAATTTTTGTCAAGATTGTTGTAAAGAACATCAAAATATGAAATAAGTTGAGTATTTGTGCTGCGTCTCTTCATAAAACCGTGCTGAGGATTTGTGGTTAGTGGCCTAACTAGTGGATACAAAAAAATTGAACACTTTTTCAAAAACAATAGAAAGCTTTGGAAGCAAGCTGATCGGACGATTTTTTTAACGTCACTTGTTGAACCCTTTTTGTGTAGTGGTGTGATATATGACGTTTTCCATTCCTTAGGCCAATTCGAGGACTTTTGAATAACTTGAAATAATGCCATAACTGCTGGGGTTAAAATTTGGCAGCCATCACGAAGTAAGAAAGATGGTACTTGGTATGATACCATGGAAGAACTGTCATCACATTTGCTCAAAATGTTTTCAATTTCCAAAACTCCGAACGTAACCTCTTGTAAGTTAATACTCGAATCCAAAGCTGTTGGAACATAGACAGAGCTGAAAAAATCATTGAATGCATTTGCTTTTTTGATTGTCAGTTGAAAAAGTGACACCGTCGTAATTCATCACAGGCGGAAAAGCGCTAGTCTCTTTGAGAGTCCTGAGTAGCTTGAAATAGTCATTCCTGCTCGTCAAATTACATTTCTCAACAAGAAGACTCGTGTCAAGTTCAATTGACTCTGCAAGCTCTTTCTGAATTTCCTTCATTTTGCGAGGCTCGCCGTTCACGTCAATAATTTCTGCCTCCTGAAGCGTTTCTCGACAGTTTGTCTAGCCCGACAAGTTTATATCCTTGTAAATGATTTTATTCGATTATGAAATCAGTTTTAATTAAAGCTGACGATGAACGCAATTTTCGAAAACGTTTGTTTTTCACAACAATTAAATTTCTAATTGACAAATACTGCTCCCCATAGCCAACCCGTACACTTACAAATTAGAAATCTCTACGAGAGCTGATCACCACTGTCCTCGGCTTTTACCAGCTTAAACCCTTTCTTTCAACGAGAATTTAAACATCTCAAGCGAGGAAAGAAACATTCTAGTAAAACAGTCACGCAAAAATTTTGCATAAAAAGACATACACAACTCTAATTTGTTTGAAACCAAGTCGCAAGTTTTCTACAACTACTGCTAGAGTCTCTTCATTTGTCAGTTTAAACTTCTTCCTCAGTTGTTGATTACTCGAAAAATAGTGCTATTTGCAAGTTCGGGAGCAATTATTCATCTCTCCATTCTGAACTTAACTCTAATCTAAATAAACAATGCCTTCAATTTAAGCTAATGAAGAGTTTTGAAGATTCGTAAGGAACCTATCAAAATTATTTGTTGCTGTTGCCACTGACAAACAAATTACGTGTAGCAGGACATTGGTTACTGGTTGTCACTTTTAGCTAGCAAATTTAATTTTTAACAACAATTTTACAAGATGTTGTTCTTGTTAGGGATAAATTATCCCCAGTCGCCTTTATTTAAAAAGCTATGCTCGTGTTTCTGCACGAATGACAGTCCAGTCGTAGAGCAATCGCCACGTGCAGAGATTTCGCTCGTCAAATTTTCAATGACAAATTTCCAGATTAAAGTTATCTATCGGTTTCTTAGAACCCCTATTTTTTTATCCCGACAGTTCTCAATATGACACTAATTGTTTTGTTTGGTAGTAAAACTTCATTCGCGCTTTTCCGGATAATCTTTTTGAAACTTCGCAGATGCCGCTCGACCGTCCCTCAAGTGTATATTTGGATAAGAGCTCCTCTTTCAGGGTCTTTTGATTTATAACGTAATGACATTTTTTAGCTACTTAAAAATTGGAGGTATTACAACGTTTAACAAAGTTAAATGACTAACAGAAAATCCTGCATTACAAAACCGTGCTATTGAGTAAGAAAATTGCTGGAGGATTCGTTGAGTACTTCGCAATTACGTCACTACTAATAATAGGATATTATAAGTAATAACAGGATTACTAACAAGGTAAGCCCTATATACCAAGTCTGTCCTCCTTTGAAGTCGACGGATGTATTTCAAGATACGGGTAATATTTTGGTACTCTGCCTCGGAGTACTCCTACAAAAGAGTCAGTCTTTTGATGTTCTAAAATGAATGTTGAAACAGGAAAAATAGGTGAATTGCACAACACACTTGACATCTATTCCGGTCCCACCAAAGTTTTTTCTGCGCCCAGAAAACAATTTTTGCGTTGTTAAAATGCTACTCTGTTAGAAGTAGCACATAGGGGCATACAAGAAAACTATTTGCTCACTAAAATGGTGGACTGAAACAGAATTGATTTTGCAAAATACGTGATTTGCAGTTTTTTTTTTTAATTCGTCTGATGGTTCACATATTTGTTTTTTTCATGCATGATAAAAAACAAAGCGTTTTAACTATATTTCAGGTCTTCGGATGTTGGTCTAGGAGTTCTCCAAAACATTATAACCATGAATCAATTCTCATCTTTATTCCGTTTAGTTCTATTTTTCAATGATTCAAACTTTTTAGCGCTTTATATCACAAAACAAATACTTCTAATGGTTACTGATTTACAATTAAACCATTCACTATTGACTCATATATTTTTCCACCTACATTTTATTCATTCGAAACTGAAATGACCCGATTTTAAATCAAATGAAAGTTTACACATGACTCTGCGTTTTTCAATTTTCACGTCTACATTATTTATTAATACATAAAGCCTTGATTTATTCAATATTCTAAATCACCTTATTAAGACAGCTTAGGATGTTTGGTTGGCGTCAATAATACCTATATTAGGCTATTGTTTCTTAAAATTAGATATTTATTAGAATGTGGTGATTAGGTTTTGCGCAATTTGTTCTTCCTCAGTTCTTCCTCAGTTGTTGATCACTCAAAATACTGTTGCTTGCAAGTTAACACCTAGGGTGCAATATTAGATACTGAAGTTTTGTTGCGGAAACAGTCAAGACCATATCGCTGTCAATTACATCGTATGAATAATGTGATTATAAAATGCAGTAGTTCAGAAAAACAAAAATAAAACAAATTTTATATTGTATTGACATCTTTCACGCTCCAGCTCCTCGAAATTTATTCTGATTGCTATGTCTTATGTTTTTCAATTTGAGAATATCAGAAACATCTAATAATAAAAATAATTACTGTTATCAATAGTAGTAGTTGTCAGTGCCTATTATTCTCAGGTTGGAAAACCTATGACAAACGTCTTTTTACGTCTTTTTAATTGCCAGAAAAAATGTCTTCTCTCCACTCAATCAAGTTTGCAAGTCTGCCAGTCTGCGCTCAACTCGAAGCAAGTTTGCTTCTTTTTTGTGCCTCATTTCAACTCTAACGCACTTATTTGACATCCCGGGAGCATTTGTCGCTTTCGATGGTACTTTTTTTTTAAATCAATTAAAGAATACAACGTTTTTGTTGGAATCGTGACCATGAAAATGTTACAACTGTGCAGAGCTGAGAACTAGTTGTCTATCAAAATTGAACCCAGGCTCGTGTTTTGGCGGTTTCCAAGGAAAATCCATTTATGCATACTTAAAAGTTAATTGAGCGTATTCATCTGCTCTTCTTTTTGTATATGCACTGCAGTTATGTAAATGGCAAGTGGAGAAATGTTGAACCTGATGCAAAACCACGACTAGAGTGACTATTATTCCCAGATTAACTATAGCAGGACTTGTCACTTTCTTTGTCTCATAGTACGTGAGAATTTGATTAGTTGGATTACTAAGCGTCAATGTGTCTGTTTGGTGCACTTGTGTTCAGGATAGTTTGTGAAGAATTTGAATAGCGTTCATTGCGTTAGTAGAGACAGTGGTTTAGCTTGGTTAAATGACGGTCACTTAATCCTCCTTAACTTCCCTTTATTGATCCTAGTGAACAGGCGATGCGATGCCTGTCCCTACTGATAGGGCAATTACTGCTCCAAACGCTATCAACCGTTCTTTTCATCCTGTAAGTTCAGCCTAGTCCAGGCAAATACATTGGGGTCGATCTATATAATTCGAGATGAAAAAACATCTACGGACGTTTTCTCTAATTCCAAAATCGAATTTTATTGAAAGACCTTCAAATTTGAAAAGAAAAAAATTGGGATCCATGCTGCTGAAAATAGCTCACCAAGCAAGTCACTCCAAACATGAGGCAAATTTTTGGTCCCCAGAACGCCACATTCTCTAAATTTGTGGCACGGGGAGGCGGCGCTAGTTCATCAGCTTCAAGAGTACTAAAACAACTAGATTCATAGATGTCCAAACAAAAGGCAGGTAGCTATGCTGACATAAAAACTACCTAGAGAAACTAAAATAAGCTTCTCTAGGACGATATGAGGGCGCGAAATTACTGATTCGTCAATAGAGCATTTGTCAAAGAATGGAGGCTGGTTATTCCTATTTTTTTGTGGCGTGTAGTATATGCGCTGTTCATCCTTAACTTTTATATAACTCATAGTTTCTTTTCTCTAGCGATAATTTTTAAAATACTTGATAAAGACCTGGAGCTAAGAGGAACACGATCCAGCCAATTTTTGCCCAATTTTGAAGAGCATTTTTAAATTTAATTTTTCCATGTTTTTTCAGACGCTCACTTTTTGGTTCGTCTCAACTAAGAAAAATTAATAAGTTCTGTGAAATTCGGTGTTTTTAGGCCTTTTTTTTCACTATTTTTGAGCAGTTTAGCAGCAGTTTTGCTCAAATTTTTTTTCTTCAGAAGTTCAAATCCGTCCTCAAAGGTTCCAAAACATCTCACAATAAAAGAAAATATTTTCATGCCTCATTGATCAATGTCCATGTCCGGCTTCTATTCAACTATGTCCCGTAGGCTAGCAAATATGTACATTCGAAAAAATTTCTCTAAATTACTAAGGAAACAAAAATCCCATGCACCCCGTCGTACCTCTCAAAATAGTTGAAACTGCAAAAACAATAGTTATAGCACTCTAATTTACCATTTGAATTCTCAACTGATCTGCCTTATACCAATGAGAAAACCACTTTTAAACAATTTCTTCAACAGACAAAAGGGCTGTGAGATATTACGTTGAGAACAGCTGGTTGAGGCATTTACTCAAATTATGTTTCCTCTTGTAGTTTAGGCTAAGGTCATGAACTTTATAAACGTTGCTGAAATTAATAGACAACTATATATTGACACTGAGGTCTTCATTGGAAGACCTCAGAATTTTTTTCTATAAAACTGTTTTAAGATCATCAGCTGTTCAGAAAACCAACAAAACTGAATTTCCGTTTTCCGAGATAAATACAAAGCGCAGAAAAACCTTGTTTTTTCCCATCAAAGTTTTTTAACGCCTTCAACAATATCCAAATTTGTAAACAAAAACTAAAAATTATGGCCAAAAATGTTTTGTTAAGACTCCAAATTTGAAGCTGACCCTAATAAATGAGATGAAAAATTCCAAATCCAAATCAATTTAAGCAGAAGAAGCAACGCTACAGATAGTTTTTTTTTATTTGAAACAGACAATAAAAATAGACGAAATGCCATTAGAAGGTCAATTGTAAATTATTTTAGAAAAAAAATTGGCCTCCAATCTGTATGCTAGTGCCAAAATTTGAAATTTTCTAACTAGTTTCTTTCTGTTGTTCCTTTTTGTTTTTCAAATTATTTTTGGACTACATCTGATATATATATATATATATATATATATATATATATATATATATATATATATATATATGTATATATATATATATATATATATATATATATATATATATATATGAGGAACAACATAAAAGACAATTTTCAGGTGAAAAAGGATAGCAAGCAAAGCTGTATATATCAAAATCAATCTTACTAAAAAGAAGTACAAAGTAAAACTACATAACAACTTGAAAATATTGAAAATAATCAAAACATCAGTCAAAAAATAGTCTCAACTTTTATGCAATAGCAAAATATAGTTACATTACAAAATTTGAACCAGATTTCGAGCAGAATAAAAAAAGCAACAAAAATAACTGGAAAAAAGAAGAAACCATATCAAATCTTTTGAACATAACAAGCAAATTCACCAACAATAAACCTAATTATCATTTTCATCTCAAACGAAAAATTCAAATTTGTCAACATAAACCCACCCTTTTAAAAATCCCAGACTTCAAAAGCTAATAAGAAAATGCAATTTTATCATCCGGAGCTTAGCCAAAAAAGAATCGTGTAAAAAACAATAGAAAAAATTGGCTTGCAATTGAAAAATTGTCCTAAAAGTGAAAAAAGCTGATAGAAATTTAAAAAAAACTGTGAAATTTGATAGAAAATTATAAACTTTTTCTAAATTTTGTGAGGTTGATATTTCATCAAACCAATAAAAAAAAGATCTGTACAGAAAACTTTCAGTCAAATAAAATTTTTTTTTCTTTTTAGCCCCACGTGGACTCAGAAAATGGTATGAATTGCCATAATAATGGTCAAAACGCGTAAATTTCACCATAGCAAGTAGCAAAAGTTGGCACAAAAAGCCGATATAGAAACAAAAAATCCAAGCAGCTAAAAGTTTTTTTCGAAACTCTGTTCGAGAAATAGGCTGAAACAAAAAACTGCTCCAATGCCGCCTCCGAACAAAAATTTTTAATCCCTTTGTCAATTTATTTTACAGCTACGTGTCTCAATCTCCTTCAAAATTTTGAAATGTCCAGGAAACCACCACTATGTTTTTGTCATTTCTTCTTCATTAGTTTGAAAAGTTTCGCGAATAAGTTTGAGTTGCAATTGCTGCCCAGGTCAAGGTTTCACCCCTAATACTCTAGTTAGCGGGGACTAGGGTGTATTCCACTCCTATTTATTGGGGAGAAGAGTGTAAGAGTCCAAGTTCAGAAATTGCTTTGTATTTACATTCTTTTCACCACTCTTTTTACACTCTTTACAAAGAGTGTAATCTAGGGTGGACTGATAAAAATTGCACTCTTACACAATTACCCAAATAACAAATTGATACTATTAACCTTAGTGTGATCAAGGTTAATACACAAAGTGAAGATAACATGTTCCGCAGCGGGAAGATGGGGACTTACTCCTCACTACCTCCTTCTACGTGTTTTTTGAAATTTTACTCTTATAATTACGCTCTTCCATTCTTAATTAAGCCGAGAAATAGGGGTGTAATTTTGTTATTTTTACACTCTCTGCACTCTTTCCCCCGTTATTTGTTGGGGAAAGATCTCGGCCCGGGTGAAGAGATAGAATAGGGAAATCCAAAACTTTGGAGTAATTAATAATAAGAATCAGACAGCTTTGCTTGGTTTACAACAATAATTTTGAACTTCATCGATGAAAACAAGTTAACCACAGCACATTGTTTTGTGTAAGCTGGTATAAAGAGCAGCTCTGTTGCCCCCCCCCCCCGTGCAACATCGATTTGCAGCTCCAGCTGTACGTGTTTTTAGCATATCGATTGCATTTAATACAAGTACATATATGCATTTAAGTACAAAAAGCACTTAAAATAAAAAAGATGCAGCAACGTTTTAACATTTACGCAGAAAAATTTACATTTTGCATATAATGTAAGCGCAAATTCATTTTTTCTGTTTTTTTTGCATCTTACAGTTATCTTGTGCAAGAGAAAATTCAAAAATCCGCCCAAATATTCACTCATGCCGACAAATTACCCTCATCAAAACAAGAATGGATAAAGTTAACCGACTAACGCCGGGCGAATTGCTCTCAAACGACTGGTGCTAGGTATGGTGTAGGGAAGCTAGCTTCAGCTTAATTGCCGGGGGTGGATGAAGTGGGGGGGGGGGGGGTTGAGGGGGTCGATGGGGGTTTGTTCTTAGAACTTTCCTTCATATCCTGAAATTGTGCCTCCAAAACAGTTTAATTTAGTTGCATACTTAGAGTAAAGCAAGAAGAGAGGCTCTTAGAGCCCTTAATGCCCTCTGGGCGCTACCTGTTTATCCCGTTTTGAGGACGAAAAGTCAAATGGGTCAAGCAAAAATCCCGTAAAAAGTTCACACGAATAATATAATTGCTACAAACTTCGTTTGAGAGCTATTAAAATCTATAATTCGAGTTTCTGAGGGTTCAAGCAGATTGCTTATATAAGGCTGGGGTTGGGGGAGGGGAAAACAGAAAAAGCCTATGAACATAGAAATAGCCTATTTATTTCATTAAATAGGTTTCTTTTCAGTTCCTGTGTTATTTTCTTCTCTACTCCAGAGGTTGTGAGCAACAGAAGTGGATGCAGCATCATTGGAGTAGAGTGGTTTGGATGACGAACTCAAGGTCACAGGAAACAAAGGATTGGGATCGATGGCTTTTCTGATACTTCCTACCGTCTTTCTGGCTTTATTCTAAACAGAGTCCAAATACATGCATAAAATTTCAGGTGAAATTCAGGTAAAAATACCTGAACCAGAAAAACTACCTGAACTTTTCAGGTGTATTTTTCTGGTGATTTTCAGGCAAGTTCAGGTAAAAGTTCAGCCAGTGGCGCCTGAAATTTTCAGATAAATTTCAGGTAAATTTCAGGTAAGTTCAGGTGTAGTTCAGTGGGAACAATTTGCCTGAACGATTCAGGTAAATTCAGGTGTTTTTTTCAGGTAAATTTACCCACATTACCCAATGTCAATAAAAAGGAATAATTGTTGCTTTGTTTCATCATAGTTTCATCATACTTAAAGTACTTGTCGTATTAATTAACTATGATATTTCGTATGTTCGCTTATAATATTTCCATATGTGAGTTCTCACCGACCACTGAAATACTAGTGGTCATGTCATAATAACCCAGGTTGAGGTGCCAGACCGAAAGTCGATATGTCCAGACCGAAATGAACGCACAAAGTGGCGTCGTGCGTTCAAAATTACACGGTCTGGAAAAAAAAGAACGCACGATAGTCTGGACATATGCAATTTTGAACGCACGATAGTCTGGACATATGCAATTTTGAACGCGCAATAGTCTGGACATATGCAATTTTGAACGCACGATAGTCTGGACATATGCAATTTTGAACGCACGATAGTCTGGAAATATGCAATTTTGAACGCACGATAGTCTGGACAAATGCAATTTTGAACGCACGATAGTCTGATCATAGGTAACTTTGAACGCACGATAGTCTGATCATGAACGCACGAAAAATTTTCACGCGTTCATGATCAGACTATCGTGCGTTCAAAAAGGTCTATGTCCAGACTTTCGTGCGTTCAAAGTTGCATATGTCCAGACTAAAAAACTAACCTTAGTGCTTGTAGATGCCCATTGAAATGAAGACGCCAGAGGGTTCCATTAGTCCACAAATCAACATACAGTCTTTTTTACGTGAGGTACATGAACATCTTTATACTAATAGGAGACGATGCCTTTTTTGCTATTGTGAGCAAAATTCAAGGTGTCCTCTCTATCAGTATTAAGAATAAAATGAACCTCTAATAAGACTTTTTAATAAGACTTTTTTTGACACTCATTCAAGAAAGCTGAAATCATCATCAACATATATCATACATCATAAACACACATCAAAGACTCAAACCAAAAGACCGAAGCGAGAGACGAGCGAGACAACGCGAGAAACGAGCGAGAGAACGCGAGACAACGCGAGAGACGAGCGAGAGAACGCGAAACGAGCGAGAGAACGCGAAACGAGCGAGAGAACGCGAGACGAGCGAGAGAAGGCGAGACACGAGCGAGAGAACGCGAGAGACGAACAAGAGACGGAAACATGCGCCAGAGAACAAGGGGAGGGGGTAGGGAGAGCACCAAAAAATCTTGACGCCCGAAAGGCGTCCCACCCATTTTTAAGTCTATGTTTTTGATTTTTTTTTTAAAAAAACCAAGCAACACTTAAAACACATAACTTCTGCACCAATACCAGCTATATCGAAAATTCTTCTTGCCTTACACTCTAAGTACACTGGGAATACTCCTTACCGGGTTTGATTTGACTTGAACAACTCTATGATCTAATCAAAGTAACCTATTTTTGAAAATTATTTAAAATTAATTATCCGAATTAATCGGAAATTAACGTACGAGAAACTAACTTTTTTCCTACGCAGTATGAAGCAAAAATTCTTTTTGTTTTACGCTCTACATACACATGGAATACTCTATACCGAGTTTCGTTCAATTTCAAGAAGTTTTTGACCATACAAAAAAGACGTATTTTTAAAATTCGTTATTCGCGAAATTCGCAAATTTCCGTACGAAAAACTAACTTTCTTCCTACGCAAACTATAGCAAAAATTCGTTTTGTTTTAGACTCTAGCTACACATGCGATACTCTATTCCGAGTTTGGTTCAATTTCATGAAGTTTTTGAGCATACGAAAACGACCTATTTTTAAAATTCGTTATTCGCGAAATTCGCAAATTTCCGTACGAAAAACTAACTTTCTTCCTACGAAAGCTATAGCAAAAATTCCTTTTGTTTTAGACTCTAGCTACACATGGGATACTCCATACCGAGTTTGGTTCAGTTTCAAGAAGTTTTTGACGATACGAAAAAGACCTATTTTCAAAAATTATATAAAATTAATTATTCGAATTAATCGGAAATTAACGTACGAAAAACTAACTTATTTGCTAGGCGAGCTATAGTAAAAATTCTTTTTGTTTTACACTATAGGCACCCATGGTATACTCCATGCCCAGTTTGGTTCGCTTTGGACAACTACTTGACCCGACGAAAAAGACCTATTTTTAAAATTCGTTAATTGAAATAATCGCAAATTTCCGTATGAAAAACTAACTTTTTCCCTAGCCAAGCTATAGCAAAAATTTTTTGGTTTTACACTCTAGGCACCCATGGTATACTCAATACCCAGTTTGGTTTGATTTGGACAACTCCTTGACCCGATGAAAAAGACCTATTTTTAAAATTCGTTAATTGAAATAATCGCAAATTTCCGTATGAAAAACTAACTTTTTCCCTAGCCAAGCTATAGCAAAAATTTTTTGGTTTTACACTCTAGGCACCCATGGTATACTCAATACCCAGTTTGGTTTGATTTGGACAACTCCTTGACCCGATGAAAAAGACCTATTTTTAAAATTATTTATTTGAAAGAAAAGCAAATTTCCGTATGAAAAACTAACTTTTTTCCTAGGCAAGCTATACCAGAAATTCTTTCTTTTTTAGACTCTAGGCACCCATGGTATACTCCATACCAGGTTTAGTTCCCTTTGGACAACTCCTTGACCCGACGAAAGAGAACCATTTTTAAAATTATTTATTTGAAATAATAGCAAATTTCCGTATGAATAGCTAATTTTTTCCTAGGCAAGCTATGCCAAAAAATCTTTTTGATTCGGACCCTAGCTACACAGGGGATACTTCATACCAAGTTTGGTTTGATTTGAACAACTCCTTGACCCGATGAAAAAGAATTATTTAATAAATTACTTATTCAAAATTATTCGGAAATAATAGGAAATTTCCGTATGACAAAGTAACTTTTTTCGTAGCCAAGCTATACCAGAAATTCTTTCTGTTTTAGACTCTAGGCACCCATGGCATACTCCATACCAAGTTTAGTTCCCTTTGGACAACTCCTTGACCCGACGAAAGAGAACCATTTTTAAAATTATTTATTTGAAATAATAGCAAATTTCTGTATGAATAGCTAATTTTTTCCTAGGCAAGCTATGCCAAAAAATTTTTTTGTTTTAGACCCTAGCTACACAGGGGATACTTCATACCAAGTTTGGTTTGATTTGAACAACTCCTTGACCCGATGAAAAAGACTTATTTAATAAATTACTTATTCAAAATTATTCGGAAATAATAGGAAATTTCCGTATGACAAAGTAACTTTTTTCCTAGCCAAGCTATACCAGAAATTCTTTCTGTTTTAGACTCTAGGCACCCATGGTATACTCAATACCCAGTTTGGTTTGATTTGGACAACTCCTTGACCCGTTGAAAAAGACCTATTTTTAAAAATATTTATTTGAAAGAAAAGCAAATTTCCGTATGAAAAACTAACTTTATTCCTAGGCAAGCTATAGCAAAAATTCTTTTTGTTTTACACTCTAGACACCCATGGTATACTCCATCCCATGGTATACTCCAGCTTACTTTTTTCCTAGGCAAGCTATATCAAATTATTTTTTGTTTTAGACTCTAGCTACACAGCGGATAGTTTATACCGAGTATGGTTTGATTTGGACAACTCCTTGACCCCATGAAAAATAACTTTATTTAAAATTCGTTAATTGCGAAATTCGCAAATTTCCGTATGAAAACCTATTTTTTTTCCTAGGCAAGCAACAGCAAAAACTCTTTTGGTTTCAAACTCTAACTGCACTGGTGATACTCCATACCGAGTAGGGTTTGATTTGGACAAGTCCTTGACCCGATTATCCAGTTTGGTTCACTTTGGACAACCCCTTGACCCGACGAAAAAGACCTATTTTTAAAATTATTTATTTGAAATAATAGCAAATTTCCGTATGAAAAACTGATTTTTTTCCCAGGCAAGCTATAGCAAAAATTCCTTTTGTTCTACAGTCTAAGCAACCATGGTATACTCCATGCCCAGTTTGGTTCGCTTTGGACAACTCCTTGACCCGACGAAAAAGACCTATTTTTAAAATTATTTATTTGAAATAATAGCAAATTTCCGTATGAAAAACTAACTTTTTTCCTAGGCAAGCTATAGCAAAATTCCTTTTGTTTTACAGTCTAAGAACCCATGGTATACTCCATGCCCAGTTTGGTTCACTTTGGACAACTCCTCTACCCGACGAAAAAGACCTATTTTTAAAATTATTTATTTGAAATAATAGCAAATTTACGTATGAAAAACTAACTTTTTTCCTAGGCAAGCTATAGCAAATATTCTTTTGGTTTTACACTCTAGGCACCCATGGTATACTCAATACCCAGTTTGGTTTGATTTGGACAACTCCTCTACCCGACGAAAAAGACCTATTTTTAAAATTATTTATTTGAAATAATAGCAAATTTACGTATGAAAAACTAACTTTTTTCCTAGGCAAGCTATAGCAAATATTCTTTCTGTTTTAGACTCTAGGCACCCATGGTATACTCAATACCCAGTTTGGTTCGATTTGAACTACTCCTTGACCCGATAAAAGATACTATATTTGAAAATTAAATATTGGAAATAATCGCAAACTTCTGTATGAAAAGTTTACTTTTTTCCTAGGCAAGCTATATCAAAACTTTTTTTGTTTTAGACTCTAGCTACACAGGGGATAGTTTATACCGAGTATGGTTTGATTTGGACAACTCCTTGACCCCATGAAAAATAACTTTATTTAAAATTCGTTAATTGCGAAATTCGCAAATTTCCGTATGAAAACCTAACTTTTTTCCTAGGCAAGCAACAGCAAAAACTCTTTTGGTTTCAAACTCTAACTGCACTGGTGATACTCCATACCGAGTAGGGTTTGATTTGGACAAGTCCTTGACCCGATTATCCAGTTTGGTTCACTTTGGACAACCCCTTGACCCGACGAAAAAGACCTATTTTTAAAATTATTTATTTGAAATAATAGCAAATTTCCGTATGAAAAACTGATTTTTTTCCCAGGCAAGCTATAGCAAAAATTCCTTTTGTTCTACAGTCTAAGCAACCATGGTATACTCCATGCCCAGTTTGGTTCGCTTTGGACAACTCCTTGACCCGACGAAAAAGACCTATTTTTAAAATTATTTATTTGAAGTAATAGCAAATTTCCGTATGAAAAACTAACTTTTTTCCTAGGCAAGCTATAGCAAAATTCCTTTTGTTTTACAGTCTAAGAACCCATGGTATACTCCATGCCCAGTTTGGTTCACTTTGGACAACTCCTCTACCCGACGAAAAAGACCTCTTTTTAAAATTATTTATTTGAAATAGTAGCAAATTTACGTATGAAAAACTAACTTTTTTCCTAGGCAAGCTATAGCAAATATTCTTTTGGTTTTACACTCTAGGCACCCATGGTATACTCAATACCCAGTTTGGTTTGATTTGGACAACTCCTCTACCCGACGAAAAAGACCTATTTTTAAAATTATTTATTTGAAATAATAGCAAATTTACGTATGAAAAACTAACTTTTTTCCTAGGCAAGCTATAGCAAATATTCTTTTGGTTTTACTTTCTAGGCACCCATGGTATACTCAATACCCAGTTTGGTTTGATTTGGACAACTCCTTGACCCGATTAAAAAGACCTATTTTTAAAATTAATTATTTGAAATAAAATCAGATTTCCGTATGAAAAGCTAACTTTTTTCCTAGGCCAGCTATAGCAAATATTCTTTTGGTTTTACACT
The DNA here is from genome assembly GCF_964194025.1 of Convolutriloba macropyga. Lineage (NCBI taxonomy): Eukaryota > Metazoa > Xenacoelomorpha > Acoela > Convolutidae > Convolutriloba > Convolutriloba macropyga. The sequence continues at coordinate 75,731,584 of NC_134471.1, read as the reverse complement.
CTAGGCACCCATGGTATACTCAATACCCAGTTTGGTTTGATTTGGACAACTCCTCTACCCGACGAAAAAGACCTATTTTTAAAATTATTTATTTGAAATAATAGCAAATTTACGTATGAAAAACTAACTTTTTTCCTAGGCAAGCTATAGCAAATATTCTTTTGGTTTTACTTTCTAGGCACCCATGGTATACTCAATACCCAGTTTGGTTTGATTTGGACAACTCCTTGACCCGATTAAAAAGACCTATTTTTAAAATTAATTATTTGAAATAAAATCAGATTTCCGTATGAAAAGCTAACTTTTTTCCTAGGCCAGCTATAGCAAAAATTCGTTTTGTTTTACACTCTAGGCACCCATGGTATACTCCATACCCAGTTTGGTTCACTTTGGACAACTCCTTGACCCGTTGAAAAAGACCTATTTTTAAAAATATTTATTTGAAAGAAAAGCAAATTTCCGTATGAAAAACTAACTTTATTCCTAGGCAAGCTATAGCAAAAATTCTTTTTGTTTTACACTCTAGACACCCATGGTATACTCCATCCCATGGTATACTCCAGCTTACTTTTTTCCTAGGCAAGCTATATCAAATTATTTTTTGTTTTAGACTCTAGCTACACAGCGGATAGTTTATACCGAGTATGGTTTGATTTGGACAACTCCTTGACCCCATGAAAAATAACTTTATTTAAAATTCGTTAATTGCGAAATTCGCAAATTTTCCTATGAAAACCTAAATTTTTTCCTAGGAAGCTATACCAAAAAATCTTTTTGTTTTAGACTTTAGCTACACAGGGGATACTTCATACCAAGTTTGGTTTGATTTGAACAACTCCTTGACCCGATGAAAAAGACTTATTTAAAAAATTACTTATTCAAAATTATACGGAAATTATAGGAAATTTCCGTATGACTAACTAACTTTTTTCCTACGCAAGCTTTAGCACAAATTATTTTTGTTTTACACTCTAAATACACGTGGGATACTCCTTGCCAAGTTTGGTTCGATTTGAACAACTCCTTTACCCGATAAAAAATACTATATTTGAAAATTAAATATTGGAAATAATCGCAAAATTCCGTATGAAAAGCTTACTTTTTTCTAGGCAAGCTACACCAAAATTTTTATTGTTTTAGACTCTAGCTACACAGGGGATAGTCCATACCGAGGTTTGATTTGGACAACTCCTTGACACCATGAAAAATAACTTTTTTTAAAATTCGGTAATTGCGAAATTCGCAAATTTTCCTATGAAAACCTAAATTTTTTCCTAGGAAGCTATACCAAAAAATCTTTTTGTTTTAGACTTTAGCTACACAGGGGATACTTCATACCAAGTTTGGTTTGATTTGAACAACTCCTTGACCCGATGAAAAAGACTTATTTAAAAAATTACTTATTCAAAATTATACGGAAATTATAGGAAATTTCCGTATGACTAACTAACTTTTTTCCTACGCAAGCTTTAGCACAAATTATTTTTGTTTTACACTCTAAATACACGTGGGATACTCCTTGCCAAGTTTGGTTTGATTTGAACAACTCCTTGACCCGATAAAAAGTACTATATTTGAAAATTAAATATTGGAAATAATCGCAAATTTCCGTATGAAAAGCTTACTTTTTTCTAGGCATGCTATACCATTTTTTTTGTTTTAGACCCCAGGGGGATCTAAAACTACACAGGGGATAGTCCATACCGAGGTTTGATTTGGACAAATCCTTGACCCCATGAAAAATAACTTTATTTAAAATTCAGTAATTGCGAAATTCGCAAATTTCCGTATGAAAACCTAACTTTTTTCTTAGGCAAGCAACAGCAAAAACTTTTTTGTTTCAATTTTTAATTACACTGGTGATACTCCATGCCGAGTATGGTTTGATTTGGACAACTCCTTGACCCGATGAAATAGGCTTATTTGAAAAATCACTTATTCAAAATTATTCGAAATAATAGGAAATTTTCGTATGAAAGAGTAACTTTCTTCCTACGCAAGCTATAGCAAAAATTCCTTTTGTTTTAGACTCTAGATACAAATGGGATACTCTATACCGAGTTTGGTTCATTTTCATGAAGTTTTTCACCATACGAAAACGACCTATTTTTAAAATTCGTTATTCGCGAAATTCGCAAATTTCCGTACGAAAAACTAAATTTCTTCCTACGCAAGCTATAGCAAAAATTCTTTTTGTTTTGAATTCTAGCTACACATGGGATACTCTATACCGAGTTTGGTTCACTTTGAACAACTCCTTGACTCGATGGAAAAGACCTATTTTTAAAATTATTTGTTTGAAATAATAGCAAATTTCCGTATGAAAAACTAACTTTTTTCCTAGACAAGCTATATCAAAGTTTTTTGTTTTACACTCTAAGCACCCATGGTATACTCCATACCCAGTTTGGTTCACTTTGGACAACTTCTTGACCCGACGAAAAAAACCTATTTAATAAATTACTTATTCAAAATTATTCGGAAATAATAGGAAATTTCCGTATGACAAAGTAACTTTTTTCCTACGCAAGCTATAGCAAAAAATCTTTTTGTTTTACACTCTAGACACCCATGGCATACTCTATATCCAGTTTGGTTCTCTTTGGACAACTCCTTGACCCGACGAAAAAGACCTATTTTTAAAATTATTTATTTGAAATAATAGCAAATTTCCGTATGAAAAACTAACTTTTTTCCTAGGCAATCTAAAGCAAAAATTTTTTGGGTTTTACACTCCATGCCCAGTTTGGTTCGATTTGAACAACTCCTTGATCCGATAAAAAAATACTATATTTGAAAATTAAATATTGGAAATAATCGCAAATTTCCGTATGAAAAACTAACTTTTTTCCTAGGCAAACTATACCAAAAATTCTTTCTGTTTTAAACTCTAGCTACACATGGTATGCTCCTTACCGAGTTTAGTTCAATTTGGACAAGTCCTTGACCCGACGAAAAAGACCTATTTTTAAAATTACTTATTTGAAATAATAGCAAAATTCCGTATGAAAAGCTTACTTTTTTCTAGGCAAGCTACACCAAAATTTTTTTTGTTTTAGACTCTAGCTACACAGGGGATAGTCCATACCGAGGTTTGATTTGGACAACTCCTTGACACCATGAAAAATAACTTTTTTTAAAATTCGGTAATTGCGAAATTCGCAAATTTTCCTATGAAAACCTAAATTTTTTCCTAGGAAGCTATACCAAAAAATCTTTTTGTTTTAGACTTTAGCTACACAGGGGATACTTCATACCAAGTTTGGTTTGATTTGAACAACTCCTTGACCCGATGAAAAAGACTTATTTAAAAAATTACTTATTCAAAATTATACGGAAATTATAGGAAATTTCCGTATGACTAACTAACTTTTTTCCTACGCAAGCTTTAGCACAAATTATTTTTGTATTACACTCTAAATACACGTGGGATACTCCTTGCCAAGTTTGGTTTGATTTGAACAACTCCTTGACCCGATAAAAAATACTATATTTGAAAATTAAATATTGGAAATAATCGCAAATTTCCGTATGAAAAGCTTACTTTTTTCTAGGCATGCTATACCATTTTTTTTGTTTTAGACCCCAGGGGGATCTAAAACTACACAGGGGATAGTCCATACCGAGGTTTGATTTGGACAAATCCTTGACCCCATGAAAAATAACTTTATTTAAAATTCAGTAATTGCGAAATTCGCAAATTTCCGTATGAAAACCTAACTTTTTTCTTAGGCAAGCAACAGCAAAAACTTTTTTGTTTCAATTTTTAATTACACTGGTGATACTCCATGCCGAGTATGGTTTGATTTGGACAACTCCTTGACCCGATGAAATAGGCTTATTTGAAAAATCACTTATTCAAAATTATTCGAAATAATAGGAAATTTTCGTATGAAAGAGTAACTTTCTTCCTACGCAAGCTATAGCAAAAATTCCTTTTGTTTTAGACTCTAGATACAAATGGGATACTCTATACCGAGTTTGGTTCATTTTCATGAAGTTTTTCACCATACGAAAACGACCTATTTTTAAAATTCGTTATTCGCGAAATTCGCAAATTTCCGTACGAAAAACTAAATTTCTTCCTACGCAAGCTATAGCAAAAATTCTTTTTGTTTTGAATTCTAGCTACACATGGGATACTCTATACCGAGTTTGGTTCACTTTGAACAACTCCTTGACTCGATGGAAAAGACCTATTTTTAAAATTATTTGTTTGAAATAATAGCAAATTTCCGTATGAAAAACTAACTTTTTTCCTAGACAAGCTATATCAAAGTTTTTTGTTTTACACTCTAAGCACCCATGGTATACTCCATACCCAGTTTGGTTCACTTTGGACAACTTCTTGACCCGACGAAAAAAACCTATTTAATAAATTACTTATTCAAAATTATTCGGAAATAATAGGAAATTTCCGTATGACAAAGTAACTTTTTTCCTACGCAAGCTATAGCAAAAAATCTTTTTGTTTTACACTCTAGACACCCATGGCATACTCTATATCCAGTTTGGTTCTCTTTGGACAACTCCTTGACCCGACGAAAAAGACCTATTTTTAAAATTATTTATTTGAAATAATAGCAAATTTCCGTATGAAAAACTAACTTTTTTCCTAGGCAATCTAAAGCAAAAATTTTTTGGGTTTTACACTCTAGGCACCCACGGTATACTCAATACCCAGTTTGGTTTGATTTGAACATCTCCTTGACCCGATGAAAAAGACCTATTTTTAAAATTATTTATTTGAAATAATAGCAATTTTCCGTATGAAAAACTAACTTTTTTCCTAGGCAAGCTATAGCAAAAATTCCTTTTGTTTTACAGTCTAAGAACCCATGGTATACTCCATGCCCAAATTGGTTCACTTTGGACAACTCCTCTACCCGACGAAAAAGACCTATTTTTATAATTATTTATTTGAAATAATAGCAAATTTACGTATGAAAAACTAACTTTTTTCCTAGGCAAGCTATAGCAAAAATTCTCTTTGTTTTACACTCTAGACACCCATGGTATACTCCATACCCACTTTGGTTCACTTTGGACAACTCCTTGACCCGACGAAAAAGAACCATTTTTAAAACTATTTATTTGAAATAATAGCAAATTTCCGTATGAATAGCTAATTTTTTCCTAGGCAAGCTATACCAAAAATTTTTTTCGTTTTAGAATCTAGATACACAGGGGATAGTCCATACCGAGTATGGTTTGATTTGGACAACTCCTTGACCCCATGAAAAATAACTTTATTTAAAATTCGGTAATTGCGAAATTCGCAAATTTCCGTATGAAAACCTAACTTTTTTGCTAGGCAAGCAACAGCAAAAAATCTTTTTGTTTCAATTTCTAATTACACTGGTGATACTCCATGCCGAGTATAGTTTGATTTGGACAACTCCTTGACCCGATGAATTAGGCTTATTTAAAAAATTACTTATTCAAAATTATTCGAATTAATAGGAAATTTTCGTATGAAAGAGTAACTTATTCCTACGCAAGCTATAGCAAAAATTCATTTTGTTTTAGACTCTAGATACACATGGGATACTCTATGCCAAGTTTGGTTCGATTTCATGAAGTTTTTGACCATACGAAAACGACCTATTTTTAAAATTCGTTATTCGCGAAATTCGCAAATTTCAGTACGAAAAACTAAATTTCTTCCTACGCAAGCTATAGCAAAAATTCTTTTTGTTTTAAACTCTAGCTACACATGGGATACTCTATACCGAGTTTGGTTCACTTTGAACAACTGCTTGACTCGATGGAAATGACCTATTTTTAAAATTATTTGTTTGAAATAATAGCAAATTTCCGTATGAAAAACTAACTTTTTTCCTAGACAAGCTATATCAAAGTTTCTTTGTTTTACACTCTAAGCACCCATGGTATACTCCATACCCAGTTTGGTTCACTTTGGACAACTTCTTGACCCGACGAAAAAAACCTATTTAATAAATTACTTATTCAAAATTATTCGGAAATAATAGGAAATTTCCGTATGACAAAGTAACTTTTTTCCTACGCAAGCTATAGCAAAAAATCTTTTTGTTTTACACTCTAGACACCCATGGCATACTCTATATCCAGTTTGGTTCTCTTTGGACAACTCCTTGACCCGACGAAAAAGACCTATTTTTAAAATTATTTATTTGAAATAATAGCAAATTTCCGTATGAAAAACTAACTTTTTTCCTAGGCAACCTAAAGCAAAAATTTTTTGGGTTTTACACTCTAGGCACCCACGGTATACTCAATACCCAGTTTGGTTTGATTTGGACATCTCCTTGACCCGATGAAAAAGACCTATTTTTAAAATTATTTATTTGAAATAATAGCAATTTTCCGTATGAAAAACTAACTTTTTTCCTAGGCAAGCTATAGCAAAAATTCCTTTTGTTTTACAGTCTAAGAACCCATGGTATACTCCATGCCCAAATTGGTTCACTTTGGACAACTCCTCTACCCGACGAAAAAGACCTATTTTTATAATTATTTATTTGAAATAATAGCAAATTTACGTATGAAAAACTAACTTTTTTCCTAGGCAAGCTATAGCAAAAATTCTCTTTGTTTTACTCTCTAGACACCCATGGTATACTCCATACCCACTTTGGTTCACTTTGGACAACTCCTTGACCCGACGAAAAAGAACCATTTTTAAAACTATTTATTTGAAATAATAGCAAATTTCCGTATGAATAGCTAATTTTTTCCTAGGCAAGCTATACCAAAAATTTTTTTCGTTTTAGAATCTAGCTACACAGGGGATAGTCCATACCGAGTATGGTTTGATTTGGACAACTCCTTGACCCCATGAAAAATAACTTTATTTAAAATTCGGTAATTGCGAAATTCGCAAATTTCCGTATGAAAACCTAACTTTTTTGCTAGGCAAGCAACAGCAAAAAATCTTTTTGTTTCAATTTCTAATTACACTGGTGATACTCCATGCCGAGTATAGTTTGATTTGGACAACTCCTTGACCCGATGAATTAGGCTTATTTAAAAAATTACTTATTCAAAATTATTCGAATTAATAGGAAATTTTCGTATGAAAGAGTAACTTATTCCTACGCAAGCTATAGCAAAAATTCATTTTGTTTTAGACTCTAGATACACATGGGATACTCTATGCCACGTTTGGTTCGATTTCATGAAGTTTTTGACCATACGAAAACGACCTATTTTTTAAAAATCGTTATTCGCGAAATTCGCAAATTTCAGTACGAAAAACTAAATTTCTTCCTACGCAAGCTATAGCAAAAATTCTTTTTGTTTTAAACTCTAGCTACACATGGGATACTCTATACCGAGTTTGGTTCACTTTGAACAACTCCTTGACCCGATGAAAAAGACCTATTTTTAAAATTTTTTATTTGAAATAATAGCAAATCTCCGTATGAAAAACTAACTTTTTTCCTAGACAGCTATAGCAAAATTTCTTTTTGTTTTACACTATAAGCACCCATTGTATACTCCATACCCAGTTTGGTTCACTTTGGACAACTCCTTGACCCGACGAAAAAGACCTATTTTAAAAATTATTTATTTGAAATAATAGCAAATTTCCGTATGAAAAACTAACTTTTTTCCTAGGCGAGCTATAGCAAAAATTCTTTTTGTTTTACACCCTAAGCACCCATGGTATACTCCATACCTAGTTCGGTTCACTTTGGTCAACGCCCTGACCCGACGAAAAAGACCTATTTTCAAATTTATTTATTTGAAATAATATCAAATTTTCGTATGAAAAACTAACTTTTTCCTAGGCAAGCTATAGCAAAAATTCTTTTTCTTTTACACTCTAAGCGCCCATGGTATACTCCATGCCCAGTTTGGTTCACTTTGGACAGCTCCTTGACCCGACGAGAGAGACCTATTTAAGAAATTACTTATTCAAAATTATTCGGAAATAATAGCAAAATTCCGTAGGAAAAACTAATTTTTTCTCCTAGGCATTAGACTCTAGGTACAATGGAGATACTATATACCGAGGTTGGTCCACTTTGAAGAAGTTTTTGACCATACGAAAAAGATCTATTTTTAAAATTCGTTTTTCGCGAAATTCGCAAATTTCCGTACGAAAAACTAACTTTTTTCCTAGGCAAGCTATAGCAAAAATTGCTTTTGTTTTAGACTCTAGGTACAATGGAGATACTATATACCGAGGTTGCTCCACTTTGAAGAAGTTTTTGACGATGCGAAATAGATCTATTTTTAAAATTACTTATTTGAAATAATCGCAAATTGCCGTACGAAAACCTAACTTTTTTCTAGAAAAGCTATATCAAAAATCTCTTATGTTTTAGACTCTAGGTACTCATGGAACACTCCATTCCGAGTTTGGTTTACTTTGGACGACTCTATGACCGAATCAAAAACAGCTTATGTTTAAAATTCTTTTTTCGATTAAATCGGAAATTTAGGTTTGAAAACCAATTCCTTTCGTTTTACATTCCCCACTAAACTCTCCGCATGGAATGGACAATTATACTCCATGTCGAGATTGCTTTTAACGTCAACAACTGTTTCACCTGATAAAACTTCTTATAATTAAGTTCTTTTCTTATAATAAAAATTTTTAAGAAGCACACAAAAAAAGTTTCAACTATTTTTCGCAGGTACGCTGAACTACAAAATTGGAATTGTTAGACTTTAATTACAATTTGCATTTGATAACTGTATCCAAAAGTAAAAATTGTTTAATTATGCTCATAATGACACAGCATGGCAATCAGATATGACACTTCTTTGAACTGAAAATAGAAGAGTTTATGTTTGATTGCACTTAAACAAATTTGCATTTTCTCTTCTGTATCCTGGACAATAAATCCGAATGCGTCAACTTTTTGGGCCTGAGATTTTATCAATGTCAACTTTCTTACAATTTTAAAATTTCGGAGCTCACAATTGTTAGCAATTCCACGAAAAAAGAACAGTATTTCTCCGGCAATCATTTCACCATCAATAAAGGCTTCAACATATTTATCAGCAGTACATCCCCGTTCATATGCAGCCGATGATAGAAAGCAAAAATCAAGATTCCGACAGAACAACTTTATATTCGGATGCTCTTGGCGACATTTTCTTGTTTCTGAACTTTCCACGAAACCATAACTTTCATCTAATTTTCGTTTCTCGTGAAAATTTGTCAGCACTTCTGTGAGACAGTCGTCATTAAAAATCATCTCTGCTATCAATTTTGCCCTTACAAATTGCCAAACTTTTAATTGACATTGATTGACGGTTCCAGTGAGTGGTGCAATAAGCAATCTGTTAGCAGACTCAAACATAGCAGCAGATGTCGTAAACAGTGGTCCGATATTTTTTGCTTGCCAACCTAGATGTCTCAAAAGATGGAAATTGATCGACTCCGTTTAATTAGTTTTGTCCGCCATGCTCAGACAGAACTCATTTAGAGGCTAATCACATAAATTTGCGTTGTTGGATGACTCAAACAGTTCTCGAATCGAAACAACTAGCTTCTTTAGGTCAGACTCGTCACTTTTCTCTCTTCGTCATACAAAAATGGAGGAAAAATTATGGGCGACAAGTACAGTAGCATGATTTTCACTTCCTCTGCTTTGAAGTTTGACAACGAATCAAGTTTCCGAAGTGAGTTTTTGATCTTTTTTGGTAAATCAAGGGACTCAATAAAAATATTGATTTCAGTTTTATGCTCAGGCCTCATCCTCTCATAATGATGCAATAGAATATCTTTTGCAACACCAAGGAACAACTGATGCATCGGGTCAATTGGAGATGAGAGTGGTTGATTTTAAATCAGATCGAAAGCTATGCTTCTCCCTTTGACACCGAGAGTTTTAATTTCACACTCCGCCTTGCGACCGAGTTCAACTTTTAATTCATCGACACTTCCCCTTTCCAGCTCTGGGCTATTTTGCATATGGGCATCAAACGAACGCATATGGAAGCTTTCATCGTGAGGATATCGATGGGAACCCGCTACATGAATTCCTCTTTGATTGCAAAGCGTACATCTATAGAAACCATTGCACTGCTTCATTTTCAGAAATTTAGATTTTGCTATCAGGTCAGCAACTAGCAAAATGGGTTCAAATGTAACAAGCAAATCGTCTCCATTGAAAATGATTTTATTTTTAGCTGACAATTCTTGTTTTACATGTTCAAAGAAGATATCAAAATCAGGGTAGCCCGAACCAACAAACAATGCTCCCAGAACAAGGTTTTTGAAGAGTTGGCGAAGCTTAGGAGATAGATCTGCAACTGCCAAGAAAAGAGGCCAAGCTGAAGTTATGCGTGTCTTGCATACATTAGCACCATCGGTGTTGACAATTGATCTGACATTTATTCGCCGTTGTTTGGTTATGGAAAAAGTTGGCATCAAAATATCGCGTGAAGAATCTTCCTCTTCGGCGTACTTTAGCATCTCAGGGAGTGAGTTTTTAACAATGTCATTCAACAAAGGACGAAAATTTAACAGAATGAGCTCGCCGTTGTCAAGAGAATGTTTACTGGATTGGTAAAGTGTACAAAAGTCTTCAAACTCTTTCCTGACGGCCCACGGCGAAACAGTTTGACCACCGAACAGCAACTGATCGCGCTTTAAAAGATCGTTCAATAGCGAATCAGAAACATTATGAATCGACACAATAGCTAAAAGGAAAGCTTTAAGATTTTCTTTTGAGGCACCCGGTACTTCAGTTAATAGCACAGTTTGATCATTATCATCTTTTTCTTTATTTTCTGAATAGCTCTCGGTGGCTGAAAAATTTCCAAACAAATCAACTGCAACAAGAGTTCCAATTTGGTCGCAAGGATATCTGATCTCGGTACTACTAAAACCATCGGAAAAATCAGAGCAATTATTATCTTTTTCAATATGTTCTGCATCACTGATTGAATTATCTGGAAAATCGCTATTTGTGAAGGGAATAGAGCTAACTTCTGAAGCTAAACTGACGTTCAAATCAAGGCTGTAGAATTTAATGAGGTCAGTGAGTAAGGAACCACGTACGTCAGTAGTTGTTATTTTTATCCGCAGTTTTACATTTCTTTTTCGTTTCGATGAATTAACAGGTGTATCACTCTCCTCCTGCGATTCTTCTTCTGAGCCATGTTTTGATCTATGTTCACGTAGACAGACTTTATTCTTCTCTCCGAAAAAATCTACATTATAAAAAGTTGTCAGCTCTTCACCATCCTTGATTTCTATTATAGCTCTTAGTCGTATGCATTCTCTCCCCTTGTATCCTCCGCACATGTAGTAATCGCAGTTTGGGACACATGAATGATTTGCCCACCTTGCGACGCCTACCAACAACTTGTCGCTACCCATTACAGACCAGTCATCTATCTCACAATCTTTCGGCTTCTTTGCCAACAAGCCAACAGCAACGTTGATTTTGCCATATTTAATTGTTTTCCCGATGCGATTGATCAAACAATAACCGCCAAAAATGTCAGGTTCAATCCTAAATCCCGCATTAAATGAACATTTATAAATTTCCTCCAAATCTTGATGCAATCTTTTGAAGTTGTTGTCTGAGTTTATCAAAGCCATGTAGCTGTCTTTAGAAATCATTTCTGTGAGCAAGTGTACTTCGTGATCAGATTTTTCAACATAATGATCAGCCACGAAGCCTTCAACTTGAGCGAGCTTCTCGCACAGATCCATTTTATCCTAAAATAATTAACTGATCAAAAATCGAATTTGCGTTTCCACCCATTCAAATTATAAGAACTATGATGGCAAACAAGAATTAAAAAGAACTATGAAAACGCGTAACTTTCCATTTTCGAAATAGCAGGAAAAATCAGTAACAAAAATAGGGACAATTTTAAGACTAAAACTGATTACTGCAAAAAATGCTAAGAAACCAAACCACAGATTAACTCAATCAGAACACAACCAATTTATCAGTACAAAACAGCAGCAGCAAAACACATTGTAATCAGATAATAATGCCCTAAGTATTGAAACATAAGCCTCAAATAAAACAAATTCACTATTAATCACTACAATTAGACTGTTCTATCAGTTAGGAAAACACGAGCACTAAAACACTAAAACTGATTACTGCAAGAAATGCTGAGTAAACAAACCACAGATTAACTCAATCAAAACACAACCAATTTATCAGTAGAAAACAGCAGCAGCAAAACACATTGTAATAAGATAAGAATGCCCTAAGTATTGAAAAATAAGCCTCAAATTTAACAAATTCACTATTAATCACTACAATTAGACTGTTTTATCAGTTACGTAAACACGAGCACAATAGAGGCACAGAAACAGTTACTCAAGCTGCTTAGAAGTAGTAGTAGGCGGGGTAGAATTTGTTGCTTCGACGCTATGCTCCAGGTTTTCTGGATTTTTCAGGTAACTTCGCCTTTCTCTCCCGGCCTGATTTGCGGAGTCCTTTGCCTTCTTCAATGCCGGCCGGGGTGTGAGTGGGTACTTCTGCTTTACCACATCTAAACATTGATGGATATAAAAACAATAAAAAAACCAAACCTCACATCTCTCAGTTCAGCGTTTTTTATATTGGACTTAACTATCAAATTAATTTTTAGTAGTTCAAGAAAACAACTACCCTCAAATAACAGAGTTTTTTCCGTTAACGCCTCAGACCGGGTGTACGAGCCTTCACTGTTCATCATCTCGTCAACCAATGCATCGATCCCAAACAGTGTTCTTCGCAAAGTACGCCCAAGTTGAGATGGATAAGAACTCGCTTGGTGGGTTTTCATTAAATCCTCGCCCTCAAACTGAACTTGATGAATGGGATAGGCTTGTAAAAGACTCATATCCTTATCCACACTTTGAAACCCAAACCGTTGGAGCAACGATTTTTCATTGACTTCATCTAGCTAAAGCCAAAACGAGAGTGTTATAGATCATTTCACAAAACTCGAAAATGATTTACGAATTAAGACGTATGAGAAAATTACACAAGGACATACCGTATCGTTCAATTCTCCTAATAGCCTCCTTCGCTTTTTGTCGTGTTTTGCTTTGATAGCAGCTCCAACTTGAGTGGGTTTTATCGACACATTCTTTCCTCGTGGCCTATCAAAAACTCTTTGAACTCGCTACACATAGAAGAGGCAGCCTTAATAAAAAAACTCCAATCAAAAAGCAATAGAACCAAATGCTTTTTCAGACCGATTGAGATTACCTGTACAATGGCATTTGCTGTTGATGTTGTTGCACTCTCTTGGAACAGAAGTGGCTGTGTTGTTGCTTTCATTTGGGAAGATGTTTTAGCAACGTTTTTGCTGTTAACAGTTAATTGTTCGCCTGTATTTCTGCTTGTATTTTCGTCGACCGGTTCTGGAGAAAAGAGCATATTCGGTGATTCTGGTACAAATACGTTGGCTGGTTGGGTTGCACTGACTGTTGGCTGACTGGTAACAATGGTGGCGTTTTCAGTCCCTGGTCCTTCCCATATATACGGCGATCGTTGTCCTTTAACATAAACCTCGGATGCCAGCTTCTTGTGCTCTCTCACCCTCTCAAATGACGCTCTTCCCAAATAAACCATTCTATGGGTTGCACAATTGCGAGTTATAAACTCATATTGTCCTGGTCTCAGAGCTAGCTTTGCTTCATCACTGTATCCTCGAGGCCAAGCGCGGTTGTTAAGTGTTGTCGTAACACACGCTTTTTCATAGATAAAAATAAAAGCTGTGTTCCTGTGCTCGTAACGAATACTTCTTTCAACTTGAGTTTCAGGACCTGTCACGAAGCTGGGAACTTTGGATTGCCTTTTAGGGCGTTTGTCTTGTTTGGAGTTCTCCATAAATCTTAAAGACAATCGAGAAATTACTACAAAAATTCTTCAGATCATTAAGGGATACAGCGTTTGTTATTAAATACATAACTTGCTTTGTTGTGGTTTACTGTTTCTCTCCTCAATTGAGTTAAAGAGTACAATAAGCAGTTCAAAGTTAATTAAAAACAACAAATTTATATCGAGTAAAATGGTGAAAACTTTCATAATAATAAAATACGCTATAACTCAAAACATTTATATAAGAACTCAGCAATTGGAGACTAGAAAATGGGATAAGTGCCTGATAAAATAACAAACTGCAGTACATGTCTAGTTTAAAACAAGCAACTCAGATCTGATTCAGAGCAATTTAATTTCCAGCATTTTTCTTCAAATATTTGGCTTCCTTCAACTCTTTTGCTTGCTCGCTGTATTTTCCCTTGCCCTCCATCCGCTGTTTCGCATTTAGTCCAGCCTTGTTTGCTGCTTTTTTTGCTTGTTCTTTAGCATTGGGGAAGGATGAACTCGGAAATTTCCTCTCAATTGATCCTAAAAAATTATTCATGTTCAAACAAATTTTTACTCAGAGAACAACCTTGAGCGGAGAAAAAACATTGAAACGCAAAATTAAACAAGTTTTAAGTGATTGTGAAATTTGGTACATAAACTCACGGAAGAACTTGAGCATTGAATCTTTCGTGGCACATTTACGTCCATCAGTAAAACTCTTTGACGGCAAAATCATTTCATAAGACAAACCGTCAATGCCCCAAATCCACTTTCGTAGCGCTAAACCGTAGTCAGTGGGTTTGTGTCCGCTGTAAATGAGGTCTAAATTTTTTCCATTTAGACCAAATTGCACGGGGGGCTTTTTCTCAACAAGTCGAAGTATTAAGGCCTCTTCAAGATCTTTGTCTTCCGCTACATCATCGGCCTCCCTGTCCTCTTCTTCTTGAACTTGTTGTCCATCTCCACTGTTTTCGACACTATTAATGCCCGCCAGTGCATGGGTTGCCTTTGAAAAAAAATTACATTGGTTGCCAATAAATAAAAAACGAAACTAAATTAGAAATACGAACAAATGAATTGAATTTTTGTTTGAGGCAGCTCAAATCGTCCGCTGACTGACTAGTAGAGCCTTGCAGAAGGATGACCATGTCGTGCATCCTTTTCTCGTTTAATAGCAGCATCTTCGCAATTGCCTTGTGTTCTTCACAGCACTGAACCATAATAAAAATTTGCAAACAGAAAGTTACACTAAATGCTTTATTTTTCATAGTTAAGAAATTTAATCTACTTTCCGGAGGTTTAAACATACCGAGACAATGGTTCCCTGGACCACTTTTGAAGACAATTGCACAACGGAGGAATTTTTCTTTGATGCAGTTGAGGCCGTCTCGTCAACTTCTGTTAATTGTAGCCTGTGATCTGTTTCAGGAACTTTGATTTGTTTTTTCAGTTCCTCAAGATCTTCAGAGAAATAGTCTGCTCCTTGCTTCAAAATCATATACGACCGCAACCTTCCATCCTTTAGGAGCATGGTTTGGCTGCCTTCCGTTGTCTTGGCCTTATCAGCATAGCTCAAGCTTCCCCACATTTTAGAGTTGATATCAATAATTTCAACCACTTGAAGCCGGACATTTTCACAACCTGAAAAAGATAAAGTTTTGAATGTAAGGAAAATTTTTGATGAATGGAAATATTCACGTAATTGAGAAACGTTTTAGGCTAAGGGAACAAAAAGCCTGTTAGGAAAATAAATAAAAACCGCAACAAACATTATACAAGGTAAGAGTATTTCAGACTTTAAACATTAACAAAAATGTCTGAACAACTGTTTCAATCAATCAGCAACAACTAATCTAATTCCATTCTTTCAGATGCCATTCGGAACCTCAATTAAGTCTTCTGAGTGTACAGATACCGTAGTGTCAAAGCTATCATTGGTCAGGTCTACCAATTCAAATTCGTTCTCAAGTTCTTCAACTCTCTTAATCAACTCCTCAACCTTCTTTTTGAGAAGTTCAATTTCGTTCCGCAATGTATCCTCATTTCCATTATTAGATTGGCTAATACTGATGGTAGACATTCTTCGTTTTTTGCAAAAATTACCTTTTTCATTAGCGTAAATTTCTTTTTGGTGCATTACAACAACTGAAAACATTAAGCTTGAAACCTTTTTACTAGCTGAACACTTGCTCGTACATAAATAGAGAATACCTGATACCAAATTTGTTTCTCATTGGAACACTCAATGACCTGATTAAAATCAACTATACTTAAATTTCGTTATAAAAAAAATTAATTTTAAAATTACTTATTTGAAATAATAGTAAATTTCCGTATGAAAAATAAGATTTTTTCCTAGGCAACCTATACCAGAAATTCTTTTTCTTTTAAACTCTAATTACACTGGTGATACTACATACCAAGAAAGGTTCACTTTGAACAACTCCTTGACCCGATGAAAAACACCTATTTTTAAAATTTTTTAATTGAAATAATGGCAAATTTCCGTATGAAAAACTAACTTTTTTCTTAGGCAAGCTATACCAGAAATTCTTTTTCTTTTAAACTCTAATTACACTGGTGATACTACATACCAAGTAAGTACACTGGTGATACTACATACCTTTCTGTTTTACACTCTAGGCACCCATGGTATACTCCATACCGAGTTTGGTTCAATTTCATGAAGTTTTTGACCATACGAAAACGACCTATTTTTAAAATTCGTTTTTCGCGAAATTCGCAAATTTCCGTACGAAAAACTAACTTTCTTCCTACGAAAGCCATAGCAAAATTTTTTTTGTTTTAGACTCTAGCTACACCTGGGATACTCCATCCCGAGTTTGGTTTGATTTGGACAACTCCTTGACCCGATGAAATAAACTTATTTAAAAAATTACTTATTCAAAATTATTCGAAATAATAGGAAATTTCCGTATGACAAAGAATCTTTTTTCCTAGGCAAGCTATAGCAAAAAATCTTTTTGTTTTACACTCTAGGCACCCATGGTATACTCCATACCCAGTTTGATTCACTTTGGACAACTCCTTGACCCGACGAAAAAGATCTATTTTTGAAATTATTTGTTTGAAATAATAGCAAATTTCCGTATGAAAAACTAACTTTTTTCCTAGGCAAGCTATAGCAAAAAATCTTCTTGTTTTACACTCTAGGCACCCATGGTATACCCCATACCCAGTTTGGTTCACTTTGGACAACTCCTTGGCCCGACGAAAAAGACCTATTAAATAAATTACTTATTCAAAATTATTCGGAAATAATAGGAAATTTCCGTATGACCAAGTAACTTTTTTCCTACGTAAGCTATAGCAAAAATTCATTC
Organism: Convolutriloba macropyga; assembly: GCF_964194025.1. Lineage (NCBI taxonomy): Eukaryota > Metazoa > Xenacoelomorpha > Acoela > Convolutidae > Convolutriloba > Convolutriloba macropyga. Next base: position 75,714,465 of record NC_134471.1, on the reverse strand, counting down.
TTTGTTGGACTCTAGACACCCATGGTAGAATTCATACCCAGTTTGGTTCGATTTGAACGACTCCTTGACCCGATAAAAATTACTATATTTGAAAACTAAATATTGGAAATAATCGCAAATTTTCGTATGAAAAACTAACTTTTTCCTATGCAAACTCTACCAAAAATTCTTTCTGTTTTACACTCTAGCTACACATGGTATGCTCCTTACCGAGTTTAGTTCAATTTGGACAAGTCCTTGAACCGATGAAAAGTACCTATTTTTAAAATTCGTTATTCGCGAAATTCGCAAATTTCCGTATGAAATACTAACTTTTTTCCTAGGCAAGCTACCGCAAAAATTTTTTTGTTTTACACTCTAGGCACCCATGGTATACTTCAAACCCAGTTTGGTTCACTTTGGACAACTCCTTCACCCGACAAAAAAGACCTGTTTTTGAAATTATTTATTTGAAATAATAGCAAATTTCTGTATGAAAAACTAACTTTTTTCCTAGGCAAGCTATAGCAAAAACTCTTTTTGTTTTACACTTTAAGCACCCATGGTATACTCCATACCCAGTTTGGTTTGATTTGGAAAACTCCTTGACTCGATGAAAAAGACCTATTTTTAAAATTCGTTATTCGCGAAATTCGAAAATTTCCGTATGAAAAAATTACTTTTTTCCTAGGCAAGCTACAGAAATTTTTTTTGTTTTACCCTCTAGGCACCCATGGCATACTCCATACCCAGTTTGGTTCAATTTGGACAACTCTTTGACCCGACGAAAAAGACCTAATTTTAAAATTAATTATTCAAAATTATTCGGAAATAATAGCAAGTTTCCGTATGAAAAACTAACTTTTTTCCTAGGCAAGCTACAGCAAACGTTCTTTTTTTACACTCTATGCACCCATGGTATACTCTTTGCCCAGTTTGGTTCACTTTGGACAACTCCTTGACCCGACGAAAAAGACCTATTTTTAAAATTTTTTATTTGAAATAATAGCAAATTTCCGTATGAAAAGCTAACTTTTTTCCTAGGCAAGCTATAGCAATAATTTTTTTATTTTACACTCTAAGCACCCATGGTATACTCCATACCCAGTTTGGTTCATTTTGGACAACTCCTTGACCCGACGAAAAGGGCCTATTTTTAAAATTACTTATTTGAAATAATAGCAAATTTCCGTATGAAAAGCTAACTTTTCTCCTCGGCAAGCTATGGCAATAATTTTTTTTACACTCTAGGCAGCCATGGTATACTCCATACCCAGTTTGGTTCACTTTGGACAACTCCTTGACCCGACGAAAAAGACCTATTTTTAAAATTATTTAGTTGAAATAATAGCAAATTTCCGTATGAAAAACTTACTTTTTTCCTAGCCAATCTATATCTGAATTTTTTTCTGTTTTAGACTCTAGGCACCCATGTTATACTTCATACCCAGTTTGGTTCACTTTGGAAAACTCCTTGACCCGATGAAAAAGACCTATTTTTAAAATGATTTATTTGAAATAATAGCAAATTTCCGTATGAAAAACTAACTTTTTTCCTGGGCAAACTATACCAAAAATTCTTCCTATTTTAGACTCTAGCTACACAGGGGATACTCCATGCCAAATTTGGTTTGATTTGAACAATTCCTTGACCCAATAAAAACTACTATGTTTGAAAATTAAATATTGGAAATAATCGCAAAATTCCGTATGAAAAACTAACTTTTTTCCTAGGCAAGCTATACCAAAAAATCATTCTTTTGTTGACTCTAGGCACCCATGGTACACTCCATGCCCAGTTTGGTTCGATTTGAACAACTCCTTGATCCGATAAAAAAATACTATATTTGAAAATTAAATATTGGAAATAATCGCAAATTTCCGTATGAAAAACTAACTTTTTTCCTAGGCAAACTATACCAAAAATTCTTTCTGTTTTACACTCTAGCTACACATGGTATGCTCCTTACCGAGTTTAGTTCAATTTGGACAAGTCCTTGACCCGACGAAAAAGACCTATTTTTAAAATTACTTATTTGAAATAATAGCAAATTTCCGTATGAAAAGCTAACTTTTTTCCTAGGCAAGCTATAGCAATAATTTTTTTTGTTTTACACTCTAGGCACCCATGGTATACTCCTTACCCAGTTTGCTTTACTTTGGAGAACTCCTTGACCCGACGAAAAAGACCTATTTTTAAAATTACTTATTTGAAATAATAGCAAATTTCCGTATGAAAAGCTAACTTTTTTCCTAGGCAAGCTATAGCAATAATTTTTTTTGTTTTACACTCTAGGCAGCTATGATATACTCCATACACAGTTTGATTCACTTTGGACAACTCCTTGACCCGACGAAAAAGACCTATTTTTAAAATTATTTAGTTGAAATTATAGCAATTTTCCGTATGAAAAACTTACTTTTTTCCTAGCCAATCTCTATCAGAAATTCTTTCTATTTTAGACTCTAGGCACCCATGTTATACTTCATACTCAGTTTGGTTCACTTTGGAAAACTCCTTGACCCGACGAAAAAGACCTATTTTTAAAATGATTTATTTGAAATAATAGCAAATTTCCGTATGAAAAACTAACTTTTTTCCTGGGCAAAATATACCAAAAATTCTTTCTATTTTAGGCTCTAGGCACCCATGGTATGCTCCTTACAGAGTTTAGTTCAATTTGGACAAGTCCTTGACCCGATGAAAAAGACCTATTTTTAAAATTCGTTATTCGCGAAATTCGCAAATTTCCGTATGAAAAACTAACTTTTTTCCTACGCAAACTATACCAAAACTTCTTTCTGTTTTACACTCTAGCTTCACATGGTATGCTCCTTACCGAGTTTAGTTCAATTTGGACAAGTCCTTGACCCGATGAAAAAGACCTATTTTTAAAATTCGTTATCCGCGAAATTCGCAAATTTCCGTATGAAATACTACCTTTTTTCCTAGGCAAGCTTGACCAAAATTTCTTTTTGTTTTACCCTCTAGGCACCCATGGTATACTCCATGCCCCGTTTGGTTCACTTTGGACAACTCCTTGACCCGACGAAAAAGACCTATTTTTAAAATTATTTATTTGAAATAATAGCAAATTTCCGTATAAAAAACTAACTTTTTTCCTAGGCAAGCTATAGCAAAAATTCTTTTTGTTTCACACTCTACACACCCATGGTATACTCCATACCCAGTTTGGTTTGATTTGGACAACTCCTTGACCCGATGAAAAAGACCTATTTTTAAAATTATTTATTTGAAATAATAGCAAATTTCCGTATGAAAAACTAACCCTTTTCCTAGGCAAGCTATACTAAAAATTCTTTCTGTTTTAGACTCTAGGCACCCATGGTGTACTCCATACCAAGTTTGGTTGAATTCGGACAACTCTATGACCTAATTGAAACGAGCTTTATTTAAAATTGGTTATTCGGAAAAATCGAAAATTTCAAGAAAAATGGAATGTTTTCAACGATTCTGTTGGTAATCTAGGGTTTCCCCTGCAGAATCCTAAAAAACAAACCAAATGTATATTAATGTAAGTAATACAAATAGAACAACTGAAAAAAAAGCTGTCAAATTGCACATTCTTGAATTCAGGTTATGCTATTATAGACATCAATTTAAAAAAATTCTCAATCTATCGACTAAAACTAAAGACAAAACAATAAAGAACTATAAAGAACACAAGATCACTCAACAAGCACCACACCATTAGATAACAAGCCATCAAAAAAATTGCAGCAAAACGACTATCGTTTTTGGGGGACCAACGGTGACCCCAGCTGTAAAACTGTCTTGGAACTTCTTTTTTCGCTTTAAATCGTACAATTGTGAAACTATGAAATTCTTCTTACAATCAAAGCCAATACACTTTACATTCCCAACTTTTTCTATGTTCATATTGCCAAATTTTTGCTTCTTTCTTTCGATAAAACGCTTCGCACGATTGCAATCACCACTGCCAAAAAAGTTTACCCATCCATTATGTAGCCATTGTTTTTTTTCTCCTCTCTTCTGGTTCGGTCTTAATTTTCCTATTTTGACTGATTTGGCATTCTTGAAGAGCTTTCACACTTTGGACAAAACTTTACCGGGTTCGCAATTCGCTTGGAAATTAACAAACTTTATTGATGTAGCAAGATCTAAATCAAGTTTCCGGCGTCTTGTAAATAAGGCCTTTTCTTTAGCTAAACCACTCAAGCACTTCACTCTAATCTCTTTTCGATGGCCTCCTGGACTTATAAACTCATCGACGTTAACGCCCTGTCCGGGTACATCATCGTCAAAGTATCGTGATTGCATCTCACTAGATCTAAAATACTCAGTTCCTGCTATTAAAATGGCCTGGGACATGCCCGACACTCTGATCTGCGCTCTACAGCAGCGCGCGCAGCTATTCTGCGACGTTTAACACTCATAGGGTACGACACATAGCTTAGTACACGCGGGGGGGGGGGGTATTCTGGTGTAGCTGGTAGCTGTGGGGGGGGTCCTCTGACACTTTCTTATTGCTTTCACTAACTTACTACCACCATTTGAACGTTCTCGATTCATTTCAATTCATTTGCGCCTCATTGCAGACTACTTATATTAGTCTAACCGGACAGCACTTCATAGCACTCCTGCTGCTGTCAGATGACATGCTCAGAATGTATATAGATGTCATTTGACAATGGGGCAGTTAATTCGAATATTTCACATTGCCCACACATATAACTTACCTGCAGAGAGGCGAAATACAACTTGCATTCAAATTACATATTTCGGATGCCCTCGAGCTGCCGTATATATATATATATATATATATATATATATATATATATATATATATATATATATATATATATAGCTATATATGGTTGTTGTTTGTTTAAAAAAAAGAATACAGATCGCAATAATGGGAACTATGGGAATCCCAACCCCCAACCTGGTTTCAAAGCTTAATATCTCAAAAGTAGCTCAATTCTCAAAAATTTTACGTAATTTTACGGATAAAATTGGTTTAGTTACAAAACTGCGATATTAAGCTGCACGATGCGTACTTGAAATCATAGTTTCGAAGTATAAACACAACTTTAAAACAGGACTGATTGTGAAAAAATGCGTTTTTTTCACTTTGCTTCCGATTCCTTGCAATCTTATTAACCCTTACGTTCAAAAACGATAGTCTTTGTATACATATCTAGAAAGATGAGTTTCTAAGCAGGAAAACAGGCATACATATGCCAGATAAATATTCTGTAATGGTAAAATACGTCGATAAACTTGAAAATTCACCTAAAAAATATTGAAAAGTTTCAAAAACTTCCTCCAATTTTTATGCGTAAAACATACTTTAAAGACCCTTTCTTTTAGCGCAATTTTTCTTTCACGCCTGATTTATTGAAAACCATGACAGATTTTAAGCGTGGAGTCCCTTAAAAACAATAAATTTAATGACTTTTCTGTTAGTACATTGAAAAAATTATAACCTTTTGAGACCCCATGCAAAATTTTTCACCGAAGAATCTTTTTCAAAGCAGGCAGGCTAATTTTCCTTTTGATTTGCCCTAAACACACAATTGGAAATCTTCGTATCATATTTGCAATAATTTGAACAACACATTGACCTGGTCACAAAAACTGACCGCACTCGATGAGGCTTAACTTTTTCGATCACCGAACATTGTTTTGGACACCAAATCGTCAATTTTAGTCCAATTGTGCTCATTTTTGCTGGGTGTGCTCCATTTTAGTGATGAAGTTAAAAAATTGATTTGACCGAACAATTTTGGACAAGTTTTTACCTATTTCCAAAAAAGTATCTGAACCTTTTCCATCACCGAACATTGTTTTGTTTTGGTGACCTAATCGTCATTTTTAGTCTAATTGTGCTCATTTTTGGTGGGAAGGCTCCAATTTTGCCATAATTAGGGATGAAAGAAAAAAAATGGACTGAGCGAACAATTTTGGACAAGTTTACAATTATTTCCAATAAATTCTCCGCGCTCGATGAGTCTTAACTTTTTCGATCACCGAACATTGTTTTAGACACCAAAACGTCAATTTTAGTCCAATTGTGCTCATTTTTGTTGGGTATGCTGCACTTAAGCCATAATTGGTGATGAACGTAAAAAATTGGACTGAACGAACTACTTTGGACTAGTTTTCATCTATTTCCAAAAAAGTATCTGATTTTTTTCTATCAGCGAACCTTGTTTCGGTGACCAAATCGTCAATTTTAGTCCAATTGTGCTCATTTTTGGTGGGTATGCTCCACTTCAGCCAGAAGTGGTGTTGAAAAAAAAGGACTCAACGAACCATTTTGGACAAGTTTCTACCTATTTCCAAAAAAGTATCCGCGCTCGATAAGGCTTAACTTTTTCGTTCAACGAACATTGTTTTGGACACCAAGACGTCAATTATAGTCCAATTGTGCTCACTTTTGGTGACTATGCTCCAATTTAGCCGTAATTGGTGATGAAATTAAAAAATTGGACTTACCGAACCTTTTTGGACAAGTTTCTACCTATTTCAAAAAAAGTATCCGCGCTCGATGAGGCTTAACTTTTTGGATCACCGAACATTATTTTGGACACCAAATCATCAATTGCAGTCCAATTGTGCTCATTTTTGGTGGCTATGCTTCAATTTAGCCATAATTTGTGATGAAATTAAAAAATTGGACTGACCGAACCATTTTGGACTAGTTTTCACCTATTTCCAAAAAATGTTTCCGAACTTTTTCCATCACCGAACATTATTTTGGTGACCAAATCGTCAATTTTAGTCCAATTGTGCTCATTCTTGGTGGGCAGGCTCCTATTTAGCCATAATTGGGGATGAGATAAAAAATTGGACTTAGCGAATCATTTTGGACAAATTTTTAATTATTTGCCAAAAAGTATCCGCGCTCGATGAGGCTTAATTTTTTTGATCACCGAACATTGTTTTGGACACCAAATCGTCAATTTTAGTCCAATTGTGCTCGTTTTTGGTGGGTATGCTCCACCTTAACCATAATTGCTGATAAAATTTTAGAAAATGGACTGACCGAACCATTTTGGACTAGTTTTTGCCTATTTCCAAAAAAAGTATCCGAACTTTCTCCCTCACCGATCATTGTTTTGTTCATCAAATCGTCAATTTTTGTACAATAGTGCTCCTTTTTTGTGGGTATGCTCTACTTCAGCCATGATTGGTGATGAATTGAAAAAAAATAGACTGAACGAACCATTTTGGACAAATATCTACCTATTTCCAAAAAAGTATCCGCGCTCGATGAGGCTTAACTTTTTCGATCACCGAACATTGTTTTGGACACCAAATCGTCAATTTATATCCAATTGTGCTAATTTTTGGCAGATAACCTACATTTCAGCCATTATTGGTGATGAAATTAAAAAAAGGAACTGACCGAACCATTTTGAACTAGTTTTTACCTATTTCCAGAAAAGTATCCCAAATTTTTCGATCACCGAACACTGTTTTGGTGACCAAATCGTCAATTTTAGTCCAATTGTGCTCATTTTTGGTGGGTATGCTCCACTTCAGCCATAAATGGTGTTGAAAAAAAGGACTTAACGAACCATTTTGAACAAGTTTCTACCTATTTCCAAAAAATTATCCGCGCTCGATGAGGCTTAACTTTTTCGATCACCGAACATTGTTTTGGACAACAAGTCGTCAATTTTAGTCCAATAGTGCTCACTGTTGGTGGCTATGCTCCAATTTAGCCGTATTTGGTGACCAAAAAAAGGACTCAACGAATCATTTTGGACAAGTTTCTACCTATTTCCCAAAAAGTATCCGCGCTTGATGAGGCTTAACTTTTTCGATCACCGAACATTGTTTTGGACAACAAGTCGTCAATTTTAGTCCAATTGTGCTCACTTTTGGTGGCTATGCTCCAATTTAGCCGAAATTGGTGATGAAATTAAAAAATTGAACTGACCGAACCAGTTTGGACAAGTTTCTAATTATTTCAAAAAAAGTATCCGCGTTCGATGAGGCTTAACTTTTTGGATCACCGAACATTGTTTTGGACACCAAATCATCAATTTCAGTCCAATTGTGCTCATTTTTGGTGGCTATGCTCCAATTTAGCCGTAATTGGTGATGAAATTAAGAAATTGGACTGACTGAACCATTTTGGACTAGTTTTTACCTATTTCCAAAAAATGTTTCCGAACTTTTTCCATCACCGAACATTGTTTTGGTGACCAAATCGTCAATTTCAGTCCAATTGTGCTCATGTTTGCTGGGTATGCTCCATTTTAGCCATAATTGGTGATGAATTGAAGAAATGGATTTGACCGAACCATTTTGGACTAGTTTTTACCTATTACCAAAAAAAGTTTCCGAACTTTTTCCATCACCGAACATTGTTTTGCTGACCAAATCGTCAATTTTTGTCCAATTGTGCTCATTCTTGGTGGGCAGGCTCCACTTTAGCCTTAATTGGTGATGAAATTAAAAAATTGGACTGACCGAACCTTTTTGGACAAGTTTCTACCTATTTCAAAAAAAGTATCCGCGCTCGATGAGGCTTAACTTTTTGGATCACCGAACATTATTTTGGACACCAAATCATCAATTGCAGTCCAATTGTGCTCATTTTTGGTGGCTATGCTTCAATTTAGCCATAATTGGTGATGAAATTAAAAAATTGGACTGACCGAACCATTTTGGACTAGTTTTCACCTATTTCCAAAAAATGTTTCCGAACTTTTTCCATCACCGAACATTATTTTGGTGACCAAATCGTCAATTTTTGTACAATTGTGCTCATTCTTGGTGGGCAGGCTCCTATTTAGCCATAAATGGGGATGAGATAAAAAATTGGACTTAGCGAATCATTTTGGACAAATTTTTAATTATTTGCCAAAAAGTATCCGCGCTCGATGAGGCTTAATTTTTTTGATCACCGAACATTGTTTTGGACACCAAATCGTCAATTTTAGTCCAATTGTGCTCGTTTTTGGTGGGTATGCTCCACCTTAACCATAATTGCTGATAAAATTTTAGAAAATGGACTGACCGAACCATTTTGGACTAGTTTTTGCCTATTTCCAAAAAAAGTATCCGAACTTTCTCCCTCACCGATCATTGTTTTGGTGACCAAATCGTCAATTTTAGTCCAATTGTGCTCATTTTTGGTGGGTATGCTCCACTTCAGCCATAAATGGTGTTGAAAAAAAGGACTTAACGAACCATTTTGAACAAGTTTCTACCTATTTCCAAAAAAGTATCCGCGCTCGATGAGGCTTAACTTTTTCGATCACCGAACATTGTTTTGGACAACAAGTCGACAATTTTAGTCCAATAGTGCTCACTTTTGGTGGCTATGCTCCAATTTAGCCGTAATTGGTGACCAAAAAAAAGGACTCAACGAATCATTTTGGACAAGTTTCTACCTATTTCCCAAAAAGTATCCGCGCTTGATGAGGCTTAACTTTTTCGATCACCGAACATTGTTTTGGACAACAAGTCGTCAATTTTAGTCCAATTGTGCTCACTTTTGGTGGCTATGCTCTAATTTAGCCGTAATTGGTGATGAAATTAAAAAATTGAACTGACCGAACCAGTTTGGATAAGTTTCTACCTATTTCAAAAAAATCATCCGCGTTCGATGAGGCTTAACTTTTTGGATCACCGAACATTGTTTTGGACACCAAATCATCAATTTCAGTCCAATTGTGCTCATTTTTGGTGGCTATGCTCCAATTTAGCCGTAATTGGTGATGAAATTAAGAAATTGGACTGACTGAACCATTTTGGACTAGTTTTTACCTATTTCCAAAAAATGTTTCCGAACTTTTTCCATCACCGAACATTGTTTTGGTGACCAAATCGTCAATTTCAGTCCAATTGTGCTCATGTTTGCTGGGTATGCTCCATTTTAGCCATAATTGGTGATGAATTGAAGAAATGGATTTGACCGAACCATTTTGGACTAGTTTTTACCTATTACCAAAAAAAGTTTCCGAACTTTTTCCATCACCGAACATTATTTTGCTGACCAAATCGTCAATTTTAGTCCAATTGTGCTCATTCTTGGTGGGCAGGCTCCACTTTAGCCATAATTGGGGATGAGATAAAAAATTGGACTTAGCGAATCATTTTGGACAAATTTTTTATTATTTGCCAAAAAGTATCCGCGCTCGATGAGGCTTAACTTTTTCGATCACCGAAACTTGTTTTGGACACCAAGTCGTCAATTTTAGTCTAATTGTGCTCACTTTTGGTGGCTATGCTCCAATTTAGCCGTAATTGGTGATGAATTTAAAAAATTGGACTGACTGAACCATTTTGGACAAGTTTCTACCTATTTCAAAAAAAGTATCCGCGCTCGATGAGGCTTAACGTTTTGGATCACCGAACATTGTTTTGGACACCAAATCGTCCATTTTAGTCCAATTGTAATCGTTTTTGTTGGGTATGCTCCACCTTAGCCATAATTGCTGATGAAATTTAAAAAAATGGACTGACCGAACCATTTTGGACTAGTTTTCGCCTATTTCCAAAAAAAAGTATCTGAACTTTCTCCATCACCGAACATTGTTTTGGTCATCAAATCGTCAATTTTTGTACAATAGTGCTCATTTTTGGTGGGTATGCTCTACTTTAGCCATGATTGGTGATGAATTGAAAAAAAATGGGTCGAACGAACCATTTTGGACAAATATGTACCTATTTCCAAAAAAGTATCCGCGCTTGATGAGGCTTAACTTTTTCGATCACCGAACTTTGTTTTGGACACCAAATCGTCAAATTATATCCCATTGTGCTAATTTTTGATGGATAACCTCTGTTTTAGCCATAATTGGTGATGAAATCAAAAAATTGAACTGACCGAACCATTTTGAACTAGTTTTTACCTATTTCCAAAAAAGTATCCGAAATTTTTCGATCACCGAACATTGTTTTGGTGACCAAATCGTCATTTTTAGTCCAATTGTGCTCATTTTTGGTGAGCAGGCTCCAATTTTGCCATAATTGGGGGTGTAATGAAAAAATGGACTGAGGGAACCATTTGACAAGTTTTTAATTATTTGCAAAAAAGTATCCGCGCTCGATGAGGCTTAATTTTTTGGATCACCGAACATTGTTTCAGACACCAAATCGTCAACTTTAGTCCAATTATGCTCATTTTTGGTGGGTATGCTCCACTTCAGCCAAAATTGGTGATGAAAAAAAAGGAATCAACGAACCATTTTGGACAAGTTTCTACCTATTTCCAAAAAAGTATCCGCGCTCGATGAGGCTTAACTTTTTCGATCACCGAACATTGTTTTGGAGACCAAGTCGTCAATTTTAGTCCAATTGTGCTCACTTTTGGTGGCTATGCTCCAATTTAGCCGTAATTGGTGATGAATTTAAAAAATTGGACTGACTGAACCATTTTGGACAAGTTTCTACCTATTTCAAAAAAAGTATCCGCGCTCGATGAGGCTTAACTTTTTGGATCACCGAACATTGTTTTGGTAACCAAATTGTCAATTTTAGTCCAATTGTAATCGTTTTTGTTGGGTATGCTCCACTTTAGCCATAATTGCTGATGAAATTTAAAAAAATGGACTGAACGAACCATTTTGGACTAGTTTTCGCCTATTTCCAAAAAAAAGTATCCGAACTTTCTCCATCACCGAACATTGTTTTGGTCATCAAATCGTCAATTTTTGTACAATAGTGCTCATTTTTGGTGGGTATGCTCTACTTTAGCCATGATTGGTGATGAATTGAAAAAAAATGGGTCGAACGAACCATTTTGGACAAATATGTACCTATTTCCAAAAAAGTATCCGCGCTCGATGAGGCTTAACTTTTTCGATCACCGAACTTTGTTTTGGACACCAAATCGTCAATTTATATCCAATTGTGCTAATTTTTGGTGGATAACCTCTATTTTAGCCATAATTAGTGATGACATCAAAAAATTGAACTGACCGAACCATTTTGAACTAGTTTTTACCTATTTCCAAAAAAGTATCCGAAATTTTTCGATCACCGAACATTGTTTTGGTGACCAAATCGTCATTTTTAGTCCAATTGTGCTCATTTTTGGTGGGCAGGCTCCAATTTTGCCATAATTGGGGGTGTAACAAAAAAATGGACTGAGGGAACCATTTGACAAGTTTTTAATTATTTCCAAAAAAGTATCCGCGCTCGATGAGGCTTAACTTTTTCGATCACCGAACCTTGTTTTGGACACCAAGTCGTCAATTTTAGTCTAATTGTGCTCACTTTTGGTGGCTATGCTCCAATTTAGCCGTAATTGGTGATGAATTTAAAAAATTGGACTGACTGAACCATTTTGGACAAGTTTCTACCTATTTCAAAAAAAGTATCCGCGCTCGATGAGGCTTAACTTTTTGGATCACCGAACATTGTTTTGGACACCAAATCGTCCATTTTAGTCCAATTGTAATCGTTTTTGTTGGATATGCTCCACCTTAGCCATAATTGCTGATGAAATTTAAAAAAATGGACTGACCGAACCATTTTGGACTAGTTTTCGCCTATTTCCAAAAAAAAGTATCTGAACTTTCTCCATCACCGAACATTGTTTTGGTCATCAAATCGTCAATTTTTGTACAATAGTGCTCATTTTTGGTGGGTATGCTCTACTTTAGCCATGATTGGTGATGAATTGAAAAAAAATGGGTCGAACGAACCATTTTGGACAAATATGTACCTATTTCCAAAAAAGTATCCGCGCTTGATGAGGCTTAACTTTTTCGATCACCGAACTTTGTTTTGGACACCAAATCGTCAAATTATATCCCATTGTGCTAATTTTTGATGGATAACCTCTATTTTAGCCATAATTGGTGATGAAATCAAAAAATTGAACTGACCGAACCATTTTGAACTAGTTTTTACCTATTTCCAAAAAAGTATCCGAAATTTTTCGATCACCGAACATTGTTTTGGTGACCAAATCGTCATTTTTAGTCCAATTGTGCTCATTTTTGGTGAGCAGGCTCCAATTTTGCCATAATTGGGGGTGTAATGAAAAAATGGACTGAGGGAACCATTTGACAAGTTTTTAATTATTTGCAAAAAAGTATCCGCGCTCGATGAGGCTTAATTTTTTGGATCACCGAACATTGTTTCAGACACCAAATCGTCAACTTTAGTCCAATTATGCTCATTTTTGGTGGGTATGCTCCACTTCAGCCAAAATTGGTGATGAAAAAAAGGGAATCAACGAACCATTTTGGACAAGTTTCTACCTATTTCCAAAAAAGTATCCGCGCTCGATGAGGCTTAACTTTTTCGATCACCGAACATTGTTTTGGAGACCAAGTCGTCAATTTTAGTCCAATTGTGCTCACTTTTGGTGGCTATGCTCCAATTTAGCCGTAATTGGTGATGAATTTAAAAAATTGGACTGACTGAACCATTTTGGACAAGTTTCTACCTATTTCAAAAAAAGTATCCGCGCTCGATGAGGCTTAACTTTTTGGATCACCGAACATTGTTTTGGTAACCAAATTGTCAATTTTAGTCCAATTGTAATCGTTTTTGTTGGGTATGCTCCACTTTAGCCATAATTGCTGATGAAATTTAAAAAAATGGACTGAACGAACCATTTTGGACTAGTTTTCGCCTATTTCCAAAAAAAAGTATCCGAACTTTCTCCATCACCGAACATTGTTTTGGTCATCAAATCGTCAATTTTTGTACAATAGTGCTCATTTTTGGTGGGTATGCTCTACTTTAGCCATGATTGGTGATGAATTGAAAAAAAATGGGTCGAACGAACCATTTTGGACAAATATGTACCTATTTCAAAAAAAGTATCCGCGCTCGAAGAGGCTTAACTTTTTCGATCACCGAACTTTGTTTTGGACACCAAATCGTCAATTTATATCCAATTGTGCTAATTTTTGGTGGATAACCTCTATTTTAGCCATAATTGGTGATGACATCAAAAAATTGAACTGACCGAACCATTTTGAACTAGTTTTTACCTATTTCCAAAAAAGTATCCGAAATTTTTCGATCACCGAACATTGTTTTGGTGACCAAATCGTCATTTTTAGTCCAATTGTGCTCATTTTTGGTAGGCAGGCTTCAATTTTGCCATAATTGGGGGTGTAATAAAAAAATGGACTGAGGGAACCATTTGACAAGTTTTTAATTATTTGCAAAAAAGTATCCGCGCTCGATGAGGCTTAACTTTTTTGGATCACCGAACATTGTTTCGGACACCGAATTGTCAATTTTAGTCCAACTGTGCTCATTTTTGGTGGGTATGCTCCACCTTAGCCATAATTGCTGATAAAATTTTAAAAAAATGGACTGACCGAACCATTTTGGACTAGTTTTTGCCTATTTCCAAAAAAAGTATCCGAACTTTCTCCATCACCGAACATTGTTTTGGTCATCAAATCGTCAATTTTTGTACAATAGTGCTCATTTTTGGTGGGTATGCTCTACTTCAGCCATAAATGGTGTTTGCTCCAGTTTAGGCATAATTGGTGATAAATTTAAAAAAAATTGGACTGACCGAACCATTTTGGACTAGTTTGTTTTGGACAGATCATATGGTCAATTTTAGTACACATCGTCAGTTTTTGAACACACAAAAAATCTGGACATAGGCCTTTTTGAACGAACGAAAGTCTGGACATAAGGCCCTTTGAACGCACAATAGTCTGGACATAAAAGCACAAATTATCAATCGTGGAGCGCATGAATTTTCCTTTGGAACGCACGAAAGTCTGGACAGAGGCATTTTTGAACGCACGAAAGTCTGGACATAAGGCCTTTTGAACGCATGATAGTCTGGAAATGAACGCACAAATTATCAATTTCTTAGCGCACAAATTTTTCTTTGGAATGCACGAAAGTCTGGAAATAGGCAATTTTGAACGCACGAAAGTCTGGACATGAGGACTTTTGAACGCACGATGAACGCACGAAAAATTTTGAACGCACGAAAGTCTGGACATAGGCACTTTCCGTCTGGGAGGGTCCGGACATAGATACCCTCCGTCTTGGACGGTCTGGACATATCGACTTTCGGTCTGGCACCTCAACCTGGGAAATTATCTCGCTTATAGGTATGATGGAGCCAGTTTTCATTAAAAAGGTCAGTTTTAGTTTAAAAAAAGAAGTATAAAACTCAACAATGTGGGTAATTGTTAGAATATAATTTCAAATAACTAATTTTATTCCATTTTTAATTATCTAAAAAAATCAACTTGAATTATAATCTAATAAGCAAACATTCATTTTAAATGTTTATTTGCCTTTTCTCTACCCACTTTGTTCCTCTTTCTAATTTTGCCTTATGATTTCAGTAACATAGTAATAAAAACTGGTTTCGAACTATAGTTAAATACCGGATTATTTGACTAACCCGGGTTGGCATTTCTTTGATTTCCTAAAAAGGTCATATATGAATTCATACTGTCCATACTTGTGTTCTTAGAAAAATTTTTTGTACGAAAGCAAAGAAATCATATATGATCCTTGTATGATTAGCAAGAAATCATATATGATCCTTGTATGATTACCAAGAAATCATATATGATCCTTGTATGATTACCAAGTACTTCCATTTTTATATTTTATCGATTGGAAACTTTTATATGATTTCCGCCATTGCTATGTGATACTCTGACATACCTTGTAAGGCAATATTTCGCACAAAGTGATAAATGAAAGAGTAAATCTATCTATATGATTTAGGTTTTGATATTATAGGAATCCAATTTATACTCACTATGAATGCTCACTCATAGGAGGCATGCAAGAAATGTTGGATCTATTCTGCTTCGCCCCCCCCCCCCCCGACTCAGTGAGCATAATTTTTTTATGACTCCCCAGACGCACGTGCTCCAATTACACAATTTATGTACAACCATTTGTTAAAAGAAGTTTAATACATATTAAGAAAGAGTTTCAGTTTAAAAAGAAGTATTGAATGAGAAAGTTCTCGTTAAAACTGAGTTTCTGTTCCTGTTGTATTAAAGACTTCTTTTGCATCCGGCGCACTCAGCCATTTCAAGCACCATGGAGGGCTTCTACTGGCTGAACTTGGCATTTCAAAAAGATAATGGATCGGATTCATGGCTAGCCTCGTAGGGATGGTGTGATCGGCAACTTTCATTATCACAAGGTAAGTAACAAGTACTGTTAATTAATTAAAACAAAAAAAAATAAATTTTCAGGATATTAAATGTTTGATGACGTTGGTGGGACTCGAACCTCATTGTGTGGATGTCAGAATTTTAACCGTTATTAGTGCATTGCACTAAGTTTTGTTCTGTTTTTGGAGGTGTTTGGCATCATAGTTTCATTGTTCTCAGTTTGGAATTGTCTGAAAAGTTGAGACGGATGAAATTGGCTCATCCTGAGTCTCGAACCCACGCTCGCATTGTTAATATTGAGTTAGCTGTCCGCGCTAAGTTCCATGTTTGATGGCCCATATTTTCAATACTTTTTCGATCGCAATACGAATTAACTTCCAGCCAATTAAAGCAGATAGGTAGTATAAAACAAATTATCTTAATTCGTATAATATAATAGTCGTCAGTCTGAGGAAAACAAATGCAAAAATTTTCTGTTCGAAAAGAAAAGACTGAAAAAGTTAAAATGAATTTTGTTTTAATTTCATAAAGGAAAGTGAATAAAGAAAATCAAAACTGACGAAAAATAAGAAGTGCTTGATTAAAAGTGCTACGCTGACCTAACCATAAAACCACTGAAACCAAACCGCGCGCAGCACAAAGCTAGATGATGAAGTGTTTCTCTTGTTTAATTTAATTCAGTGGAGTATGAAATAGATGCTAAAAAGACTGAAATAAAGATTTCAAAAGGAAACGAAGCTTGCTTAAATTGATAATTGCCGTAATTAGCTTTTGTTTTGGTATTTTTGGTGATCTGTTCAGCCCCGAATTTACTAAGCGAGCGGCTGGCTGAAAAGAATGAAAAGAATGAAGTGGATTAAGATTAAGTTGTGTCTGGCCCCGAATTGACTAAGCGAGCGGCTGGCCATACACTCATAATATTTCTGATCGGATAAAAGGACGCCTATGTGCAAAATAAAATGTAAGAGAACGAATTAAAAGGAAGGTGACACTTCTGGGCTTCGAACTCTTATCGGTTCGATTTGTTAGTTACGTGTATACGTAATTCTCCGCTGCGCCAATCGGCTTGGCTTCAACAATTATACTAAATCATTTTGAGTTGGCTGTAGGTAGTAAACGCTTTGACTGATATATGAAAAAAAGAAAAACAAAATCGCATAGTGATAAATAAACAAAGTTGGAGTCGAACCGTAGCTGTAGGTATAGAGATCTTCGTGTTCGTTGCTCCTCACAACTGCGCTGCTGGCTAATAATTTGTCTTATTTCGTTTGCTAGTCATTAAAATCGTGTGATGTTTTTCGCTGAGATTTCAATATAAAGTTGCACTTCCTTGTTTTCCCGTTTTTGTCTTCGTCTTCCTATTTATTCAATTCCTAAGTTTTTCACTGATGTCAGTCCGGCTGCCGATTTTTCTTGGAAAACAATTTAAGGCCTTGAAGTTGGGGATGCACTGGGGCTCGATCCTCATTCTGTCATTCATCAGTGTTTTGAGCTGCTACCTACGCCGGATGGCTAGTGTGCACCAGTTTGTCATTTCTTTTTTTCTTTTTGTTTAGTATTGAAGGTGATCGAGAGTACTTTTGCAATTATTAAGCGGGCACTGCCTTTTTTTGCGAATTAGTTCCACTACAGACTGTGTGTTGTACTTAATTGCCCGACTAATATACCCGTTTGCTAGTTTAATCTGAACTTCTCTAATTGTTTTAATGTTTGCGTCTTCATGAAGTTTTTGGACCTTGTAAAATCTAGGCTTTCGTAGGCAGATCCTCAAGGCTCTATTCTGGACACATTGTATTTTATTAATGAGTGCTTGGGATTGGTCAATCCAACAGGCATTTGAGTACAAAAAAAGAGGCCGGATCCAAGATTTGTATACCAATAAAAGACTCTCTTCGTTGATGTTTAGATTGCTAAGTCTCCACAGTTGAAATAACCTGCTGTTTGCTCTCTTTATTAGGCTTTGGCAGTGATCGTTCCATCTGAGATGAGGAGTGAGAGTAATACCCAGAAACTTTAGCGTTTGTGTTTTTCCGACGGGTACGCCTTTTATTTTTAAATTGAGCTCAGACTTTTTCTTAGATGGGTTTTTAAAAATCATGTACTGAGTTTTGTTAGGATTTATTTTAATTTTCAAGTGGTCACACCAGTCTATAAGGCTATTTAGTGATGATTGCAGATTGTTTTGAATTAGTTGTGTTGAGCGAGATCTGTAGTACAGGGTAAAATCATCAGCGAACTGTGAAATCTGTGCTTTCATTTTTGGCAATCGGCTAACGTATATAAGGAAGAGAATGGGAGCAATTACGCTGCCTTGGGGCACACTGGCTGTCGGGCAAAAACTGGCGCTAACACTAGTATTTATCTTTATGTAAACGTTCCTTTGTGACAAGAATGAATTTATCCACTTAATGATTGGGATCTTTAGCTCAATTGAATTCAATTTGTGGATCAACCCTAGACGCCATACGGCATCAAATGCTTTTCCAACATCCAAGCAAACTAAGCCAACCATTTCAGACCATTGGAAAGCTTCACTAACGTGCTGAGTGAGTTTGATGAGATTGTCTGTGGTACAGCGATGTTTCCTGTAAGCGCTCTGAGTTTCGCCAAATACATTTAGACTTTCGCAATGTTCTAAGACAATGTTTTTCACAACAGTTTCGCAAACTTTGGCCAGGCAATTTGTAAGACTAATAGGTCGATAGTTTTCAGCCTTTGATCTGTCTTTATCTTGCTTTGGTATCATTGTTATCTGTGACTCTTTCCAATTTACTGGAACATACGAGTTGTTAATTGAACTAGAAATGAGGAGGCAGGCTAGGGCTTTTATACTCCGTGGTAACTCACTGAGCACTTTGTAGCTGATTTCATCTGGTCCTGGGCATGACTTTCTCGATACTCTCAATATTTCATCGAATTCTTTTGTTTTAATCACAATACAAAGTTGCTCGGTGTCGACGTTTGTACTTAGAAATGCTTTGGTTTCTTTTTCGATTTTCTCGTGGTGTTCGGCAATTTCTGTTGGTACTGTTGTGTGGTCTTTCATTGTGTCTTTTAGGAGTTGTTTGAAAAGCTCGCTTTTCTCATGATCTGTGACTGCCTTCGACTCTTTATATGTTAAATCGGGATAGTCGCAAGTTTTTTGTTTTGACTCGTGGTCATTAGTTAGTTCTTTCATTGCTCTCCAAAAACCTTTGCTGCCCTTGTCTCTTGCACGTGCCAAAATTTTAGCTCTTTTTTGTTCTTCTGATTGCCTGATTGATCGTTTGATTTCTTTCTGCAGATAATTTATCTCGGTTTTTAGAGACCTAAATTCATCGTTAACTGCACCTTTGAGTTCTCTTCGCTTTTTCCTTTTCAGTTTTATCAAATTTTGTGTCTCAATACTGTAAGGAAGCTTGTTTTTGTTGACATAGGAGTCTTCCAACGATTTGTGTATTATTTCAACCAGATTGCTGCTAAACTTATTTAGTTCATCCTTTCCCGGATACTGCGCAGGCCAAAGGTCCGATGATCTATACGATTTTCTAGCGTTTTCTCTGAATTGTCTGAAGTCAATTTCCGATTTCAATTCAAATTTTTTGCTTATATTGAGGTTAAACGTTGTGATTGTGGTTCTATGGTCACTTCCCAGATCCTCTGAGACTTCGAAATTACTAAAATTCCTAAAAACTGTACTATCGCAAAAGTGTAAATCGAGCATGTTTTTACTTTTTTCGTCGAACGACTGATATGTGTGGTGGCCGTTGTTTAGCAGCTTAAAATGGCCGTTGTCTATTAGATTCAGAAGTTTCTCACCGTTTTCAGAATCATAGGAGCAGTTTAATTCTTGGTGGGGAGAGTTGAAGTCAACACAAACAAAAACATTTGTCATACTTTCTGAGAATACTTTTTCTAGTGAGAGTGGTTTTCCAGGTGAATTGTAAACAGATATTATCCAAAAGTCTCCAAAAAACGGTAGCGTGATGCATAATTCTAGTATTTCCAGTGTTTTTCCGCTGCAATCGTTCTCTTTTTCAGCTGGTTCTGTTTGGTTTATGACGATGTTGTTCTTTATTAAAATAAGAGAGCCATGATGACTGTTGGTATAGGTTTCTGTTGCAACAACATAATTACGAAGAGGGTTGGTTTTCTGCCATTTTTTCACTTCATTCACGCAAATTATGTCTATGTCATTTTCGGCTAAGAATAAAATGAGATCGTTTATTTTTTTGTTTAGACCTCGACAGTTCCATTGCAAAATTTTGAGCTTATCAATTTTGGTTAAAGTTTTGGCTGTTTGATATGTTGTTAGGCGGCATTGAATTAGCAGGGATTGCATTTGCACTCTTAATGCTCTCATGTACTTTTTGACCATCAATTTTTTCATTGAAGATGCGTGAGGCGCTGTTAGAGACAATGTTTATTATATCACTATAGGACATGGTATTTAGAACTGTTCGTATTTTGCTCAAGACTTCGGCTACAAGAACAGCTAGTTTTTCAGTTTGTGGCGGCATTTCAACGTTGGTCTGCGGTTTCAAGTTTTTCGCTGCAGTAGAGTATTCATTCTCATTTATCTTTCTTGAAGCCTCAGCTAGCTTCTGCTGATAGGCCGGACAACCGCGATAAACTGTCGCATGAGCACCGCCACAGTTGGAACACTTAGCGTTTTCTTTTTGAACAGTACATTCTTTAACATTGTGCTCCTGCGAGCAGCGAAGACATCGAGTAGCATTACTACATTCTTTTGCTGAGTGACCAAATTGTTGGCATTTGAAACATTGCATTACATGGGGTGGTTCACGGCTTGCTTCACATCGGTATAGCTGCCAACCTATTTTGACACCATGTTTCTGAGCTGCACTAACATGGTTATTGGAATCAGTTATGACTCGAATTAATTTTGTTGGTTGGCCAGTTGCTCGGCTTGTTATTCGTGTAACTTTGCTGACATTCATTGCGTTGTTGTTTAGGAGCTCAGCTTTTATCTCATCTTCACTAATGCTGTGATGCACATTTACAATCACGAAGCTTGGTTTGGTTTTTGGCTTGGGAAGTGTGTTTCTGGCATTCACAGCAGCATTAGGAAAGGCTTGAGTTAGGTTTACGGTCAGCATTAGACATTCTCTAGAAGCGAGGTCCTCAGGTTGAATAAAAAAAAATCGGTATTGTTCTTCAGCTCTCTTATGTGCTTTATTTTGACCACTGGAAAGTTTGATCTGATTGCTCTCGCAAACTGTATTTGTGATGGCCTTGGATCAATAGAAACAACAATTGGTCTAACGTTGGTGATTGGAAT
Source organism: Convolutriloba macropyga (assembly GCF_964194025.1). Lineage (NCBI taxonomy): Eukaryota > Metazoa > Xenacoelomorpha > Acoela > Convolutidae > Convolutriloba > Convolutriloba macropyga. The sequence continues at coordinate 75,693,119 of NC_134471.1, read as the reverse complement.
TTGTGCTTGTTTTCTGAACCTTTTTCTTTTACTTCGCACTTCATTGAAATCGCTTTCATCTTGTGTTGTTTCGTCGGCTGTCATTCTGGCTTCGGATAGAAGCCTTTCAATTTGGCTCATTTTAAAACTCAGCCTCAAAGAGGCTCTGACTTCGCGAAAAGTTCTCTAGTAAGATTTTGAAGATGAGGGATAAAACTTAGCAAAAAGTAAAGACTTTTGAGCTTAAGACTTTTGAAGGTGAGAATGAAACTGGAAGATAAAGCAAAATAAAAGTCGGGATTCCCCAGACGCACGTGCTATTTTCTTACATAGTAACGTGCTATATAACAACATAGAATTGGTAACTGGGGGCTATAAAAAGCACTGGAGGGCCGAAACAGAATAGGTCCAAAATATTTTTGCATAATACTTCAAAATCAATTTCTAAGTATGCACAAAATACAAAATTTTTGCTGTAGCTCACACGAATAGTCATATGAGGACTGCAAATTTAGTAAATTTGGTGTGAATGCCCTGTGAGTACATTATACGCGAACTAGTGGCACCATTCAATGTTTTATGTGTCATATATGACATTGGATGGTTTTCAAGAAATTTCTTCAAATTCGTCCAAAAATGAACAGTCTACAATTTTTTAGCTTTCAATATTGCTGTATGGTTCTTGTATGATTCCCAAAAAAATCACCTATGCTCTATGTATGACTACTAATGATCAGTTTAATCAAATATGACATGGTGCGATAACTACGAATCAGTTCATCTTGTATGACGGGTGATCCAGGATGTTAATAAAGCCATCAAGATCAGAAAAACTATAGTTGTTTCTAAAAGCGCAAGTAGAAAGACAATAAGGGGATATAGATAGAGTCAAATAATTAAAATGAACATGCTAAAATAGAACGTAAAATTTGATTAATTAGACATTTTCTGCTCGTTTCTTCTGTCAAATTGTTTCCATAAGCAGTTTGAATCAAACTAAAATGTCGACATCAGGGGATGAAAATGACAATTGTCATCGTCACCTCTATCCTCTAAATGTTGATGTTTTAGTTTATTTCAGGTTACTTAAACACGATTTAGAAGAAAACGAATACTTAATGTTGAAATAGATGCTGCTATCAACCGAGCTCCTGATTATTAAGAGCTGGATAAGTGCAACCACAAACTCGAAAAATTCCATCAAACTTTGTGATTCTTTTTTGTTCTCTCAATTACACTAAAATTGTTTCTCTCTTTGTGTTAATAAATTTCTTTTTCAATTGTTGCTGTTGGAAAAAAAAGGTAATAAAGTAAAATAAAATAGAAAAAAAAAACGTTTTGTCCTGCAATCTTGCACTCTTTTTTGTTTTTCTTTCAAATTTTTTGATTTTGAGGATTCTGTAACAAACAAAAAGTCAATATAAGTCAATTACAATACAAGTTCGTCATCACATAAAACTACATAAACCATTTATATTTCTGTTTATTTATTGAAAAATTTAATCAACGATGCTTCTTGTACCAATTTGAAGTGGTTTTCAAATTTGGCTTTTTGTGATTCCTAAACATTATACACTCTATATACTTTGTAAAGACTTGCATAGTAAAATTTCTATAAAAAAATAAATCTACGTTGTAATCAAATTTCAATTGCAATTGGAACAATCGGAAAAGATTGACAAACCCCGTATTGAGGAATTTTGTTTTTCACTTGTAAGCAATCGTCAATTTGAATAGTTTTCATTAGGCAAAAACGATCAAAGCCTTTATGTAGCAATCGTCTTTTTGTTCGTTATTTCGTCGTTATTTTTATGCAGAATAATATCGTTTTTTCAAAAAACACGAAAAAACGTGATCCAAGCTGGGATTCTAACCATTGAACTCCCGAGACAATGGTGACGTCCTAACAAATAGACGTACCAAAATGTAGAAATTTCAATGAATGTGATTGGTCGAGAAATTCAAAACACTGTAGTACCTCTATGCGCTCAATTAGCCTAAATTGGACATAGCCGAATGGTAGAATATATTTTTTACCGCATCTGGCCATGCCTCGCGGGCCATGGCCGTGCCTCAGCGGCCCGTGGGACTTGATATGAATCTATCACAACCAAACGTGAGACCAGTTTTACCCACAAAAGTATAATTAATCTATTTCGGCTTATCGCGATTTCTGAGAAATTTTTCCTTAACACGCATATCCTATTTTAAAACATCGAGAATTTGTTGATCAATCAGCCAATCACAAAACAATATTCCTATTTTCTCAATTGTGATTTGCCAGCAGTAAGATTTCTATATTTTGGTACGTCTGCCATTTTCACTAGCGCCCGATACAATACCTGATGCACTGACCACTGCGCTATCAAGCCATAATGCATATTTGCCAAAACGATCTAATAGAGAAAAACTAGTTCCAGAGCAATTAAACGATTAAAAAATGATCAAAGACCGACGATTTCTTTTGAAAAAAAAACGACGTAAGAAACGACAAAAAATGACGGAAAAACGTTCAAAAAGCGACGATTTCATTTGATAAAAACCACGCAAGAAACGACAAAAAACGTCGAAGAAACGATCATTTCTTACACTTAAAAGACTACTTAAACAACGGGAACTAATGAAAACGACGAAAACGACGATAAAACGACGAAAACTACGATTTCTTACAAAATATTGTTGTTTTTTCGTCGTTTTTTCGTCGTCGTTGTTGTCCTAATATTGCTTTGTACATTTTGACTTTCTTTTTTTTCTACTTATGACGTCGACAAAACAAAACCTTTATATTGAAAAGCTTTGTTATTTTGATTGCGACTTTTCGAAATACTGTTCTGATGTTTCGTTGCAGTTCGGGTCATCTTTGCTGCACTGCTTTTTCGACAACCCATAAATCTATAATCAAAAAAGTTTCTTTTTGTCTTCACGGTTTTTCTTTTGTGAACCATATTAAGTGTTCTTTTTCACTTATTTTATTCAAATTGCTCTATTTAATTGATGAGCATTTGAAAGAGAAAATTAACAAAAAAATAGCTGTTTTTTTGAGTTTCTAAAACTTAAATCAGGTTTGATTAATCCAGTTTTTTTTCGTACGCCGTAAGATACTCATATTCTATAGTCATACGACGCAAGAAACGACAAGAAAACGTCGAAGAAACGATCATTTGTTACACTTAAAAGACTACTTAAACGACGGGAACACGAAAACTACGAAAACGACGACAAAACGTCGAAAACTACGATTTCCTACAAAATATTGTCGTTTTTTCGTCGCTGTCCTCAACACGGGACTCAATCGAATTTGAGCAAACGTGAAAATATGCCCCTTTTTGAGACAAATTTTACGGTAAAATTTGTATAAAGTTCATCAACTTTATATTGGGATTTATGGCAAGTTATCTTTGCGTATTATCTGAATTTCTTAGGTAACTATGAGCACTAGTGTAGGGAATCGATGGTGTAAAAAATTTTTAAATTAAAATTGATCCAAAAATTTAATTTATGTTTCTGCAATTTATGTTTCTGGTGATAACTAAATTTTTACATTCACCATAGTATGGTTTTTCGGGCCTCAAACTCTACGTTATATGTCCACCAGGATTGGGGGGACTCACCTCGTCACATTGGTTTTCATCTCTTTTTTCAACGCATCTCCACAAGTACAAAACCAATCGGTGGACATAATACACTTGCTCTTCAGGAATGATTACACAGGATACAATTCCATGGTCAAAGCCCGTCCAGCAACAGTTGATTAAAATCAATTGAAAAAAGTTCCACGTCATAGGAGATCGCAGAAAGAGTGTTCGAATTAAAACGATGCAGACCAAGTAAAACTGATTGTTGTCTTAAACTAATTATCGGCCGTTTTTTACATTATAGACGTAAAAGTTAGTCGTCGAGCAGTTGATAATGAAAGTGTTTGACAATGAAATGGTAAAAAAATAGTCAGGCACTAAAAATTTCGAGGTAGCTCAAATTAGTCAATTAGTGGATCTTTTCCGTTTGTGCCCCCCCCCAGCCTAATTGGCGCATATTATTTGCACCCCCCCCCCCCCCCCCCGACGCAGATGCCATATTTTTACATAATGATTTGCACAACCAGAAAAAATCCGAATCTATAATTCAACGTCCCTGGTCAACATATGCTCAACAATCATACACTGAGGGCAAAACTAGGGCAAAACTTAGGGCAAAACATTCAAATGCACGTCAAAGAAATATTTTTATGGACTGTGATTTTTAAATTGCGTTATTATGACTTAGCTAAAAGCTGTCTTAAAGACTCATTAAGCTACCTGCTGGTTCTCGTGTCTGAATAATTTTCATATTGTGAAAGTTTTCCGTCTTCGCAATCTTCTATCAGATCAACATTCAACTAAGACTGGGGCAAACAAAAAATTGTTTGCTCAAATTGTGTTCGATTTTTTTTAGAAAGAAGCAAACCAAAAACAAAAGTAACAACTATAATATTTCTATAGCGAGATTAGTTTATTCCTCCGATTATCGTTCAACAATTATGCATATAATAAAATACTAATTCGCGCTACCCTGGGGTTTACGGGTTCAGCCCCTAACCCAAAACTGCCCTCACCTGGGTACCGGGTGCATTGGTCAGGATTAAAATTTTCTTATTTCTGGAGAAGGAACCTGACGTCTAAAATGTTTGCTATTTTGTCGCAATCCTTTGAGAAAATGATAAATGTAACAATTTATTAGTCAGATTGGGCCACAAATTTAGAGGGTGAATAGATTCGGACAAAAACGTTTAGACAATCAGCAAAGACAAATTTCTCTTTTTTACTTTTTTATTGCTGATTTTACTGTTTCCACTTCAACTTGAACACGAGAAGCAAAAAGAAGAGAAGGACACTATCTATCTAATTTTTTTCAGCCTCGAGATTTTGAGATTGATTGTTATTCATGTTTGATTGAAGCTGCCGTCTTTGCAAGAAGCGCGAGCTGATAAGGAATTTAGTTGTAACTTCGGCGGGGTATCTTCAGGACCAACGAAATTGTTGATTGCCTGCCAAATTCTTCTTTTCTTTGTAACTTCAACTAAATGTTATTTATTCATATTCTTGTGGTAACATTTTATCCAGTTGAGGAAAAAGTGTGCAGCAGAAAAAAACGTGTTCGTATGAAAAAAAAGCATGTAAGATGTAATATGCCAAAAGTTTTCGAAGAAATAAAATAAAATCTAACAGGGTGCAAATTGGTTTATGTCGGAAAAATGGGTAAAAATTGGTAAATCAGCTGTTGATAGCCAACTTAGAGATAATTAGTTCATCGGACATTTTGGAAGGTTGACGAACCATATAATCTAATTTTTGGTTTTTTCTTTTGTGGCGCTGATATAAAAACTAGATGCTTTCAAAAAATCGGTAGATTTTTTTCTTTTTTGTGTAAAGTGAAACTAAAGAAAACTTAAGCTACCCTGCCTTTTTGAAATGTTTTTTCGTCATGCGCTTTACAGTAAACCAGTAAGAGAAATAGCACGCAATTTTTTTAATCAGGATAATATAGTAAAAACAGATCTCTCGCTCAGGTAAAAAAAAATTTATGGGTGGATTGCCCAGTGGGTAAAAATTTACAACCGAAACAAAATGGTGCGTTAGTTTCTGTAAATTTTTTATTATGTCGGCGGATTATTGCTCTATTATGATTTTGCGTGGCTAAGAATCATTATATAACCTTACAGTTTGCATTGTCGGCAGGTATTAATCATTATAGCGGTAAGGGAGCATTTTGTGCATTGCTGTGTACATTTTGACTTTCTTTTTGCTACTTATGACGTCGACAAAACAAAACCTTTATATTGAAAAGCTTTGTTATTTTGATTGCGACTTTTCGAAATATTGTTCTGATTTTTTGTTGCAGTTCGGGTCATCTTTGCTGCACTGCTTTTTTGACATCCAATAAATCTATAATCAAAAAAGTTTCTTTTTGTCTTCACGGTTTTCTGTTGTGAACCAAATTATATGTTCTTTTTCACTTATTTTATTCAAATTGCTCTATCTAATTGATGAGCATTTGAAAGAGGAAATTAACAAAAAAACTAGCTGTTTTTTGAGTCTCTAAAACTTAAATCAGGTTTGATTATTCCAGTTTTTTTTCGTACGCCGTAAGATACTCATATTCTATAGTCATACTTTTGTTTCCGTTATTTCACAAAAATCTTCATTTTGATTCTCTTGCCTTTGTATCTGGTCTCCAAAAACTGAACAACTCAGGAGTAGTCTCCGGTAACTATTTGCAATTCGATTTTTGAATTCAAAGCGCTCCGCGGGAGAAGACGGCCGTTTTTATTGTCAAACTTTTTATTGAATGCAATTGAGCCGTTTTTCACCAGTGTTTTTCAATTATTTTGTCAATTAGGGTTTGCATTTGCTAGTATTTTGATGTACGCCAGGTTGGGTTTGGGCGATAATAATCAGCAACCGCAACCCAAGCTCTATTTTTTGTTAAATAATTTAAGTTTCCAATTGATGTTTGATTTTTTAAATTGGCTCAATATTATAAGGTAAAATGACTTTTTTTGTCTAAAACTAAAAGTTTGACTTTTGAGTCTACTTGTTCTTCATCATTAAATGCACTTTCGTTTTTGTCACATCATTGTGCATTGGCTAGTTTCGCAGCAGTTCTTGTAAATTAATAATACACCATCGTAAATGATATGGAATAGTTATCAGGGTTTGGTCCAGCAAACTTATTCTCTTGGTCAGCGTCAAAACAATTGAAATTTGAGTTTCCTACAGCGCGCGATATTGTTTGTTGATAAACACAAGATTTTTTTCTGTTAAAATTTTACTAACCTAATTTATGCCTTGAAACATAGAAAAATATATGTTTTTGCGCTGTCAATTTCTGGAAAAGTTGGGTTGACCGTGTTTTTTCAGGTTCATTCATTTAGCTCAGTTTGAAACGCGTTCTTAGGAAACTAATACCGTTGTTGTGATTGATCAGTTGTTGTTTTCTATTAATGTTTGAATAAGTTCTATTCTGTTCACAGTCTCTCAAAACTTTGAACAAATTTTTGAAAGTAGATAATTCTGTCCATGCAGTTTTTTTTGTATGTCAGAGCAGCTATCATCAAAATACACTAGTTCTATGTTGTTGAAATTTTTTCTTTGTTATAACAAATTGAGATTACTTTTTAAAGAAGCCTTCAAGGCCCTTCCTGTGTTTTCTGCCAGATGAAACAAAAGTAAAGGGCGCTGCACAGTAATATTGAAAGATTTTGTGCAGGTTTATTGTTTGCTTCCTATATTCGGAAAACTTCAATACATGCTCTCAAAAGCTGTTCAATTTGTTTCCACTTTTTGTCAGATAAAATTTGGGATAATTTCAGATCGAAGTGAGCTGAATCGGGTTTCGCCAATACTTGGAAATTGAAAATTGATTGTTAACGTTGATTGTTTTGGAAGGGCTCTTGTTGCTTATGAAAGCTCTGCTTATTTAAGTTTAGTTAGTTTTCATGTTTAGTATTTTTCAAGTTCTCAAGGATATATTTGAAACTAATCAGAGTGCAGTGCTAACTTATTGATGTTTTATTTACTTATTTCTTGTTAGTTTTGAAATTATTTTTTGTTTGTGAATTAATAAGCAAATAGAAGTTTTATCTTCTCTCAGGTAATTGAATAGATGTTTTGCAGAAAAATGTATCCTATCCTTGTCGTCAATTAATAACTCTTGCATTTGTTTCGAAATTTGTTCACAATATATATATATATATATATATATATATATATATATATATATCTCATCTAGATACTTTTCGAGTGATTGTTATCTGGTGTTATTTTGGACAAGATATTTCGATTGTTCAGTGGGTACCAAAAAAACGCTATTTTCCCAACTCTATAATTCACTTCAAAAAAGCAACATCTTTTAAACTGAACAAACAAGAATAATAATTATAGACCCTAAAGTTGTACCTTTCAAATGTTATTTCAATTTGATTATTTAATATAAACTCGAATAAACACTTTAAATCAAAAATATCGTTGATCCGCAGACAGTCAGGTTCCGAAGTTCAAAGTGTCAAATTTAAAAGTTTTGGGTATTACCACTGCTTTAACGCTCCCCATGTACCTGCAATATTCTGGTTGTATATTTGAGAAATTGCAGAAAATAACCATCGAAAAAAAAATTTTGGTTTATTTTAAAAAAAGATTTCAATTTTGAATGGAATTAACTCTAAATAAGTTTGTCAGGTTACAAGCTCGCGTCCAAAAACAAAAAGCATTTCATCAGATGTAAATTGGAGCACTAAAAGGTCTAGTTACGGACGTTCTTGTGTACTCAATATCCTCAAGCGAGACTTTAAGCCAGCCGATGTCTACTTTGACATTTAGTATGTCAGAAAACAGAGGGACGACGTGTAAGTCTTAAAAGAGCGAAAGTGTTAAAGTCCTGAGTGTGACTAAACTACCTTTGCAAGATTGCAGTTTTTGTATATCGGCATCACTGGCATCACTCTGTGTTAGTTCCCTGCAACTCCAATTGTAAATTTTCAACAGTAAAGAAAGATTAATTGAGTCAAAAGCTTTATGAAAGTCAACTGATAGAGCAATCAGATACTGCCGTCAAACATTGTAAAAGCTGATGTAAAGCTGAAGTTGATATACTCTAATAAATTAGCGACGGTTGTGCCTCCTTTGAGGATACCGTATTTTCAAAGAGAAAAAAACTGGACTTACAACAGAATAAAACTTGTCAGCTTTATGAAAATTCTTGATAAAGAGGGGAGGCTTATTGGGCATGAGTGTGAAACTTTTTATTTTTGTAGAGGGGAACCATTTTTCTCACCTTCCATGCTGCAGAAAAGTTTATTTTCTTAATGATGGTAGTTTAAAAATTATGTGAAAAATCTTGTAAATGGCTAGCACAACGTTTCAGAATGAGGTAGCCGATCCTATCTACGCCTATCGTTTCGATTACCACAAGAATCTTCAAGTTTTAAAAGACTAAGAAAAACAAACTATTGATCTCAATGTCTACTTCAATTCAATGTTTACTTCAAGCTTTACTGTGATTTTGGTATGACAAGACAGACTGAAAAAAAAATTAAGTCTTTCATCATCCGTAAATGCTGTTGCATCTTGTTGGGTAACTTTAATTGGCTGGTAATTTTTTTTCTAAAGACTCAATTTAAATCGTTGCAGATCTGAAAAACTCCAGGTCTTGAAATTGATATTCCGATTGTTTGCTGAACATTATTAAGAACCAGGGTTAACTCAGTTTGTGTTCTCTCAATTTTCAAGTTGCTCAGTTGTCTTTTTAGTGTCCTTTTTTATATTGGTGGATTTGTAGCGAAGATTTTGTTTGAACACATGCCAAGGTGTGTTTATTTTCCAGTGCTCAATTTTTTTGAAAAACTTTTGTTGATAGTTATCAAAAAAAGCTATACAGCAAATCCAATATCAGATTAACATTATTTGTAGAGCAATACTGACTAAATTGATGACTTCTTATGAATTCACTGATCTCAGCCAACTTTACGCTTTATGTTTACACGAAAATGTCCAATCAATAATTTTAATGGTTAACTTGACGAGTCGTTTTTAGATAAAAGTTATTGCTAATGATTCTTTAGTTGTTTTTTTGTGTGTTGAGAAGAAGATAATTGCTCTTGTTGCTACTGATTTTACACCTGTATTTTAGAATTCTTTGTACGGAGTTCCTTCCGTAATAGGAATTGTTTTTCTAAAATGTAGTCTAATATGTTGATGAAAAGTTGTCTGCGCCCATATTCGTTGTTTTGATTTTGTAAGTACCAGAAATGTGTTATTGTTCATCTATAAAGGCTATTAGGACGTGCACTGTAATTGCAAACAACTATTGCTACCATCTGTGTCAGAAGGATGAAATAACACAATCTGTAAAGTCCGCTTCTATTCTTCAGCTATAAATAATTTTTATTCACATCCATTGGATAACCTAAGTGTTTAGATTTTCCATCTTTACTCCAGCGATTACTTTGATGTATCTCACCACGTGGAAACAGTGTAGCGTCCGTTATGTTTTCCGTTTAAAATGTCCCAGTTATGCAAAGCACTTTAAAATTTTTAAAACTTTTTGAGGTATGCAAAATGTGTTCTACGATGGATGTCTGAGAGGATGTTTCTTCCATTTTAAGTCAGAAAAATTAGGTGGATACTCAGCCATCAACCAAACAAAGTTGATCTTAATTCAATCTTCCGTGAGTTCCTCATGAAGATATGTCATATTTGACATGGCAGTCTATTGATACAATTCCATAACAGTTTGTTCTCTCAGGGTTCTTCAGCATTTTGTTCTCCGTAGACGCTGGGCTTTTTGGAAACGCAGTACAAATATGATGCATATAATCTCTGCAGAAGCTATGAAGTCCTTTCCATAAACCTAATTCGATCAGTGGTGTGGTTCTCTTCTGCTGCCATCATTCTTCCTGTGATATTCTTTTCAAGTAGTCTAGCAATTGTGTTACAATTTCTGTCTAATCTCGATAGATTGGATTTGCGACACGAATACCTACTGAAAAAATGATGTGTTAAATTGAAACTTATTCAATTTGCAGTGGAAATCTGATGCGATTCCACTCTGAATATTTGTTTTAGTCTTGGAAACGCAACGTGTTTACACTCAAAAAACTATTGGGCTCAAAAAAACAGCGAAGACAAGAACAATTGAAATGAAATAAAATACTGAGAAGAATTAATAATAAAGCAAATTGAGCGGCATAAACGGATTTACATCGTTTCTATACAGAGGTAAAATGGCATCAGGTGAACAATGTGTGAGTCATAAATATATCATACCCCTGTGAACTGAGGTCAGAATCCAATACATGTTTCCCAATAGAACCTCTTGTTTACGCTTAGCAATAGAACTTCACTTTAGCAATGTTTTGAGTGTATCAAAATTTTGAAATAGAAATTAGGAATGTTTTGCAGAGTGTTAAGAAATCATCAATATTTAAAATAAATATGCATATATATTTGTGTATTAGTGTCAATATTCACTGGTTATTATATATATAAAAAATTATATTTTCTTGTCATAGCCGGTCATTTATATTAAAATAAACGTGTGGCAATTGATGGCAAGTTTCGGTGAGCACTAAGTTTCGGATAAACGAGAAATTACATTTACAAATTGTTATCGGAATTGCGGTATATTTCCAATGTTTTTGAAAAGGATTGAAGTAATGACATAACGAATGAGATCACTTTGAGACTGAAAAAAAAAGAACGTGAAAATGTTACGATTGTTGAAGATAAATTTAATTGGAAAGCAACAGAAAATGAGTCAAACTTAAAGCATCTGATTTTTATTGAAACTATTGACCTTGAAGTTTTAATTGATGACCTTCAAATGAAGAAGTTTTAATTGAGTAAATTTGGCTCTCAGTGTCAAAGACTCACGTGCTAATCTTCCTTTTCATAGTCAGAATAGTCATAATCGGGAGGGGAGTTCTTGGCCGGCCGGATTCATGGGTGTGGAAGACTGACGACGGGAAGTTAAAAATTGCTTTCTTCCGCCAGTGGTCATCTGCTTTCTTGTGGTATGATTTCTGCTATCACCGTGTTTTCTGTTCGCTGCTTTTTTAGTACAGGAATTGATTCGGTTTCGCTAAACTAACGAATTGAATTTTCGAAGCCGCAGTAAGAAGGGGCTCTTCTTTTACATTCGCCCGTCGAGTTGGAGGGTTTAGACATAGAAGACGCAGCAGAAGTATTAGGATTGGGGCTATTTCTTCTACGTGTGATCAGTGGTTGCGGCATTTAAAGTTTCCGGGCTGACATTGCGTATGAAATTCTGCTACTAGCGGATGAATTTCCCGAAGAATTGTTAGATTGTCGGTGAAGAATTTTGGTATCCTTTATATTTTGTTGAGATTTTTAGTGTGTTGCGCGACCATCTCCGCATTCGTTTTTCGCATGGGAGAAGTGTTATTTGCTCATAGTTTCAAAGTGGGGTGTTCCGCCCTGCTTTGGTGCGTATTTAGCAATATCATTGTTACGTACCCTTACTTCTCGTGCACTAGGCTCTTGAATTTTTGTTGGTGTGGGGAATGTTTGTGTGACGACACTACCATGTGCGATGATGTGCCACAAACAACGGAGATCTTTCTTGGAGCGCTTTGTTACTTTTCCTACCAGCCTCAACTCCAACGATTTTTCCATGCGTGGAATGGTAATCGTCAGCTTCGGATGTAGAATAAAACTAGTGACTGATTGATTCTTTTCGGCGTTTCAGCGGCGTCCGGCGTCTAACTGAGCACTAGTCATAGGCAGAGAACCAACTGATGTAGTCAAGGTAGCCTATTACCGGAAATGTATCTGCGTTTAAAGGTGCGGCGGTTATGTTAATAATCTTAATTTCACAAAAAAAAAACGTTATTTCCTAGTAAACATAGTGCTTGCCATAAACGAAATTTTCGTGGTACTACGTGAATTTTAGTGTGTTCATCTAAAAACTTAAAAACTTTAGGACCATTAGTGTTTTCGAATACCTCTTCTGTCATATATTTGAAAAAGCGATCCATATTTGAAAGGAAATGTTTTTCTTAATGTTTTTCATTCATAATTGGGCCTGCAAAATCTATTTGTATTTTTATTTGGGCTCAGAACAACTTTCATGTGGTCGCCATGTTGAAGCAGGTTGTACGGAGTTAAAGTTCCTATTTATATCCGTACAGGGTTTGCAGTTGTTAAGTATTTCGCCTTGCCTATAGGGGCAGAATTTGTATTGGCCAAGGGAAATCATCCCCAGTTTCCAGGATGAGTGCGGTGGAGGGACTCTAATACTGTCCTCTGAAAAAAAATTGGTATTGCCACCCTTTTGCAATACTCACTGTGACCGTACTTTTTAGTGGCGCCAATATGAGTGCATTTATGTCACGCCAGTACAGTTTCAAGTCTTTTTTTGCATCGCTGTTCGTTGTCCTACAAGACTCAATCATAAACTTCCTTCAAGACTGCGTCTTTTGTGGTCAACAACACGAAGGAGCCCTTTGTGAAAAGTTGGTTGAGATTGTTCTCAAATAATTCGTCTCATGACAATCCCAGATTTAGGGTAACTTGTCCCTTAATTGAAGAGCATAAAGCATTCACATCTGAGTTTGGTTGATTGGAAGGTTACCTGTCCTGGGGTTGTTGTTGCAGTTTTTGGGGATGGAATAGTGGTGCTCAGATTGTGGAAATTTTTTATTGGATTAGTGCTGCGTTTGCACTAAAAGAGTTTAGTAATAGTTCAGTGCAACCATTTAAGGCAAAGAGCAATTAAGAATTGTTTATCTGCTAAGTATTAGTGGTACGAGTGGGATACGTTTTATTTACCAAATTAATAGGGTGCGCTTGACTGTTTGATGGTGCAGTATTTGAATAAAATTGTGCAATAGCGTCTCAAGTTCAAGTATTGTTACAAACGCAAATTTCTTGTCACATTTGTTTGTAATTTTTGTTTTTTGATTTGGTTTGCGAGAAATATGATTTACCAGTCTCATTTTAGCAACTAGCATGTGTTCAATATTAAAATTAAAAGGTAATAATTGGTCCACCCAATGTGTTAAACGACTATTATAGGGTTCATTAGATCGCTGTTCTTTAGCAAAAGGTAATATTGCTCTATGATCAGTGATAACAGTGAATAATTTTCCAAAGAGATATTATTTGAAATATTCTACAGACAAGGCTACCCCCCATATTTCCAATTCTTTGACACTATACTTTACCTCATCGCTAATGGGAAAGGTGATGCAAACGCAATTATGTGTCAGCCTGTCGTTGAACGTTGCTCTAATGCAGCAAACAGACCTGTACATGATGCACCAAATTTGATCGATGTCGGTTTCCAATTGCGTTTAATAATATCTCTTTCCGTTTAATTTGCAACCTGGTATTAAATGTGTTGGAAATGTGACTCTAATTCATCATTCCATTCAGTTTTTGTTTTGTTTTTTAAGAGGGATCGTGAAGGACGACATAATTGTGACAAATGCGGAATTTTTTTGGTATATAATGTATTGAGCCTAAGGGCGATCGTAATTGTTCAAGGTTTTTAAGTGCCAAAATGTTTAGGATTGCTGAAATTTGTGATTCAATGGTGAGATGCCTGATTGACAGAAATGTTAGCCTCACCAATCATTTTCATTTTCGACGAAGTGACATTTTGAAAGATCAATTAGGAAGTTATCCCGTAATAATATATCGAGTTTTTTAAGGCATTAATAATCTAACACAAAAAGTTCCTCAATGGATCCTCTACTGACAACAAAAATCAAGTCCAACTAGTAAATCGTATTTTTTATTTTGATTAACGTATAATCCATTGAATTTTAGAAAGCCACCGTTTGGTCAGTGAGACCATAGCAACCAGTAATTAAGCAGTAATTATTCGCCGCTTCTTTTATTAAAATTGCATTCTCCGCTTCTTTTATTAAAATTGCAAGCCCGCAACGTTTCCGGGTACAAGTAAATTGGCTGTAAGCATGTTTTACAACAAGTTTGGTGAAAATTTACGTTTAATTTGACTTTTTTGCATTAATTTTTCGTTGAAGAGTGTCTGATAATTTTTCAAAATTTGGCATCTGGTACATATTTTATGTATAAAATTGATTTCATATTTTAAAATCTAAAGCAAGTATAACAGTTTTATCTGTTTTAAGGATAAGAACAATAGGGTAGATAAAATTTTTATTTGAACGACTATTATGTTTTGTAATATTTTTTTTTCATCAATTATTTTTCGTTTTTTAATTTTCCGTTTCCGACTCTACGATCTTGTTTGTTTTGGGCAGTGCTATTGTCCACGTATTCCCTATAAAATTCATCGGGCGGTAGAATTAATTAATTGGGAGATGCTTCTCGTAGGACGTACTGGGGTAGAATAGTCAGATTCAAGTTGTTGAGCCATTGTTGCAATCGTCGTGGAGGTTCCATTGTTGGTCTTTCCCAATAGGGTTCAACCCGAAAAAAACACTTTCCTATGGTTCTGACTGAGGCATGTGATACTCCGCTCAAATAGTCTAGTAATTGCGTTACAATAGCTCTCCACTTTAGGTAGATTGGATTCGCGTCACAAATGCGTAGTCAAATTTGATGTGTGAAATCGTTATTCATTGAAAGTGTAGTTGAAAGCAGATGCAAATTCATTCTGTTTATTAATTTTAGAAAATAATAACTGCGTTTCCACATAGATTATTGTTGCGCTCTAAAGAAGAGCGAGAGAAGTGAAAGAACAACTGAACTGTTTTAAACTACTGAGAAGGATGAATAATTAAGCAAACATGGGTGGCATGAACTGATATACATCGTTTCCAGAAGGAGGTAAAATGGCATCAGGTCAACAATGTCTAAATCCTTAATATTTTCTACCCCAGTGATCTGAGGTCAGAATTTGAGATAAGCATATATATTAGTTAGAAACTCAAATTAACAGATTCTTTCTCATATTTCCCATTACTATATTTACCAAGCCAAGTTAAGGCTCAGCCTAAAGACACTAATGTTGCAAATTTTAGCATCTGCAATCTAACGAACTAAGAATCTTCGAAACCATTTTGATCATATCAAAATTGAAATTTTGTCTCCATATCTGCAGCACCGCGGATTCTATAGGCCGTTAAATGAACGAAATTTTTTTTCAATTGATGTAGGTCTCCGAACTATATCGGTCTTTTTTAGTTAGGAATTGCAGTCGGAGACTGTCTTGTTCGATTCCTCTAAATGTGATTCAACTGGACGTTGTCTTTGCTGCGTAGAGACATTTGAATAAGTTTTGCACTTTCAGATATCCTTGTCTGGGAACAGGCATTTGAGATTAATAGCGCGTTGCAACCAAGCGCAAGTACTCCAAATGTAGCAGCATATGTCAATCGCGTTCAATCTTCTCTCATCTACCTGCTGTTAAAACAGGTGTTACGCACTAATTTTAAGAGCGTTCCTCACGGTGTTTTCGGAGCTTAATTTTAGCAGTAAATAATGTGAATAATTGTCATTTTACAAGGACTTATTTTGATGTTCACAGTGCGGTTTTTAGCGGATATATTTTGAATAAACTTAGCTAGTAATAGCCTTTTATTGAGCGGTTCGGATGCGCGATATATCCACTAGTTGCCTTGGGTTTTAGAGCTATATTTAGCCACAACATAACGCTAAAGAAGCCTGTTCTAACTTAGTTATTTTATGACGAATTTCCAGTTCAATCTTTAATTATTTTAACATAAATTATAACAAACTTTTCAGAGATTGGATAAGAGGTTTCAAGATTATTGTTGAGTTCGAATAGCAACTGATACTCAGGCTGTTTCTCCGGTGTTCTGGTGATCGTAGCTTCCGCAAGGCTGTACCCTGAGTTGTATTGGTCCTTCGGAAATATTTACTGATGTATAAGTTGGGCGATTTCCGGCTTTTGTACTCTCTTGATGTTTGATAAGTACATATACAAGTTCCGTATTAGCACCTACTTTATCACAATAATTACTTCACCAAGTACATAATCTGTCATGAAGTTATTTACTAATTATGCGAATTTATCTTCAGGAAACTCAAAAAAGTGTATATTGAGGCTTTTAGGCACTTGATATGTTTATCAGTAAACTGTCAATCTGCCGTTGTTTTTCATAAACATAATCAAATTAGGGGTTACAGGCCTAGATGGAAATACTAACTATATATGGCCTTGAGATCTATCTGAATATGAACTAGATTAAAGCACTTATTTATGGATATTTAAAGGAAAATAATCACGTAACTATGAGCGACGAAATAGGGGCGTGACACTACCGGACTTTATGAAAATTTTCCATGAAAAGTTTGAGAAGGAACTGGGTTTTACAACTTTCTATAAAACATATAATCTGCACAAATATGAGGATAAACATATATTTTTGTTGGAGCCAAACAATTTATGTTTTCTTAGAAAAGTGTTTTGAACAAAAGCATTAAAGTTAACGACATTTAAAGAATGTAACAGAAATAAAGTTTAAGTTAAGACAAATTGAGATAAAGGTTAAAATAAAGAGGGTTAAGACAAGATTAAAGGCTTTGAAGGAACCTTTGAGAGTTGAGAATGCGCTAATGCTGAAGAAAAGTGTGCGAACATAAGATAAAAACTCGGGCTTGAGAGATCGCATTAAGATCAGCACTGAAATTAATCATGGTTTTTTTGCTGAATAAAGGCTCTAAATGTTGAATAAGGTATCACAAATGTACTGGTTGAATGAGTGGGCTAAAGCACTGGTTAATTTCTGGGATTGAAGCACTGGTTTTGATTTTATAAAGCACTTAAAAGGAAAACTTATTGGATGAGGGGTACTTAATCAGTTAAAGGATTAATACTTGTTGAACTATTTAGGACTTTCAAGAGCTCAAAGTATACTTTTGTCTCGGGTTAAAGCGCTGTTGTCCTGTTCGTCTTCTGTGGTAGTTTGTTCGTCTTCTGTATCAAGTTTGTCTGTTTCAAAATGAAGATGCGATTTTAGTTGGACAGTTAAAGAGTTGAAGGAAAACTTGAAGGTTGCTCTCCCTATGAACAGAACTTATGTCTCTTGCGGAGAAATCTGAAGTTTCTCTTTTGTGGTCGTCAATTGGTTTGTCCAGGTGGTTGTCATTCTTGATGCTGTCGTCGGGAGTAGGAACTACAGTGATGCATGTTACTCGTGCAAAATTTTTCCGCCTTTTGGTTTTCCTTGAAGCTTTTATGGATTAGTGCATTGTGTCGATGCATGGTAGTTACTTCACTCTATCTTTGCTGGATGTTATGTTTTAGTTCAGGCTGCTCACTCTGAGCAAGACCAAGAGCTGCTTTCTTTTATTGTCCTTCATTTGGACGCTTGAGGTCCTGTTCGGGGAGAAAAAAATGTCTAGGAAAAACAACTTTCAGCACTTTTTGGACGAGCTCTTCAGTTTCCCTTTTCATTGTCTTTCACTAGCTTTGGCAATTTGTCTGCCTCTCGAGTATAAAATGAACGGTAACTTGTGGTGCTGTATGTGCAGTTCATGGACAACAATATGTTTTGTTCTCCGAAAGTTGGTCTGAAAGTTTCCCACAGTGATCAGATATTCAAATGGAACTCGATATTGGGAAACTTTTGCAATGTTTTTGGTTTTGTGACCAACTATTGCTGTTATCACATGTTATTGTGGTTCCTTTTATCCATTTGTCTACTGGATTCAAGCTTTTAGGTCTAGTTTTCTCAATGTTTCACTTGCTTATTTGATATTTACTTGTTTCAGCTGTTCTCTACTTTTTAGGTCGTGTGGTGATGTGTTTCTTGATATTACTACTAAATATGGTGATTTATAAGTGTGTCAATGTAGTTGTTTGGTTGCATGATGGGTGTATGGTTACGGGTATAGTGGTTGGGGGGGTCGAATTTTCCATGAAAAGTTTGAGAAGGAACTGGGTTTTACAATTTTTCTATAAAACATATAATCTGCACAAATATGAGGAAAAACATATATTTTTGTTGGAGCCAACCATTTTATGTTTTCTTAGAAAAGTGTTTTGAACGAAAGCATTAAAGTTAAAGACATTTAAAGAATGTAACAGAAATAACGTTTAAGTTAAGACAAATTGAGATAAAGGTTAAAATAAAGAGGGTTAAGACAAGATTAAAGGCTTTGAAGGAACCTTTGAGAGTTGAGAATGCGCTAATGCTGAAGAAAAGTGTGAGAACATAAGATAAAAACTTGGGGTTGAGAGATCGCATTAAGATCAGCACTGAAATAAATCATGGTTATTTTGCTGAATAAAGGCTCTAAATGTTGAATAAGGTATCACAAATGTACTGGTTGAATGAGTGGGCTAAAGCACTGGTTAATTTCTGGGATTGAAGCACTGGTTTTGATTATATAAAGCACTTAGAAGGAAAACTTATTGGATGAGGGGTACTTAATCAGTTAAAAGATTAATACTTGTTGAACTATTTAGGACTTTCAAGAGCTAAAAGTATACATTCCTCTCGGGTTAAAGCGCTGTTGTCCTGTTCGTCTTCTGTGGTAGTTTGTTCGTCTTCTGTATCAAGTTTGTCTGTTTCAAAATGAAGATGCGATTTTAGTTGGACAGTTAAAGAGTTGAAGGAAAACTTGAAGATTGCTCTCCCTATGAACAGAACTTATGTCTCTTGCGGAGAAGTCTGAAGTTTCTCTTTTGTGGTCGTCAATTGGTTTGTCCAGGTGGTTGTCATTCTTGATGCTGTCGTCGGGAGTAGGAACTACAGTGATGCATGTTACTAGTGCAAAATTTTTCCGCCTTTTGGCTTTCCTTGAAGCCTTTATGGATTAGTGCATTGTGTCGATGCATGGTAGTTACTTCACTCTATCTTTGCTGGATGTTATGTTTTAGTTCAGGCTGCTCACTCTGAGCAAGACCAAGAGCTGCTTTTTTTATTGTCCTTCATTTGGACGCTTGAGGTCCTGTTCGGGGAGAAAAAAAAATGTCTAGGAAAAACAACTTTCAGCACTTTCTGGACGAGCTCTTCAGTTTCCCTTTTCATTGTCTTTCACTAGCTTTGGCAATTTGTCTGCCTCTCGAGTATAAAATGAACGGAAACTTGTGGTGCTGTATGTGCAGTTCATGGACAACAATATGTTTTGTTCTCCGAAAGTTGGTCTGAAAGTTTCCCTCAGTGGTCAGATATTCAAATGGAACTCGATATTGAGAAACTTTTGCAATGTTTTTGGATTTGTGACCAACTATTGCTGTTATCACATGTTATTGTGGTTCCTTTTATCCATTTGTCTACTGGATTCAAGCTTCTAGGTCTAGTTTTATCAATGTTGCACTTGCTTATTTGATATTTACTTGTTTCAGCTGTTCTCTACTTTTTAGGTCGTGTGGTGATGTGTTTCTTGATATTACTACTAAATATGGTGATTTATAAGTGTGTCAATGTAGTTGTTTGGTTGCATGATGGGTGTATGGTTACGGGTATAGTGGTTGGGGGGGTCGAATTTTCCATGAAAAGTTTGAGAAGGAACTGGGTTTTACAATTTTTCTATAAAACATATAATCTGCACAAATATGAGGATAAACATATATTTTTGTTGGAGCCAACCATTTTATGTTTTCTTAGAAAAGTGTTTTGAACGAAAGCATTAAAGTTAAAGACATTTAAAGAATGTAACAGAAATAACGTTTAAGTTAAGACAAATTGAGATAAAGGTTAAAATAAAGAGGGTTAAGACAAGATTAAAGGCTTTGAAGGAACCTTTGAGAGTTGAGAATGCGCTAATGCTGAAGAAAAGTGTGAGAACATAAGATAAAAACTTGGGGTTGAGAGATCGCATTAAGATCAGCACTGAAATAAATCATGGTTATTTTGCTGAATAAAGGCTCTAAATGTTGAATAAGGTATCACAAATGTACTGGTTGAATGAGTGGGCTAAATGACTGATTAATTTCTGGGATTGAAGCACTGGTTTTGATTATATAAAGCACTTAGAAGGAAAACTTATTGGATGAGGAGTACTTAATCAGTTAAAGGATTAATACTTGTTGAAATTTTTAGGACTTTCAAGAGCTCAAAGTATATTTTCCTCTCGGGTTAAAGCGCTGTTGTCCTGTTCGTCTTCTGTGGTAGTTTGTTCGTCTTCTGTATCAAGTTTGTCTGTTTCAAATTGAAGATGCGATTTTAGTTGGACAGTTAAAGAGTTGAAGGAAAACCTGAGGATTGCTCTCCCTATGAACAGAACTTAGGTCTCTTGCGGAAAAGTCTGAAGTTTCTCTTTTGTGGTCGTCAATTGCTTTGTCCAGGTGGTTGTCATTCGTAATGCTGTCGTCGGGAGTAGTAACTACAGTGATGCATGTTACTCGTGCAAAACTTTTCCGCCTTTTGGCTTTCTTTGAAGCCTTTATGGTTTAGTGCATTGTGTCGATGCATGTTAGTTACTTCACTCTATCTTTGCTGGATGTTATGTTTTAGTTCAGGCTGCTCACTCTGAGCAAGACCAAGAGCTGCTTTCTTTTATTGTCCTTCATTTGGACGCTTGAGGTCCTGTTCGGGGAGAAAAAAAATGTCTGGGAAAAACAACTTTCATCACTTTTTGCACGAGCTCTTCAGTTTCCCTTTTCATTGTCTTTCACTAGCTTTGGCAATTTGTCTGCCTCTCGAGTATAAAATGAACGGAAACTTGTGGTGCTGTATGTGCAGTTCATGGACAGCAATAAGTTTTGTTCTCCGAAAGTTGGTCTGAAAGTTTCCCTCAGTGGTCAGATATTCAATTGGAACTCGATATTGTGAAACTTTTGCACTATTTTTGGTTTTGTGACCAAATATTGCTGTTATCACATGTTATTGTGGTTCCTTTTAACCGTTTGTCTACTGGATTCAAGCTTCTAGGTCTAGTTTTCTCAATGTTGCAATTGTTTATTTGATATTTACTTGTTTCAGCTGTTCTCTACTTTTTAGGTCGTGTGATGATGTGTTTATTGATATTACTACTAAATATGGTGATTTATAAGTGTGTCAATATAGTTGTTTGGTTGCATGATGGGTGTATGGTTACGGGGATAGTGGTTGGGGGGTCGAATTTTCCATGAAAAGTTAGAGAAGGAACTGGGTTTTACAATTTTTCTATAAAACATATTGTCTGCACAAATATGAGGATAAACACATATTTTTGTTGGAGCCAACCAATTTTTGTTTTCTTAGAAAAGTGTTTTGAACGAAAGCAATAAAGTTAAAGACAATTAAAGAATGTAACAGAAAAAAAGTTTAAGTTAAGACAAATTGAGATAAAGGTTAAATAAAAGAGGGTTAAGACAAGATTAAAGGCTTTGAAGGAATCTTTGAGAGTTGAGAATGCGCTAATGCTGAAGAAAAGAGTGAGAACATAAGATAAAAACTTGGGGTTGAGAGATCGCATTAAGATTAGCAGTGAAAATAATCATGGTTATTTTGCTGAATAAAGGCTCTAAATGTTGAATAAGGTATCACAAATGTACTGGTTGAATGAGTGGGCTAACGCACTGGTTAATTTCTGGGATTGAAGCACTGGTTTTATTTATATAAAGCACATAGAAGGAAACCTTATTGGATGAGGGGTACTTAATCAGTTAAAGGATTAATACTTGTTGAACTAGTTAAGACTTTCAAGAGCTAAAAGTATACTTTCCTCTCGGGTAAAAGCGCTGTTGTCCTGTTCGTCTTCTGTGGTAGTTTGTTCGTCTTCTGTATCAAGTTTTTCTGTTTAAAATTGAAGATGCGATTTTAGTTGGACAGTTAAAGAGTTGAAGGAAAACTAGAAGATTGCTCTCCCTATGGACAGAACTTACGTCTCTTGCGAAGAGGTCTGAAGTTTTTCTCTTCTGGTCGTCAATTGCGTTGTCCAGGTGGTTGTCATTCGTAATGCTGTCGTCGGGAGTAGGAAATACAGTGATGCATGTTAGTCGTGCAAAACTTTTCCGCCTTTTGGCTTTCCTCGAAGCCTTTATGGATTAATGCATTGTATCGATGCATGGTAGTTACTTCACTCTATCTTTGCTGGATGATATGTTTTAGTTCAGGCTGCTCACTCTGAGCAAAACCAGGAGCTGCTTTCTTTTATTTTCCATCATTTGGACGCTTGAGGTCCTGTTCGGGGAGAAAAAAAATGTCTAGGAAAACAATTTTCCTCACTTTTTGCACGAGCTCTTCACTCTCCCTTTTCATTGTCTTTCACTAGCATTGGCAATTTGTCTGCCTCTCGAGTATAAAATGAACGGAAACCTGTGGTGCTGTATGTGCAGTTCATGGTCAGCAATATGTTTTGTTCTCTGAAAGTTGGTCTGAAAGTTTCCTTCAGTGGTCAGATATTCAAATGGAACTCAATATTGTGAAACTTTAGCAATAATTTTGGTTTTGTGACCAACTATTGCTGTTATCACATGTTATTGTGGTTCCTTTTATCCGTTTGTCTACTGGATTCGAGCTTCTGGGTCTAGTTTTCTCAATGTTGCAATTGTTTATTTGATATTTACTTGTTTCAGCTGTTCTCTACTTTTTAGTTCGTGTGGTGATGTTTTTATTGATATTACTAATAAATATGGTGATTTATAAGTGTGTCAATGTTGTTGTTTGGTTGCATGATGGGTGTATGGTTACGGGGATAGTGGTTGGGGGTCGAATTTTCCATGAAAAGTTTGAGAAGGAACTGGGTTTTACAATTTTTATATAAAACATATTATCTGCACAAATATGAGGATAAACACATATTTTTGTTGGAGCCAACCAATTTATGTTTTCTTAGAAAAATTATTTGAACGAAAGCAATAAAGTTAAAGACATTTAAAGAATGTAACAGAAATAAAGTTTAAGTTAAGACAATATGAAATAAAGGTTAAAATAAAGAAGGTTAAGACAAGATTAAAGGCTTTGAAGGAATCTTTGAGAGTTGAGAATGCACTAATGCTGAAGAAAACTGTGCGAACATAAGATAAAAACTTGGGGTTGAGAGATCGCATTAAGATCAGCACTGAAATAAATCATGGTTATTTTGCTGAATAAAGGCTCTAAATGTTGAATAAGTTATCACAAATGTACTGGTTGAATGAGTGGGCTAAAGGACTGGTTAATTTCTGGGATTGAAGCACTGGTTTTGATTATATAAAGCACTTAGAAGGCAAACTTATTGGATGAGGGGTACTTAATCAGTTAAAGGATTAATACTTGTTGAACTATTTAGGACTTTCAAGAGCTCAAAGTATACTTTCCTCTCGGGTTAAAGCGCTGTTGTCCTGTTCGTCTCCTGTGGTAGTTTGTTCGTCTTCTGTATCAAGTTTGTTTGTTTCAAATTGAAGATGCAATTTTAGTTGGACAGTTAAAGAGTTGAAGGAAAACTTGAAGATTGCTCTCCCTATGAACAGAACTTATGTCTCTTGCGGAGAAGTCTGAAGTTTCTCTTTTGTGGTCGTCAGTTGCTTTGTCCAGGTGGTTGTCATTCGTAATGCTGCCGTCAGGAGTAGGAACTACAGTGATGCATGTTACTCGTGCAAAACTTTTCCGCCTTTTGGCTTTCCTTGAAGCCTTTATGGATTAGTGCATTGTGTCGATGCATGGTAGTTACTTCACTCTATCTTTGCTGGATGTTATGTTTTAGTTCAGGCTGCTCACTCTGAGCAAGACCAAGAGCTGCTTTCCTTTATTGTCCTTCACTTGGACGCTTGAGGTCCTGTTCGGGGAGAAAAAAAATGTCTAGGAAAAACAACTTTCATCACTTTTTGCACGAGCTCTTCAGTTTCCCTTTTCATTGTCTTTCACTAGCTTTGGCAATTTGTCTGCCTCTCGAGTATAAAATGAACGGAAACTTGTGGTGCTGTATGTGCAGTTCATTGACAGCAATATGTTTTGTTCTCCGAAAGTTGGACTGAAAGTTTCCCTCAGTGGTCAGATATTCAAAAGGAACTCGATATTGTGAAACTTTTGCAATATTTTTGGTTTTGTGACCAACTATTGCTGTTATCACATGTTATTGTGGTTCCTTTTATCCGTTTGTCTACTGGATTCAAGCTTCTAGGTCTAGTTTTTTCAATGTTGCACTTGTTTTTTTGATATTTACTTGTTTCAGCTGTTCTCTACTTTTAGGTCGTGTGGTGATGTGTTTATTGATATTACTACTAAATATGGTGATTTATGGTGTGTCAATGTAGTTGTTTGGTTGCATGATGGGTGTATGGTTACGGGGATAGTGGTTGGGGGGTCGAATTTTGCAGCGTTAACATGTTTTTTCGAGTTTTTCGCGGAGTAAGTAAGGGAAAATGGGACAGTTAGTGAGTATTTAGCTAATAAGTTGATGTCAGTGATAGTAGTGACTGATTGCTGTGGCTTTTCAGCGTTGTTTGGTGCGTGTGTTAACAGTTAGTGCCTGAATTTGCTGAGTGCTAAGGGTGCGCCGATGGAAATTAACTGGTTTCAGTGCAATTGTTTTGATTATCATGTAATGTACTTTAAGTTATGGGCATGTTTTTCGGATATATCATTGGATTGCAACAATTATGCTTGGTGTTTACTAGTAGAACTAGTAGCGGTGATGCATGTAAGAATGTGGTAATGTTTTTGTGGCAGTGCGCAGCTATATAATGACATATTTGTGAGAGTGCAAGAATGGTGATATAATGACTTTTTGAATTCTTGAGCATTCACTTTACTTTACTTGTGAAATACTGGTTATAGACTGATTCTAAGGATTCTAAACACTTGCCCTGGTTGTTAGCAACAGGTGTGTGTGATATGAGCTGGTTTGGAAGAGTATTTAGTACTAACTTTCACATATAATTTCTTCGTAATATAGGTCATTTTTCCGCATCAGGGCTAGTGGTACATATATGTAAATTTTTCAATTTTTATTAAACTTTGGGCAAATTGTTTTGCTTGGCCCACTTGGTAGACATTGGAGAGGAATAACTACGCTATAAATTCAGGTTTTGGAACAGTTTTTGGTCAACTTTTTTAATCATGTGTCAGAAGTCGAAAAATGCGAAATTTCAGGCAGCCCAGCGTCACACGATTTTTAAATTGGCAGATCGCTTCAGCAGCTTAAAATTGGCAGATCGCTTTAGCGGCTTAAGAAACCCTGCAGCGCAAAAAAATTGGCATAATTTGAGCATTTTTCGCAAAGTTGTGACTATTTTCGTGATCTGAACCTGGCTGTTTTTGGATCGTCAAATTTTGGGTTGAATAAGTCATCGCTGTTCATACATTATCGATACTGGAGGGTCAAAATGGTACTGTCTGCGCCTGGTATTAATGTATATTACTGAATTATAGGGTTTGAAGCTATTTATCGGGTCAGAACATTGATTTTTGAGTCCAAAATGCTAATTTTCAAGCATGATTTTTCCACTATTCGAGCTTTTTCAAAATATATGTCAATCTGGTGATGCTCTAGAGACCTAAATTAGGTGCTAACTGTTAGTGCTGATATTTGTAGCTATCAGGGGTAGCATTTTGGTAGCTGTGGAGATGAGTAACTTGTGTTTTGGTCCAGTTTTTTTGTAGAATTTGCTATATTTTTACTTGTGGTGCGTCATGTTTGGTGCATAAGTTAACATACGTTGGAGATGACTAATTTTTGACGGTAACTGAGGGTCATACTAGTAAGCACTATGTTGGTGGCAGCTATTGGTGCAGTTTGGTCCATGATTTGAGGTCATTATATTGAGTTTTTCAAATTAGAATTTTGGGCTAAATTTGGTCAAATAAGTGCAGATTTTAATTTTTTCAGTTTTTTCAAAATCTATACGTTCCTGTGCAATTGTATGGTTTTATTAGTCTTGCACAACTACTAAAGAGACTGACAATTGGATATGGGCTCATAAGTCGGTTATTTGATACTATTTTTCTGGTCTAAATCTGGCTCTAATTTGACTAAATTGGGAAGAGTTTGGTAGGCTTCAGTTTTTTGCTATTATTTCAACTTTTTACTTACTAATTTTCATTTTTTTTGGTATGAGCGTGTAGAACTTGAGCATGCGGAAGTTTTAAGCTAATCAGATTTTCGATCAGTTTTTCGGGTTTTATGAACATGTTCGTGAATTTTCAAAAAGTTTTCAAAAACAGGCAGCCCGTCGTCACGCGATTTTTAAAATGCTTGGATCAAGCTCAAAATTTGTTTTTCGCTTCCTCGGCTCGAAAAACCCTGCAGCGCAAAAGTTTGGGCCGTTTTAACTATTTTTTTACGAGATATAACGTTTTTGCTGCAGTGAACCTGAGTTTTTGAAAAAGCTCAGGTAGAGTATAGGTTTTTGACTATGAGTCAATGAAAATCTTGTTTAAAATGGTTGATATAGCTATGGATTGGACTGCTCATGAGTAGAACTAATTAAATTACCAATAATATTAGGCATATTGGGGTACTAAAGTGCATTTTTCATCACTTTTTTTGGAAATTACAATCAATTTTTGTGATTTTCGTTACTTTGGCTGTCTTTTCTCAGCCTGTATTCGCACTAGGTGGCTGGGAGTGCATATTCTGAGAAATATAGATGTGGAAAAGTTGATAGTATGGTTAATGGTTGTCAGAAATCAACATTTATGACTCTAGAGGGAAGTAACTGAATTTTTTCTGACAAAATTATGATAATTTCAGAGCTTATATTGGTTTAAGTCTTCATGGTTGGTACTGGGGTAAGCTGGGACTGGTTTTTATGGTACTACAAGGCTAGTGGAGGGTTTCACTAAGGTTGTAGAGGGTATAAATGGCATCAATGGGGTCAGGTGGGAAAAAATGACAAAGTTTTTGAAGCGCTGAATTGAAGCATAAGCGCAATTTTCGTTTTTTTCGTCATTTTTCAACATATACTTGGAAATATTGGGTTTTTATAGTTGTTTGTGTATGTACCATGTAGGTGACGGCTGGGAGTAGCTGCTGGAGGTATTTGGGACAGTTTTTGGCATATTTTTCGGGTATAAATTACACTGCATTTTAATCAATTTTAACGCACTTTGGTAGGGTTCGGCATTTTTGTCATAACTCAATTTCTTTTGACAAATTTTTGACAAATTTTTTGGGTACTGGGATATCACACGTGAGCAGTAGAATGGTCTACGGCTATAAAATGGGTCAATTGGTGGTTTTTTATAGGAGTTATTGATGAAATCGATTGGATTCGAAAAGTGTTAAATTTCAGGCAGCCCAGTGTCACGCGATTTTTTAAGTTCTCCAAATTACTTCAAAATTTGCAGATCAATTTTTCTGCTTGAAAAACGCTGCAGCGCAAAAATTTGGAGTGATCGGAGCATTTTGGACACTTTTATGACTGTTTTTCTGAAGTGAACCTAGGAGTTTTGGAAGGGTCAGGTTTTGGGTACTTAGAACGGGTCGTTAGTGGTCAATTATAACTGAAATCGCTTCTACTGGATAAGGGTTTTTCATAACACTAGGTTAGTCTAAGTTAGGGCAAGTGGTTGGTCAATCTAAATTCGGGCGATTTTAAGGTCGAAATTTTTCAAATTTTGGGCGGTTTTTGGGCTTTAGGGCTAACTTGCTCGGGCTTGTTGGGCTCTTGGGACAGATAGATGGCATTGCTAAACAGTACTCGGTTGGTACTTGCTAATTGACATAAATGGTTATAGATAGAGTGTCGAAAACTTGACATATAAGCTCAAAAATGATGTAAAATCTAATTTATCATAGCCACTGGCGAGTTCTGGAAGACTTAATTGTTGGATTCCTGCTTCTATTACTATTTCTCTCAGTTCATAAAGGCTTGCAAATACTGATTCGTATGTGGCCTTGTGTTAGTATCAGTTTTTGGTAACTAGACTGAATGCATAACGCTCAAGTTGCGGATCAAAGTATATTAAAACTGAGCAAATATTTGGTGGATATCTAAGTTTGATTGCACTTGGGGCTGCTGGGTACAAGCTTTTGACTTCTTGGGCTAATTCTTTTGCGATTACAAGGTTTGCTGATATACAGTTTGCAAAAGAGTGCGGAGAGTATAAGATATCTGTTGGTGAACATAGGTATGTTGCATTTATTTCTGGACTAAAGTGAGTTAAATTTTGATTTGATGAGCCTGGTGAAGAATTTTTTGTTTGGGATCTAGTTACTAGTCTGCTTACTGAGCTGCTGGGGTTTTTCCCTGAATATTTTGCTATGCTTGCTCTAACTTGGTCTAATTTTGTCTCTCTACTTGGTGTATTTGTTTGCTTTGATGCTTTTGCAGATGCTTTTATGGCTTCACGTTTTTCTTCTTGCTCCAATCTAGCTCGTGCATTTTTTTGTCTACGACTGCCTGATCTTCTAACTTGGTTAGTTAGGTAAGGGTTTGTTCAATCTTCTTCATGCAACATTATTTGTCTATCTAATTTAAAGCCACGTACATTTTTCAAACGTTGGTAACTTTCTGGTGATTTGAATGCACTTTTTTCTGGTTTTCGTTTAGGGTTACAAGGTCGGGCTCTTAATTTCCTCTCGGTTACTGCAAATTGTTCTTCATGTGTTTCTGGAGGCGATTCAACATCTAATGGTACTATTGATGGTTGGGACTGTTGGGCAGGTAAAAACATATCGTCATCTGATGAAGATGATACCAGAGGACCACGAATTTCTGGTTCTTGCTGTCTGATTTTATCAGCAATTAACGGGTCAACCGGTATTCTAGCTATTTGTTCAGCGTCTAGGTTCAGGTCAGCTAGGTTTTCATCTGAACTGCTATTTTCTCAAATAAGTTGGGAATTGCTTCATCTGAACTTGAAGAATCAAATACCGGAAGATGTACGGGGGCTGTTCGTGGTCTAACTGCTGGTGCTGCTACACTTGGTGGCGCCGGGAGTGGTGTTGGAGGTGCTGCTGCTGCAGTTCTTGCTGCTTTTCTACCTAGGAAAACGTTTATGGTCACTCTGACTGGGTCTGGTTTCACTGTTTTGGATTGAATCGATTCCTTTTCCTGTTCACTAATTAATTCCGGAATGTCTTTATCAAAAAGATCGGGTTCCATTTGCTGTCGTCTTGATGGATCAGGTTCAAATTTTGCAGAATTAATGACTTCAAGGTCCTCAGGAGTTCCACTTGGTTTGATTGGTTTCAATCTGATGCGATGAACACACTGTGTGTAGTTTTTCTTTACTTTTCGAATGATATAATTAGAGTCAGTAAGGACATTTTCCATTTTATATAGCGGTAACCATTTCTGAACTTGTGACGCTATTACAGTTGATTGTTCTAGTAGCTTAGGGTTCAAAAGTAAACAGAATGATTTCTCCGAAATAGGTTTTGCTGAGGCTTTTTGGTCATAATACTTTTTGTATTTCAAGTAAGCAGTCGTCAGTTTTTTTTTGTTTTCTCCAAGATTTTGCATCATGGCGTCTTGCAGTTTATTTACAAAATCTGAATTTACTGCTACTGCATCTATTACTTTTCTGGAGAATCTAATATCAAGGGGTTTTATTGGTTCTCTGCCATGGAATAAAGTTGAATGACAACAATTTGTTGCTGAATGATATGAAGTATTATGAATGAACGTTGCCAGAGGAACATATTTATGCCAGTCTTTCCATTGTTCCTCAGTATTGAGCTTCAAAATTCGCTTTAATGGTCCGTGAGATCGCTCTACTGCTCCAATGGTCTGAGGTTGTTTTAGTGAGGCATGTTTTAGCTTTACTTCTAGTAAACTTGCTTAATTCTGAAACAAAGTTTGTTCCTAAGCCACTAAGTATTCTCACTGAGGAATGTAGCTGTGTTGGAAGAACAGTTTTACTAGTTCTCGGGCTAATGTGTCAGCATATCCATTTGTTAATATGGGACTGCAAGTGGATACTTTGTGAAAACATCTATTCCACTCAAAACTTACTTAAATTGTGAGGACTTTAGAGGGCCTACTAAATCGATTTGGAGCATATCTCCTGGATATGATTGTAAAAAACTGACTGGTTGCAACTTTGATGTGATGTGTCTTTTTGGCACCCTGTTTAATTGGAGACAGGTGAGGCAGTTTTTGATGAAGCTGATGAAATGTTCAGTGAAACCTGTGTAATAGAATCGCTTTCTAAGTTCCTGAATCGTTGCTTTGATGCCTAAATGTTCTGCTGTTTGTGAATTATGGAGCCTATATATAGTCTCTTTCCACAAATGCTTAGGTACACAGAATTGTTTATGAAGTACATTTCCAGTATCATCATAAAAATTCCGGTATAAGACATTCCCTTCAAGAATTTTTCTATTTAAATGTTTGTGATACTTTTTTAAGTTTGTTGAAGCATATTTTAAGTCTGGTTTTTGATTTGTTTTGTTGAATCCAGCTATTAATGTTCTGATTTCTGCATGTTTTTGCTGATCGTCTGCTAAGTTAAGGCTAATTAAGTTGTCTGTAAGATCTGGGAACTCATCTAATGGATTTGGGTACTGAATTGAATTTATTTCTTGCTTTCTTTTAAATTTTAATAGACATTTTATTTTTGTGATTGGTAAATTATACTGCTTCTTTTTGTAATCTTCATAAACTCCGAGTTTTTTAAGGACGTCAAGTTCAGCACTATTAATTTCGTCGTCGAAATTTTCAAAATCACATAACACATTTAGTTCAATGTCAGGATTCTGGGCTTCTGTGTCTATTTCTACCTCTCTAACTGGAATTCTATCTGTTAACTTTAAGACATTGTTGCTGTTTTATCGTTCCCCATTCGAGAGAGGAAATCTGTTGCGTAATTAGCGCGTCCAGGAATGTGTGCAATTACTATGTTAAAGGCAAGTATTCGGTCTAAACAATTCCAAAGTGATGGCGGTATTACTTTTGACTGAAAGAATTGTGTAAGGCTTTTGTTGTCAATAAGTATATTTACTTGTTTGCTTGGTCCCCAAATGTAGTGTGAAAAGTAGTCCAGCGCATTGTAAAAAGCTAGGAACTCTTTGTAATGCATTGAGAACTTTAATTGCGTTGTTGTAATTGGCTTTGTTGTTTTCGGCGTTTAAAATTTATTGAGGAATTTAGTTAATTTCGACTTTTCTGGTGATATTCCTTCTGCACTAAAGTTATTTCCAAAGAATTTCATTGTATCTCTTGCTATTTCACACTTTTCGGGCGACAATTTCAGTACTGATTGACGTATACAGATAAATATTTCTCGCAAAGAGGGTACCAATTGTTCAAAATTTGTTACTGCATTTCCAATATCATCCATAAACTGGGTACAATTCCCTGAGGCTAAGCATGTTTCCAAGTAATGTCTAATAAATGAGCGAAACCGAGTTACTGATTTATTCAATCCTTGTGCAAGACATTTATAAGCATAAGTTCTCGAAGCAAACTTGAATGCTAGCAATTGCACTGATAAATCGTCTGCCTTTGCGCACAGTGGTATGCTTGAGAACAATCAAGTTTCGTAAACAGTTTTTTCCCGGCGAAATATTTTATTGTGTCGCTCATATTCGAGGTTGGGAAATTCGTATTCACTTAATCATTTTTCAGCAGATGGTTTATTTTTCTCAAGTCAATTAACAGTCTAAGTCTTCCTGAGTTTTTTCGCTGTGCAAAAAGGGGACTACTGCATCTTGATTGAGGCAAAGCTGTTATTAGTCCGTAGTAATGCATTAATGCCAGTTCTACTTGCAGCTCCTTTCTCAAATGAATAGAAGTTGGAGGGCCTTGTTCATAAATTGTTATGCCTCTTTCTGGAGTTAACTTTATTTTTAAATCTGTATTATATCCAACGTCAAATCTGTGTTTCGCAAAGATATCACTGAATTCAACTAATAATTCATCTACTACAGTTTTTTGCTCATCATTGAGGGTCGATTTTTCCCACGGGAATTTGCTCAAGAAAGTGATTTTGTCCTGATGATTACCCTTTGGGTCTAGTTTTTCCATTTCTTGCAGTTTCAGCAATTGCTCAAAGATTTCTCTCTGCTAGGGTGACAAATATGTCGGATCAGGGCACGTTTCAGGCGTTGGGAACCACAATTTTTCATATTCCGGGGCCGGTTTTGCTGGTTGAGTTTTTCTTTTTTGGGGTATCTGTGACTTGAATTAGTTGATTTATTTCTGTTAAATAATTTTCACTCTTTTTTTGCAACATTTATTAATAGTGCATCTACTTCTGACAATTTTTCAGCTTGATCTGACGTTAAGAATGAGATGTTGGCTTGATCTGATGTTGGCTATTTCTTTGCCTTTATTTATAGTAACTAGGTGTTTAGTAATGTTCAGAACGTAGAGGTAAAGAATGTTATTTTCAGCAACTTTACTTAAAGAGGACGTTAATATTACTTCACTATCTTTTTCAAAATTTTCATGTGGTATTAGAGCCCCGCAAAGGTCAGTGAAAGATTCTAATTTGTTGTGAAGCTTGCATTCTAGTACTGCTTATTAATTTGGTTGTAATAATTGTCTTTTCTGCGTATAGACTCCACATTTTTTACGCTTTACAACCCTTCTGGGTTGTTTTTCTGGATTTATTTCATTTATTTGCAGACTTTGATCAGGGAATTTAATGTAGCTTTGTCATGGGCAGATGCTCACTTTATGTTTAACAAAGAATGGGTTGCCTAATATTACAGGAGTTAAGACAATTAAAACAAGGAAGTCTTCAGTGAATGTTTGTGTGCCCAATTTAAATGTAACTTTAATTGCTTTGTCAATTGCCAATCAACTATATTGCCGTTTGCCATTTTTACTTTATCTAGATCAAGCTTTTCTATTTCTGTTATTGATTTGATATTTGTGTTAATAAGTTCTTTGTAAAAGTCGCGGCTTATCACGTTTGCGAATGCTCCTATATCAATTAGTGCGCGTCTTTCTAATTCTCCATTAAATTTAACTTTAACGTAGGATAATGTTCTGCCTAAAAATGGGACAATGCTAATTAATTATTGAACATGTGCTACTGGTTTTGGTACGGGCTGAGGTACTTGTGTTGGGAGTTGCACAGATTTATTCACTTTATTTTTATTGCTGTTTCTTTTGCGTTTTCTACGCTTTTTGTTACTTTCATTATAAACTGGTTCTATTACTTTATCTAAACTAGGACTGGACGTCCTTTCGTTATAATAATTAACTGAGTTTTTATAATTTTTATTTTGTTTTTTATTGTTGGGTGGCTTTATTAGTTTTTTTTTATTAAATGGGTAATTCAAACTTCTCTTATTTCTATTTTGAGGAATACTTGCACGATTAAACTGATTTGTTTGTTGACTACCATACCGGTTTTGTGCTGGAGCTGGGCTATCATAAACTATTCCCTGTCGAAGAAGATTAGCAGGTGTATTTTTTGTTGGGAACGATAAACTGGTCTATTAACATAAGCTGGTTGAACAAATGGGGCTATCTGAAGGTTCAGTCCAATAATTCCGAGTTTGTGGCTGTTCATTATGATAAAATAGTCCAGGGGCATTAAATTGTGGTCTAAACTCTAGGTAATTATTAGCACGGGGGGCATACTGTTGCTGGGGCTGATAGTTTGGCTGAAATTGACGATAATTGGGCTGATATTGACGGTAATTTGGTTGATAATTTTGATATTGCGGGCGGGAATTTGGTCTATAACTTTGTCTGTAGACTTGTTGTGGGCAATGTGGTGTGAAGATGTTTATTGGGCTTTGTTCTGGTGGTCCATTTTTAGGTGCTATGCTCTGTTCAAGTTTTTGTTCAAGTTCTTTTTGATTATTAGAGAGAGATAGCAGTTATTGCTTTCAACATTTTATCAGTGTTTGATTCAGTTATTTCGCTAAATCCGTCGTCAAAGTACTCTTCTCTGTAACACATCTCCCTATTTGCATTTTGTTGGCTAGCTAAGGTGCATAATTGATCGATTGTATCAGTATCTGGCCTTTCTAACAGCTTAGAATTAAGACAATTTGGCATAGACTTAACGAAGAAGCGCTTTATCTGTTCGTTTTTCCTGTTTTCTGACATTTCAAGGCCAGATTCCCCTGCTGTTGTCTCTCATTCAAATCTACGAGCTTCAGCATCACCTCCTCTTGCTGCCGCTACTGCTATTTCGGGTGTTGGATATGCTTTATTTGCTTCAGTTCTGTACTTTACTAAGAAATTTTTCACTGTGTCTGTTTTTGGATTAAACTTTTGGTTCTCCAACTTTATTATTCTGATCTCTCTCAAGTCGTCTTGTGTGAATCTGTTTCTTAGACTGAATCTAAGAATTAATCTGAATCTGTTATACTATCCACAAAAACTAGTATGGTTGCCTCAGGTAGGGTTAAGAAGTATCTTAAAGCATCTCCTTTTAAATGTAATTGCAGAAAATTCGCTTGTTGCGCGGCTGCGATTGCTGCAACTCCGATTGCACGTGTTATTAACTGTTCAAAATCGTTGAAATTGTCCCTTTCGTGCTGTTAATCTGCGCGTGTGCCATTTTGTTTTTACCCGTTTAAATTATATACTTATCGTTCAATCAGTCTTATTTTCGTTCTAAATTATTAAATAGCACAATTAACTTAACCCCATGGGAGAGATTAATTGGTTAATAGAGATAAAGAAGTTAAATGAGTAGCACAAGAGAAAAAAACTACTGAAACCATTCGGTCAGAAAATAATAAAGATGGGCTGCTTATGAACCTATACTTGAAGCTCCGGTCGAATCGTCAGACTTATATCGTTGAAGCCGAATGGTCCGCCGCAGTCTCAACATTAAGGAGTGCCCCTTAGTCTAAGAAAATTCGTGGGGACCACGACCGCACAGGCCTTGTGGAGGCTGCACTCGGATAGGCAACAGCATAATGACCGATGTCACTGATTGATTCATTAACCTCCGCAGCTGGGTGGGGAAATTAAATATAATTGTTTTTATTATTCTGTTTAAATTTAGGTTTTGCCCTCTTTTAGTTAATATTTAAGTAATGTTTTCAGTAATTTAGCTTATGCTGATGTTATCTGATAATTAGTAATGATGTTATCAAGGTTAAAATCTCTATCTGATTGAAGTTTGTTACGAATAAGGCCAAATTTGCGAACTTTTTGATTTAAAATTTTTTGCTGTCCAATAAATTGCAACAATTTATCATCTTTATCTAGCACATAAATTGCGATGGATTTATAAAATGAAGAGGAGAAAGCAGTTACTATCTGAGCTTGCGTTTTGTTACTATTTTGAGTGTAGTTAATGTTATTTCCTTCAATATGTTCAACAAAATTGGGGGAAGCGCGGCAATTATTAATAGCGGGGAGAATTTGTTCTTTATAAATTGACATAAATAAAGCACCAGAAAGTAATTTTACAAATTCATTTACTCACAAAATTTTCGTTTGCAAATACCGTGTTGTTTTTGTCCGTAGTGGCGGCTGTGGTTGAGTTTGTTCCAGTTGTTATTCAATCACGCACTTTTGACTTATTGTTGCATTTAGTCCACGAAGACACAAACACAGTTTCCAGCCAATCTTTCCTTTGTTACTGCTTTCTGCATTATTGTCTTGATCGGAAAAGAAGTGCTGGATGCTGGCTGAAGATTCTTGAGGTAATGAAATGAAAGAAAATAACGAATTTGTCAAAAGAAAGAAGAAAATGTCAGATTAATCAAAGAATTATTCGAAATTTCGGTCCGTTAAATTGGGAAACAATTAGTAACTCCTGTCACCATGTTACGCACTGATTTTACGCACTGATTTTACGCGCAAGTACTCCAAATGTAGCAGCATATGTCAATCGCGTTCAATCTTCTCTCATCTACCTGCTGTTAAAACAGGTGTTACGCACTAATCTTAAGAGCGTTCCTCACGGTGTTTTCGGAGCTTAATTTTAGCAGTAAGTAGTGTGAATAATTGTCATTTTACAAGGACTTATTTTGATGTTTCACTGTGCGGTTTTTAGCGGATATAAATTGAATAAACTTAGCTAGTAATAGCCTTTTATTGAGCGGTTCGGATGCGCGATATATCCACTAGTTGCCTTGGGTTTTAGAGCTATATTTAGCCACAACATAACGCTAAAGATGCCTGTTCTAACTTAGTTATTTTATGACGAATTTCCAGTTCAATCTTTGATTATTTTAACATAAATTATAACAAACTTTTCAGAGATTGGATAAGAAGTTTCAAGATTATTGTTGAGTTCGAATAGCAAATGATAGTCAGGCTGCTTCTCCTGTGTTCTGGTAATCGTAGGTTCCGCAAGGCTGTACCTTGAGTTGTATTGGTCCTTCGGAAATATTTACTGATCTACAAGTTGGGCGATTTCCGGCTTTTGTACGTCTCTTGATGTTTGTTAATTACATATACAAGTTCCGTGTTAGCACAATAGTACGGATGAAGTTATTTACTAATTATGCGAATTTATCTTCAGGAAAATCAAAAAAAGTAAATATTGAGGCTTTTAGGCACTTGATATGTTTATCAGTAAACTGTCAATCTGCAGTTGTTTTTCATAAACATAAACAAATTAGGGGTTACAAGCCTAGATGGAAATACTAGCTATATATGGCCTTGAGATCTATCTGAATATGAACTAGATTAAAGCACTTATTTAAGGATATATAAAGGAAAATAATCACGTGACTATAAGGGACGAAATAGGGGCGTGACAACAGGCGATACAATTGAAAGAGATTTCAGTTCTGTACTTTCCTGAAATTTGCTTTGTAAGTTTGTTTAACGCTCTTAGAAATTGGGTATCCGCGTACGAGACTTTACAAGCTGATCAAACAAGAAGAAAAACTACAAGAGGAATTTGGGCCACCAGACTTAGACTCTGAAAACTCAAATTATTTGTCGCCTACTTTTTTTATTTTACGTGCCGACAATTTTCGCGTGAATTTTTTAAGTTCTTTGACAAAATATATTCTGCAGATTCATTTGAAAAAGAGAACAGTTTCAGGAGTCCTCATTTGAAGACGGGGCGATTGATATAGAACGAATAAAAGTCTCGCTTGCTCTGATCTGGTTTGCTAACATTTTTTTTGTGATATCAACAAAACTGATCTTTCGTACATGATTGAATATAATTTTCTGTGCTGCGCGTTGACAGTAAAAAAACATACAAGTATTTTTGTAGTAATGATGGCAAAGAAATAAGTTTTCTAGTTTTATACTTATTGCTTCTAAGGGGAGTAATGCTTTTGTATACAAAGCCATGCCAGAAAACAGTATATTTTATCAGAGGCAGTGAACTTTGTTCTGTGGTAGGCTGAAACCAACTCTATGGCAAGCAAACAGAAGTTTCGGAGTTGCTAAGATACATAAAATAGTATTCTGTTTCCCACTGTTCTGCGAAAACCAGGTAGCCGTTACAAAAAGTTGAACAATTTCTGTCTTTTTTCCAGCACTTTCCAGGGTCGCTGGGTTACAAAACTAAGGACAATTAACACAATCTATTTCAATAACTTGAAATCCCAAGTATTAAGAAGAAGAGGATTGAATTAACCATCAAATCACACTGCCAAATTGACGACAATTATTTTTAGTTTTCAAAAACAAATATTAAATTTAATCGTCCAAAGAGTTTTTAGAATTTTGGTAAAGTTGTCACGTTTAAAAACTGACAAAAAAATGAATGATCGATTGATAAAATAGCTCTTTCTGTAAATCTGAACACTTTGGTTTTCCCATTGTAACAACTTTCCATACAACAAAAATCATTGTGCAGTCCGTCGGCATAGAACATGACAATTACTCTCCTCTATTTTGGCGGGCAGTCTTTTAATCCCAAGTATATCTGCGCGAAATAAACTATAATTTCAAATTAAAAATTCGACTTTTAAAATTTTTCATTTCACAGTTTTGTAACATGTGCCCACTTCTGATTAACAATCAGATGTTCCAAGGTGTCGCGATAGCGTAAATCAAAACCAAAATTTGATGGAAAACTGAATCAACTACATATCAATTTGATCCAGGACTATAAAATTGGTAAAATCGAATACTCTTAATCCAACCGGAATCAATATGTACTAACAAAAAAAGATTTTCAAGCAACTATGCCGACGTATAAAGGCAGCAAATGATGGGACCCAAAAACTCACGATTATTAAAACAGCCAAATGCTCAAAAAACCAATTCTGGAATATCCTCAAATTTAACCGGAATAGCCTTGTAAAAGAGGAACCATCAATTCTGTAGAAAAATTTCACAAAATTACTATCGTCCCAAGAAGCAATGGTGATGCCAATTCCAGTACCTCTCGATCAAGTCTATCTTAGAACGTGTGCCGAATACGACCCTGATCTAGATCTGCCATTGTCAATCGGAGCAATATCTGAAGCCGTGCAACGGATCAAAAAGAAGAAAACTACAGGCCTATAATGAAATTTGGTTTTCCAATGATTTTAATAACAGTGAACCTTAGCATTTTCGATCTGGCCTTCTCACCGGTAGAATTTCCGATATCATGGAAGGTAACCAAACTTGTTATCGTGGTATAGCTCTTCACACTGCTCTATGTAAAATATACGCTAACACAATCCACGAGAAGCTACGTCGATTTACTGAGGTCTACCAGATTTTACTGTCGACACCGCACGGATTCAGAAGTGGCTAATTCATGATAACCACCATAAAAAGAATTGTGCAGCTACATGGAAAAGGCAATCGAAAGTAGGTCGTTTTATGTATGCTTTATAGACTTGAAAAAAGCATTTGATAGAATAAATGGGACCTTGCTGATGGAAAAACTTAACGCCATGGGTTTGTCAACTCATTTCCAAAGAGTCCTATTTTCTATAATCAATAACAACAAAATCAGATTAACGATTGGTGACTACCTCCAAGAGGTCATAACGGACAATAGGTCTAGCTCATGGTGAAAAGCTATCTCCACTTTCACTTGCCATGTTTATAGCCAACCTAAGTGACGCCCTACGGCGCTATTTCGATAACCCCAAGGTCCTCTTCTCTGCGGATAGTTTAGCCATAGGAAGCCGCAGCATTGAAACACTCCAGAAACAGCTCAACTTATTGGAGAACTATTGTCAATTAAACGGATTTGTAGTCAATATCAAGAAAACGAAAATAATGAGGTTCTACGAAGAAGGCGGTGTTAGAAACAAGCCACTTATTACATATCATAACGAACCAATTGAATTTATAAACGAGTTTGTTTATGTAGGAGTCAAACTTCAAACAACCTTAATCCCAAGAAACATCTTCAACACCTCGTGCATAAAGGGATCGTCGCCACGAATGGTCTTGCCACCGAATTAAACTTCTTCAAAGTAACTCTGAACTCAGCATCTCGCTTTCTTAACGCAGTTAGAATCCCCGCTGCCTCATATGGACGTCGTATAAATCTCACTCGACAGATGGGATGACCACACGAAGAATGTATACAGCGTCTTCTTCAAGAAATGGGCTGGGAGTACCCGAAGATTACCTACAATGCCATTGATCGACGAGATATTTGGACCCTACTGGATCTTAACAGAAATAAACTCAGAAAAATAGCTGTGATAGCAATGTACTATAACAACAATGGTTGCCACCACCTAATTATGTGTCAACGGTAGCTGTCAACGAAGAAAAATTGAGTGCCAATGTATCTTTATCCAACAATACATTCACACGAAAGATCACATATGTGTCTGCCCCTATATACCAGGAACGATTATGATGGATCGGCTCAGAAACCTAATCTTCGGCAGTTTGAAACCCACTATAGACAGATTACCGGAAACTAAACTGTATAGAAACTTTAGGTACCGTGATGATTCTGATGCAAGACTTTGAATTTGTAGTCATTGAAGTTTTAATCATGTTATTCTAATGATGTTTAATTCACTCTTCTCTCATTAACAATGGGAGCACCGCGGTGGGCCCAGATATTCAAATTTATCTGAAACTTTTTATTAATTTATTGCAACAATTGCTCTCGAAAAACAGGTAAATTAAGAAATCCCCCTCTCCAAGACTGGGTGAATATTGGCTGCTCTGGGGTCCTCCCAGCACTACGTCTTCATAAAGCATTTTGTATTGATTAAATCTATCAATAAAAACGGGAAAAGATTGAATTCATATCTATAATTATAAAATGCCGTAAATGGTATTTATAAAGAGAGAGAAGAGAGAATAAAAACAGTTAAGTTTTAAAATGCACTCAAAAAGGGCTCGTCAGTGTTAACTCAGCTAAATTAGAAAACTCTTCCAGATTGGAGTCGTCATTTAAAGTTCCTAGGATGCAGGCGGAGTTGTGTTTTTGCGGGAAGATCGAAAGTTTTTGAACAAAAAATGATCATGCCCTTGTCTCGGAAGTTGTGGAAATCGCCCTCTTCAGCAATTCGTCCAAGAAGGTGGACGTCTCGGACCCGTAATTGCCCTGGGTGTCGAACGCCACAGGCTGGAAGATAAAGCCACTGTTGGAGATCTCTTTTGTGCTTTGCGAGCTTCTTGTCTACCTCCTCCACAGAAAGGTGCGGACTGTCAACGCGACCAGGTGAGAGCGAATCCACAAATGTGACGTCCCCCACCAAAGTTTTTCCACGACTCCAAGGCACTGAAGTCACTCCAGTGGGTCTCTTCTCGTCACTTTCACAAAGCTTTTTGTAAACATGATGTTACACCCGCAAACGCTGATGTTCTTTTAACCAACAAATTAATCTCAGAATGCCTATTGGATCTAGATGCAGTTTTTCTACATGATTATCCATGTAATCCAAAGTTATTAGCTATTTCACTGCAAATATCCAAATGCTTAATACACATTTTACACCCTTATCTTGAGGACCCTGCAGTCCGAAGATGGGTATTAGTTAACTTCAAGCCGATAGAAGAAAAAGGGATTGCGTTTAGCCAAGAACCTGAAGTATTACCGTTAAATGCCAGTAAGCGTTTTTTTATTATAGGTATCAGCAGCTGAGACTCGCAAATCACGTTGATACTTGGATACGCATTTAGAACACGTTTTCTCTTTTGTGATATCATCAACTGGTACTCCATTAAGCCCAGAATAAACCATCCAAACTGTTAACACCGCGGAATAGCAAATATCCGGAGGCCTGCCCAAATAAACTAACAAATCTTCTGTTCCACTTTTGGATGCTAGTGCTGAAGTGGCCAAATGGATAGAAGATGAAAAACCGAGTCCACCTACATAAACCGGTAAAAGTACTTGTTTACCGCTACTTTCATCTAGGCTGATGTTGCACACTGTTTCTAAAGCATTCAATAAGAGGGAACCAAATCACTGAAGCTGCTCATAAAATTTGAAACATGACAAAGTGCGCAAAAAATAAAGTAACTTAGGCATATGAAAAATGCTTTTGAGCAAGAAGAAGCTAAAATGCGAATCAATTTTTGCAATTTGTGAGAAATTGTTCAAAGTTGTTCTGTCTTCTATCGATGAACGACGATAGTCGAGTTGTACCCAACTGGCGAGCCAAAAAAACTTGGTCCTGTATTGGCGTAATGTCACAGCCGTAACAAACCAAGTTCGACTCGTCCATGATGCGCTGGCGGATGGTAACAGACTGGTCATTGAGAAAAACAATCTGGCATTTCGAAGGGTTAACACTGAGTCCAACATTCTCTGCTTCTTGAATCAAAAATTTCAAATCTTTTAATAATACATTATACTCCTTTGCAAAGGTGCCATCGTCGAGATACCAAGTGTTTAGTTCAGACGTGATGTTATGGACTGTGTGATTTATTCCGTCTCAGAATAAAGGGGGCCCTTCAGGGTCCCCCTGCTGTGCACCAGTTTCTGACGTAATCATGTTGTCACCATAGAACAGATATGGAGATGCTGATTAAGCTGCTCTTCTATACTCGAATAATGCTGGGTTGTGCTGATGAAGAACTTTCAAAATCTGTTCTTTGTTCAAACAATTGAAAACATTTTTAAAATCAGTTTTTACCAAAACATGATTGTCTGTCATTGCCTTCGTAAGGTATAAACGAGCTTCATGTGCCGCTGCTTCACAACCACAACTCTTGCCTTAACCTAACTATTTGTGGCCGTTATTTGCAGAACTGTCATCTTTGACGTAGTTCCCGAAACATTTGGCCGCCAATCTACGTAGCGTTTTGCCGGATTCCACCTGATTTTTTGTTGAGAGTTGTCAAATTTGCACCATAAAATAATGGCCTAATAGAAACTGGAACCGCAACCTTCAAAACGCAATTAATGCAACTTGTTAAAGCTGTAAGCACTTTTTGTTTCAACTGCGGGTCATTGTCACTAACCAAATTTTTCAGAACTTGGGGACGCAAGCCAAAGGGGCCGCCTGCTGAGCCCGCCGGGAAAGAAAAGATGGCTCGTATAATTTGGATGTAGAAGCTCATAAAGCATCAACAGTACCAGTAACAAGGCGAATATTGGTTGGTTGAGCTGAAGGGTGCTTGTCTCTTAATAATTGCAGTGTTTCGGCATTGTCTGGTCAATACTATCGTCTGATGCTAATTTTCTTATTGCTCCTCTAATATCGCCCGCATTAAACTTTGTTTGTACAATATTGTTAATGGAAACTTCTTTGGTGCTAGATTTGCTTTCACTTGATTTGGGAACTGGGAGTGACTTAAAATTGGTGCTAAAAGCTGATATCTGCTTCTTCAGAACATCCG
This sequence comes from Convolutriloba macropyga, assembly GCF_964194025.1. Taxonomy (NCBI): domain Eukaryota; kingdom Metazoa; phylum Xenacoelomorpha; order Acoela; family Convolutidae; genus Convolutriloba; species Convolutriloba macropyga. The sequence goes on along the minus strand of NC_134471.1, from coordinate 75,650,240 downwards.
ATAAATTTACTTTTTTCCCAGTGCGCTTAGGCAGTAAAAGACACAAATTAGGTGCGCATAGGAGTTCAAACCAATTAGTATCCTTAGTTGGTTCTTCGGTGGTGTTGTTTAAAAGCTATGTAAGTAAATTGCCAATTGAATTACGCGTGGCTTTAGGTAAACGGTTGAATAAGCTACATCTGGTAATAATAAACATATCGTAGACACTGGTACCAGTCTTTGTTTGAGAGGTGATGTCGGTCTTCAAGTCCTTGCCCTCTCCTGAGTTGAGACTCAGGGATCACAGTTGTTGGGTTAGCTCGGTTGTATCGCTTCTCGTGTCGAGGCTCAAGGAAGAGAACTGCTGAGTAAGGCCCGTGCTGCTGTTGTCCAAACTTTTGATGCTGGTGAAACCGGGTGCCCAGTCTGTGGAACGTTTGAGGCCACTGCATCTGACGTGCACAAACCCACACACAAGACACCACACTCCTCTTCCACCCAGCGAACGCTGGCAAAAGCTGCAATTCATCTGGTGACTCATCTCACAAGGGTTAATAACTGAGGTCCCGACCTCACCACGTATAAATCAGTCGAACAAATAAGGAGAGCTCTCGCGCCAAATGTTGACTGAGAGAAGAACGTGCAGAGGAATAGGTTCTTCGAATAACTAAGCTAAATGAAGAAATCAAGCAGATGCGGAGAAACCACGCCAAAAGCTAGAAATTTTCAAATCAAGATGTTTGTCCCAGATACGAATTCTTCTGCCGATGCGAATTCTTCCGCCGGAATCTAAAATCCCCAGTAATTTGGGGCTACCCAAACAATATCCGGCCTCTTATCACGCAGTAAATAACAACAATCAAGAGCTGAAACTCAGTAAATAGCCTCCCGGGTGCAAAATGGAGACCATTTAATAAGTTTATATATAAGATTATATATAAGATTATAAGTTTATCTATAAGATTATATATAAACATCTACTGAGGATGAAAAACAAAAGACACAGCATTAGAAAACAAACAACTAATGATGAAAGTCGATGAGTCAAACTAACAGCTCCCATCGAAGCATCAACAATTTTGCGCCGCCTGAGCGTCCTTGACCCGCGAATGCAGAGGATGGAACTCCTATTGCTCTCGAATACATATTTCTAAGCTCTCGAATGTGTATTTCTCGAATGAATAATTATATATAATGTTGCTCTCGAATGTATATTTCGAATGTTGCTCTCGAATGTATATTTCTAAGCCTTACCAGCTTGTGCCTTCTCCAGAACCAGGTAGGCTCCTTTAGAGTGACGTATGTTTGGTAAATGCCATCTATCATTTTTAGGCATTATGAGTAGTGGAACTAGTATGGAAACTGCCTGGAAGGTGGAGATGGTCCTTCGTTTCGCTGGTCTCGCGAGCATGGTGGCTACAGGATGGTATATTGCAAGAAAAATGCTGCCATTGTTGGAAATCGACAAGGAATCAGAAGACAGTAAAAGTAAAGTAAAACTAATTTACATTTTTTTATCAGTACATGGAATAATTCTATAGAATAAAAATGTGCGGTATGGTTGGTTGGAGATTGCGGAGTTATAGTAAGTCCCATAAAGTTGCAACGCAAGCGAACGTTCGAAAAGCTTGGGGCATGCAAATGGGCAGTGTTTTGCTAGATATCTGCATGTTTTAAATTTGACCTTTGAAACGTTCGATTGCGTTGCAACTTAATGGGACTGACTATAAATTTTTGGGAAAGGTTTTTTAAAATATAGTAAGATTTTGTTCTGATGGAATTAGGGCCCGATTTGGCTTGCCGAATTTTTCTTTTAGGTACCCCAATGAATATTCTACTGCAATGAAACAAAAAATTGAATAATCGGCTGAGGGCCACGTCACCTGATTTTAAAGGGGGTTTTTTCAGTCTGAAAAGGGAGCCTTGATATTGAAGCGGTTGGGTCTCAACTCATCGGTCAAGTTGACAGACTACGAATTAATCATTGCAGCCCAAGTTGTACAGTCAGAGGTGGCAGAGAAAACGAGTACGTGGGATGACATTGGGGGCATGGATAACTTGTTACGAGACGTCAGAACTAAACTGATTATGCCACTGCTGCACTCGGATATGTTTTTGAAAAGCAAACTAGCCTCCGCCCCGAAGGGTGCTCTGTTTTACGGACCACCAGGTTGGGTAGAATTTTTAAAAATCAAGCACTGTGGCGTTACACTGTTTTCATTGCTTCTGCTTTAGGGTGTGGTAAAACGATGATTGCGCGTGGAATCGCCAGTCAGTCAGGCTTTCATTTCATCAATGTGCAGGTAGGATGGAGATTTTGCCCTAAATTTTGTGGATTAGAAATTCTTTTTCCCGGTTTTTGTAATTTTCCTTCAAACCGCTTGCAAGTCGGCACTTTCGCAAATTTGTCACAGTTCAACGGCAGAAAGATCAGATTCCATTCGGTATATTGAAAATAATTTCTGCTGCGACAAAGTTGGGCTATACTTATTTATTTCAAAGAAATTGCAATTAAATTGAAGTTTTGTAAATTAAACCCCCCTTAGAAAAATTTAGTTGCTTGAACACGAGTTGACCCAATAATGACGCTTTCTGAGGGATGATTTGCATGGACTGAATTTAAATGTTTCAGTCCATGCAAATCATCCCATGGGTTTATTATCCAAGCAATGTCCGGTTTTTGTACGTGCTCAATGTCCTTTTGTTAAGTTTTGTTCGGTTTCAATACCTGACATGCACAGGCAACTTTTGGTACTACATACACCGTGTTGGAGTATTAGTACAATTGTGTATTAATGCAATCAGACTTTGGAAGTTTTTCTAATTTTTGTTAGCTGAAAAATCAAATGGACTTTTAGCGAAATGTGTCCAGGACAGATTTTAGATAATCAGGACAGAAAATATCGAAAAATGTCTGTAGCTTTTAATTTGGCAAGAATCTCAGTGCCTGCTCTTCAACTAATAAACATAATACAGCTAACAAGCAGTTTTTGAGTGATCTCTATTGCTCTCACACCGAAGTAAAGCTTGTTGCTAAAATAAAATCGATGCAGCAGAGGAACAAGAAGGGCCTGGTAGCCGAGTGGGCAGTGCTTCTGGTGAGTGACTGGGGGGTCAATGGCTCGAATCCCGGCGTGTGCAACTTTTTTTGCATCCATAAAGCAATATTTATCTAGGCTACAGCCCATGAATTAAATAGCCTCGCCTGTCGTTCGAGAGCAATTCTTCCGGTTTATGTTTTCTGGCTTTTCTTATGAAGGCTAGACACCTAATTAGTATAATGTTTTTCAACGCTTTGACGCTTCTCCTAGAGCCTAGCATATTGATGTAAGTTCAGAATAGTGGGGTTTTTCTGGAAAATTGAAATACGCATTGGGTGGATACGCTGTTCCGACCATTGGGTGGATCGTACCTCATTTTTTGTTATAAGTCCTCGACGGTGTACCTCAGGGAAGCTTTTGGATTGCAGATTTTTGTCTTGTATGTAAACAATTTTAAGATAATAGCATTCATCGAGCCTTAATAGTACTTCAATTTGCATGAGATGAAGTTGATTCTTTTCAAAAATTCATCAGTTTTAAATCTCACTTGTATATACTTGGGATCACATCTTCACAGGATTCTTTTGTACCTGAGTTTAATGAAACCCTGAACATTTGCATGAAATATGCTCGATTTATGAAGGCATCAATCTACTCGTAACAGTGTTTAATTTTGATAAGTCTGATTTTCATTAAGCCAAACTTATGCGAATGTGTCAGAAACAAAACTATCAAACAAAGCAATTTAAAGTAAAGAATTAAATTTGTAATTAGTTGAATTGTTCATCGAAGTGCGCGAAAGTGGAATAAAAGGCTTTGGGTATCTTGAAACAAAACTAAGTCTCCATGGAAAGATATTTCGACCCTCTCTTAAGAAATGTTCAATTTTCTGTATGTTATACAAAGGATTATTTATGAAAGAGAACCATAATCTTTTCTATCAAAATTTGCAAAAAAATATAGCCAAGTGAATTTACATTTGGCCAATTATTGTACTGATGCAATTTTAATCGCTTGATGTTGCACAGGAATTTTATTACAATAGGTTTGCTTGCCGCAACCTGTTGGGTGATTAAAATATTTTCTTAATGGCTGGGAAGGTGCCATTATTGGCCTGCTATTTTTACATTCCAAAGTATGTATAGAGTGCATTGGTGTTCTGTCTTTTTTGAAAGATGTGTTTACACGTTTTTTCGGGATAGAGAGATAAAATTTAGTGACCGTTTGCTCAGTTTGCTGAAGTTGCCGGTTGACCTAATTATAAACTGGAAATGTCATATACTTTATTGTCGTGACTGTTTTTTCGGATATACCTATTGGTAATGCCGACATAAACAAAAATATGTATTCCAATTTTTTGCAGTTTTATATTTATAAAAAGCATTATCGTTTTTGGATTTTTTTGAGGCCAATGAAGCTATTTTAAGGCTTATACGTAAGTTAAAGGGTAGATTTTGAGACGACTTATTTGATTTCGAGGACTTGCGCTTTTACAACAACTTCTTAGCAATTTTCTCAAACGAAGTTTGTACTAATTAAATTAGTCCTGTTGGTCTTTTTTATGCGATTTTTCGCTTGACCAAATTTTCGTCTGCTTTTGACTTTTCATCCTCAAAAACGGGATGAACAGGTAGCGCCCAGCGAGCATCAAGTGCTCTTAGAGCCTTTGAGCTCACTAGTCTTCAAGTATGCGATTCACAGAATCTGTTTTGGAGACATACTTATGGTGCGAAGGGCGGTTCGTAAGAGATTGACCCCCCCCCCCCCCCGAACTGTTGCCACCCCTCTAGCCCCCCGGTGCACCCCCCGCGCTAACTTACGCGCCTTCAATTAAGCGGTGTGAATTTTTTTCGTTCTTATTTGAGTATAGTGATTTGAGTATAGTATTTAAGTATAGTGAAAAAATGGTGTCTTAAGAAAAATTAGTTACCTAGATTGTTCACCTGCGGCTATTTAACTTCTTTTTGTACTGTTTTTTCGAATTCGTTTCATTATCTGATTCGTTTTTTATGCTTTTCCGAGTCGATTCCTAGTCTTTTTTGTGTTTTGTTTTTGTGTAGTCGATGCAAATTCTGAGAATTTTTCAGGATTGATGTTTTTTTCGTCTCGATGATGGATACGACCATTTTGCGTTCCGCTCAGTTCCAGCTTGTGTTCATTCATGCAGTTTTTGGTCTTGGTTGTGTGCGTGACGTCGATTTTAACTATCATGAGAGTTTTGAGGTTAATCTTCTGTTCCTGTGAGTTAGTAAATTTTGGGGTTCAGGTGACTTAACTCACTCCAAACTGGCCTTTCCTCACTCTCAATTTGATTTTAAATGGCAACTCACTCTCATTGAAGGTTATTTGAGGGCAGCTTTACTTAACATAGGTTTAAGTCAATTAAAAACATCACAACAATTAAAAGAATAACGATTTTTGTTGTTTCTGTTCGTCCTACATTAGTCGTTGTTTTGGAACTGCCGACTTGGGAGAACCGAACTCCAAAACAAGTCATCAGTTGTTCCTTATTGGCAGACAATTAAATTCAACAACTCCTCGCCTACTATGTGAGCCAAAAAACATACATTTGTTTTGAGTTGGAGAGCATAAAGTAGTGAGATATGATCAATTTTTCTGATCTGTTTAACTTTTGTGATCTGTTTAACAATGTTTACAGATGTCGTTCTTGATGAACAAGTGGTATGGCGAGTCACAGAAGTACACAGCTGCCATATTCAGTTTAGCTCGGAAGCTTCAGCCTGCAGTAGTTTTTATTGATGAAATCGACAGCTTCTTAAGGAACAGAGATTCGTCCGATCACGAAGCTACTGCCATGATTAAAGTAAGTACTGAAAGTTTTTTTAATGTATTTTAATGGAAAACAAAAGTCGAAGATGTTGGTCAGTTTTTTTCGATTGTTTGAGTTGGGAGCTAGGTTTTTTGATAGCTGTGAAACAATTTAAGATTATCTTTTTGTTGTTACTTTTTCCTGTAAGAGTACTGAACTTCTACAAATTGTATAACTCTTAAAATAGAATATGCTTCAAAGTTTTGAAGGTAGATTTTGAATACAATATTGAAAGTTCATTACTTATCACTTATGTAAGTTAGATTTGAGAGCAGAACGAAGCGATGTTCGATTTGTTTGTTGAAGTTCGGTTTACTATGATATGAACAAATAAGTCATATTTCTAACGATCAATTTATTCAATAAATAATAAATCTTCATAATAATAAATATCTTAATTAATAATAATAATTCATAATTGATTTCAACTCGTTAGTTAATTACAAAAAAAGAGTTAAATGAAGGAAACCTGGTTCAAATTTGTTGATAGTCATCTTTGTTTCAAGTTTTCATAAATCCTTTTAATTAGGCGGAAGTAATGGCCCTCTGGGACGGCATTACAACCGAACCCAACACTCAGATTATAATCATAGGAGCCACAAATAGGCCGAACGACATTGACCCAGCTGTTCGGAGACGGATGCCGCTCAAGTTCTATGTCCCACTGCCGAACGAATCTCAACGAGCTCAGATCTTCAAGAAGGTTCTCAAATCAGAATCAGTCGATCATGCAATCGATTATGCAAAATTAGCGCAAAAATCGAATGGGTTTTCGGGCAGTGATATTACAGAAGTTTGCAGGCAAGCTGTTATTAAACAGATGAACTTAGCTATTGAAAACGATAAAGATGATATTGATTGTGTGAGCTATGAAGATTTAGTGACTGAAATTGAAAGTTTTAGAACTCCTGGCGGTGAGTTAATTCACGGTGATTTAGATTGATACAATGAGTGAATGCATTATTATGAGATTGCTAACTATTACAGTTCTGTAATAATGTGAACGTTGGTTATATTGACTAACTTTTGCATACAAATTGAACCTTCATTTTTACTTTGCACAGTGATTACATCGCTTTGTTATGAACGCTTTTTAAAAATAAGTTCTGCATTAAAGAATATAAAGTAAAAAGAACTTAATTAAACATTAGAAAATCTTTTTTTTGCAGAAGGAGTTACCAGAATTTAAGAAAGTAGTTTTGCAGTGTGAGATGAGTTACCCGTAGATGAACTTTGATCAACTTTGGACTCACTCCTTTATTCGAAAGAGGTAAGTAACATTCATCTTCAATGATTGTTAATAAATTCTTTTGAGTTACAATGAAAAGCTATAGATGCAAACAGAATTAGCACACAGACCTCCAAATTCGCGGCTTCGCGGAAAAATTTAGAAAATCTTGAAAAATTAAATAGGCATGAAAATAGGGAAAAATTATATTTTTCCCTATTCCGTCTACAGACGCATCAATTTAAAATAATTGAAATATCGGTTGTTAATTTGGGGAAAATTGCAGACTCAATATCGAATGTCATTAACATGCTTTTCATGACTCGGCAACTAATTTTCAAGTGTCGTTTTTGTCATGAAGTTTTTAAGTGACATTTTTGTCATAACATCTTGTGTTTTGCGTGATCTAAACTGCTTTTTAAGCAAAACTAAAAAGGAAGTAATAAAAGTAATCTTTACTCGAAAAAATGAAAAATAAAATGGTCAGTTAGGTCAGTTTATCGTAGCAAAAACAACTGGCAATCACTTTGGGAATAACGACTAGCAATAATAAATTTTTAGCTGAAGTATTTAGTCGCTATAGTTGTCGAGCTTGCCAATTATTATGCCTAATTTGAAAGACTTTGTAACAGATTGTCATCTTCTAGCAAAGTGCAACGGACAAAAACTTTAAAGAAAACGAGAAAAAAACAGCGGTTTTTCAGATATCGTGACTTCTAAATTTAGAAATTTGTTTCCAAACAAAGTAGGAACGTACTAGACGACCACAGCGGACTGTGAATTTTTGTTGTTTCATTATAAACTTGCTTCTGAACAAAGTCGCAAGCAAACTTGCTACCAAAAAAATGAATTAGAGCGAAATTATCAAAAAAATACAGGAACAGGTTCCCAAGAGACAGACAAGTACAAGGCTTTCAAAATTATTTCTAGTAGTTTAAGTATCCAACTTCATATGTTTATAAATTGAATCCTAAAACCTTTAATGATTATAAAAATTGAATTTACACTTCAGATGAAAAAATTAACAGAAAAAAATTAAAATTTTGTCAGGATAATGAACTCCGAATCCCAGGAAGTATTTGGAATTTCCGAGACTTGGAGATTAAAAAACTAATTGCCTATTTGCATAAAATTCACAGCAACCTCAAACTTTCGGTTTTCTACCCTCGTATATTACTTTTTCTCTTTGACTTGGATTCAATGACTTTTTCGAAATTGAATATAGGTTATTATACGTGGAAAATGGGAATATTCCTTATTTCGAGGAATATAGGTGCTCTGTAGGTTCTTTACAATTCGAGAGACGCATTGGTATACCTGTTTCTTTAGCGGAAGCAAGTTTGTTCATGACTTGATCCTTAACTATTGGGATCTTTTGCGTTTTTACCCCCACTATAGTGGGTGCTTCTTATTTGTATCCCCCTGACGCACGTGCCATTTTTTAACATACTGATATATTATTTAATAGCACGTGCTCTCTAACTGGGGGTTGCATGACGTATGGGGGCACAAACAGAAAAGATCCAAATTTTGTATTCGAGCATTGACATGCTTAGTACGCCGACTAATGTTTTCAAACATTGGACTTCAACAACATAATCAATAACACATTGTAATTAAAAATTTTTGGTAATTTTCAGAGACGAAGGGTCATTTTGAGGCGTTTTCTTTCAAAAGAAGTCCCATCTCTCACTCCAAACTACAGAAATCCCATCCAGCCACCTCCCTCCTCAACCCCTTCCCAACTGCCTACAACTCTGCCACCTACCTATGCTTACTTTTCCGCTTATGGGAACTCAGTTCTTAATTTTCATAAGAACTCAGTTCCTATTTTTTTATGGTATTTCGATATTGCAATTTCGCATTTCATCATCAATTTGATTAAAAAGTGTAACTAGTCGCAACTGGTTAATTAAAATTTACTCTCAGTAATAATTATCCCATCTTTAGTAGACTATGGGTTCCGTTGCCCAACGTATTTTTTTGTTTCGACATATGTTTGCCAAAGACATTTGACGCAGAAAAGAAAAATAAATTTCCTAAGCTCGCTAATTTTCAATTAGCTGAATCTAGATTGTTCAGGTTTTGAATTGTGATTGATTTCTTTTCGAGCACTGACATCTGTTCTAGAACGTCAAATTCTGTTTCCGCAAAGAGACTTCAACGTTATTTAGTTCCTAATGCTTAGTTCTTAGGAACTTCCGGTAATGTTCAATGCCAAAGGGTAACTTTGAGAAGTTTGGATCCCGTAACAGTCCTCCTCACTTTGCAAACTATAGAAACCCCCAACTACCATCCTACTTATCCCCCCAGCGTACACCCGTACCTCCACGATCCCTTCTCCACCTACCCACACCCCAAACCAATGAATTTTGTCTGAATTACTTAAAAGCTTTGTAAAGTATGATTAGGTAATTAACTTTGTTTTTTTATACTGTTTTTATTTTTTTTCCTAAATAGCTGTGATGTAGAAGAGCTCTGCTGAGAGTTTAAGTTTCACAACAGTCTGATTTCTTTACGGTATTCTACCGAATATTTATTTTTGCATGGAGTCCATAGAATTTAAAAACAAGTGATGCAGTTTCAGTATTCTACTTTAAACTCAGCATGATTAGGTTTTAGCCTTTCTCTTGAAACAGAAATTTTTATGGCAAGACAGATTTTGATATTGCAAATTATAACAAACGTTTTTCTTTAATGTTCGCAAAAACTTCAACACAGCATAAACTTTGACAATGGGATTGTGGAAGTCAACGTATTGTTCTTTGAATTTCAAAATTAAATTGAGCTGAAGTAGCGGCTCGACCACAAGAAGTTTTATTTGAATCCAAGTAATTGTTCATTGAAATCAGAGGGAAATGCGAGAGAAAGTTGAAGAAAATGGAAAAATGGAGAGAAAAGTTTAAAAGTTAGTATTGCTGTCCAATAGATAAATAACACCGTAAATAGATCCTTTTCATTAATAGGGTGTTGACACACCTTAAAAACTGTTCAGGTAAATTCGCCGAAAAAACGCCTGAATTTACCTGAATCGTTCAGGCAAATTGTTTTCACCTGAATAACACCTGAAATCACCTGAGTTTTATCTAAATTTTTCAGGTAAAATTACCTGAAAAATTTAGGTAAAATTTAAGCAAAAATACCTGAAAATAGAAAATTTTGTCTGAACTGTTCAGGCATTTTTTGGTGTTTTACCTGAGTTTTACCTAAACTTTTTTGAGGTAACTTTAGCTGCAAGCCGCACTTTTTTGTTTAGAAAATACAAATATTGATTGCGTTTGATTTATAGTTTATCAGCTATTAATGTATAGTTGAACACGCGTTAATTTTGTTCTACATTTTTCACTTTTGTTTGGAAAAAAGTTAATTTTGCTACTATGACGTTGCTTGTTTTTTGCTTTTATGTTTTTACGAGAATTTATAATTTGCCAGCCCATGTTGATAAATGCGACCCATTCTCTGGTTTAAACGTACATATCTCAATTGTAAACAAGCTAAAATTATGTTTTTCAAACGGATTTCACAAATAGATTGCTACAAACGCATCCAATTTAGAGCAAATTTTATTACTGTTGGCTAGGGTTTCAAGGCCTATATTTTTATGGACGTTTACATCACTTTCGGTAACTGGAAAACAGTAGTCAAAATGAGGATATCTCAACTAGAATTATCAAACTTCACTGAAATTGTTCAGCAGTTCGGATAAGATATTAAACTTTTATCTCAATTTAGTGCAGATTTTTGGTGTAAATAACATATCTTTTTTCCTCTTATCTTTTATCTCCTCTTTTAACTCGACTTTTTCTAGTAGATCTGTATTTTAATTCGATCGAAATTGCAAACATAATATTTCTTCAAATTTTGCCGAAGTTACCCTCGATTTTTTTGGAGTTGTAATTTCAAATTTTATCAAAACTTTATTAAAAACTATAACCAGCCACCACTGGTTAAATAAATTTACACTCAGTATTAATCATTTCAATGTTATGATAATGATAATCATCATTTTTTGTTAAAATTTGTGGTGGCTTCTTTAGACGATGATATGGAAATTCGTTGGACCAACTTTCGCCATGAATTTGACTTTTATCCGTTACATAGCCTATGGGTTCCGTTGTCCATTTAATTTATGTTTCGACATATGTTTACCGAAGACATGTGACGCAGAAAAGAAAATTAAATTCCCTCTGCTTAAATAATTTTCCGGCACTCTCAATTTTTCCATCGATATTCCATAGAAAAACATGTGAATGACACTGTCTTAAAGCTCCCTTTTTTCCAGGGCTTCAAAACAAGCGTTTAAATGTCAATTTTATTCACACTGCTGGATATTTTTTAAGAAAAAAGTTAAAGTGGTTTATTTATATCTAACCAGCTCAGTTGAACATAAATATGAAGCTATATTGGTTATGAAGTTATACTAGGAAAATTCTGTATCCAGCTCATTAAAATTGCAGTTATAATTTATAAACTCTTAGTTTATAATTTCTTCAATTAGAACGCCCTGCTGATAAACTATTTAAAACTCGTTTTGAGGGAGGATAAACCACCATATTTTCAGCCATTATTTTGTTTCTCCTTTTGTGTATTTTTTTGCATCTTTCTATTTTTGGTGGGATATTCATCCCCGTTTTTGTCCAGTACCTCTATAGGTGCAAGAAGTTTTAGCCGACATTGGTATTAGCCGACATGGGAAAATAAGAACTTTAGCCGGCAGCTTAATTTTGATTGGTCAGCAATTATGATTGGTCAACATATCACTAGTTCGTCCAGCCATTATAACTGATGTTTGTTCGGGTTGGCGGCTTAAAATCATATTTTTTTTATTGTCGGTTAATCCCCCGTCGGCTAATTCGGCGATCGCCCCCTCGAAGCTTCAAGTTACACTCGCGATCTTCTATTCCAACATACGCAACATATGTGATATGTTAAACATCAATTATTCTCAAACATCACTCTATACAAATATATAAATTCCAACACAGTTTTAAATTTCACATATTTTTTTTCTAAAACGTCATATTTTTGGTTATTGTGTTTCTTCAGCTCTTTTCAACTTTCCCCGTTCAATTTAACTTTTTTCAGTTTTCCCATGTTGCGTTTTGATAGTTTTTGCCGCATTCCTCTTTAAGTAAAAAACAACTTTTATAACTTTAACGCTTTTGGTTTTTGCCTACGCAATGGCATTTAAATAATTGTAAAGTCAAGTAATAGTTTAATGAACCGAAAAATTTGGTGCTTTTTATTAAAGCTCCATTTATCAAAGTCTTAGCATATTATAAATTTTCATTTGAATATTAGTACCAGCATCCAGTAAAATTTCAAACAAAAAATTTTGAACAAAAATTTTTTGCTGACATTTATCGGCTTGTTTGAGCTGAGTTAATAAATAATAATAACTGGCAGCTATTAATGACCTCATAAATTGCTTCAAATTAACCAAAGAATTTGACTTGCTTCATTCGACATTTGGTGAGTTTGAATTCCAGAATTTTAAAATTTCAATATTTTGCTATCTTTATCTGGTAAACATTTTTACCAGCACAATTGGTCATTCAAATATCAAATAACTTATTAGTTTCTGTTCAAATATTAATAAAATATTGCAAAATCTGTCGCCCTGTGCAAATAACTAACGCCTAATTATAATTTAGCATAAAATTTCATGATATTATTAATGTGTTATGAATTGGTAAGTTTACTTATAAACACGCGTTTCATTTCTGATACTCAACATTCACATCTTGATAACAATAAATTATATTTTCTTTGGTTAATTATTTTTGTTATGAGAGCATTTTTGCAAGCATGATTATACTGTGACTATCTTTTTGTTTGAGACTTTATAAAGTACTGTATGAAAACTACTATCGAACGAATTGAAGGCGCTTCGTGAGAACAAAAATTTTGAAGTCAAATCTTCAAAACTTGTTTATTCTTGTGTTGACTTGATCAACTGGTTAATAAAAAGAGAGAATAAAATTAATGACGTTATAACATACGTAGGTTAAGTTATATTTTGTTAAAATCTGATGCTAGTGTCAATACTGTGCTTTACAGGCTTGGATCACAACTTTGGCCGATGAGAGTTCAGAATCGTTTCTAATTTCTTCATCTCTCCAATTTCCCGAAAATTCCCGAAACGTTAATCCTTATCTTTACACCAAAGGAAAATTTTAACCGTATTCTTGAGCTTGGACTTATCAACTTTTCCGTTTATTTCAATTATTTTTTTTAAAATTCATATTTCGTCAACTTGATTATATCCAATTGTTATTGGGCATTTACTATTTTTAAAATTTGATTTAGTGAACAAGTCCTGAAAAAAGCTCAAACATTTATTGCAATTTTTCGGTTGAAACATACTTTGCACAACGCTCTTACCACACATGTAATTTGACAACTTGGAAACAAATTACAAACGCCCTTCTATTAGAAAAACCCATTTTACTACCCCCTCACCCCTTTGACGTCCCTGTATTTATTAATACCATTGTAACTTTTATTACTACAGTGATTTTTTCCGACAGAGGTCATTTTGAGTTCAAAACTTGCGATGATAATTTGACCTGAAAGTGTTAATTGTGGGTCAATTTGACAAGTGTTATTGACCGGCTTATTATGTAAACAAAGAACCTACTTACCTGGACTCTTAATGGTTACTCTATCTCAACAGCCTTTTTATTGTTGGGTCTATAAACTTACTTATTGACAAGCCGCGGATTTTTTCAATTCCTAAAAGTTACCTGGAAAAGTGGGTATTTAGTTCTTTCATTTTTGTTCAACTCCGAAAACCGAATTGGATCCCAGAAAAGTTTGAACAAATCAAAAATAATCTGAAAATCTTTATTTTCTGCCCAGACAAAAAAACTTAGAAATTATCACCTGAAAGTGGTTTTTAATTGTTGACGGCCGTGTTGTTATATTATCACGCGGGGATCCAAATTTTGAAATCTCTTGAGAGGCAGAAACAGTCCGAGTTTTGAAATCACGGAATTAAAAACTATTTTCAAACAGTGTGGAGGTCAGGATATTCTTTCATTCAAATTACTGGGAAATTTTTTTGCAAATCGGAAAGACTTTCAAATTGGCCGTAGTTAAATTTTGCCAATCACCGGCTTAATCTGAGCTCTCACGTTAAAATCACAACTTTGGGTTTAGCCAAACTTAAGTACTTCGCGATCCAATCTTACTTTATTACGTCATAGAACTCAAGGATGCATTCTGGGGTGAGGAACTTTATCCTGTTTGTGATTCTGGTGGTCTTGTACTGCATGTTCATGGCGGTGAGTGCCTTGATCCTGATACAGGTAGAGGAGCCTTTTGAGAAGGACTGGAGACACAAAATAACTCAACTCAAGAGTAGAATCACAGCCAATCACTGCATCTCAAATGACGAGTTAGAAGGTAATCTTACAACAAAGTCGGCATTACAAAGCAAATTGATAATTTTGTTTAAAACAAGCGTTGAAATGTCAATTTTATTCACACTAGCTGGTTATTTTTGTGAAAAAAAATTTAAAGTGGTTTATTTATATCACTGGTGTCCACGGTTAAAATATCTAATTTTTACGATAGTTTAGTCCGAAATAAAAAAAGCATTATTGTTGACTAACTTCAGAAAAGTCCCTAGCCCCTCGCAAGATACCCTAAAATTAAGAAGACAATTATCTGTTGTGCAATTGTCCTTATTACGACTCACAGGAACAATGAACTCCGACCCGAGTTTTGAGTAATTAATAAATAGGTTCCAGCACTAAAGTTTAAGACTCGTTAAAAGTTTTGTGGAGAAATCAGCGCAAAAACTCCATTTTCTCTTACTTTGACAAAAGTGATTTCAAATGAAAATATGTGTTGACATTTTGTTATTGCTGTCCACAAAAGGCTCCAAAAATACAAATTGTTCTATTTGTACCGTAATGGAGTCCCTCCGTGAGAAAAGATTGTGATTAGACCTCGAAAAAAATTAACATTAGTGTGAGAAGAGAGGGAAGAAATTATTTAAGAAAATGAAATGATGTAATATCATTTCTCAATACTTGTTCAACTGCTCTCGCACGAAGTTCGAAGCAATTATTGAAAAGTGTTCCAATTTTGCAAAATTTTGGTTTGACCGTTTTTGCACTTTTGATCTAGAATATTCTCTGTTTTCTTCACTGACTTTTTCACACTTCAGTCCTTCAATTTTGCGCGATCTAAGTTGTTACCGTTCTGAAATAAAGTTTGTTGGTAAAATGATTGAGAGTGAAAGGAAAGCAAAGCCATTGTAGCTGAATGGTTAAGGTGTCAGAGTGGCATCCTGGAGATCAGGGGCTGAAATTTTTTGCACCCATGAAACATTTCGAGATACACTCATCTATTAATTAAATTTCCATCGCATGGCCATTGTCGGTTTCTGTCTGTTATTTGATTTTTCACCATTTCTAATAACTGCATCTTCAATTTTGACAAAATCGTTCTGGCTGTTTGCTTGAAATATTAATTTTTAGCATTGCCTTGAAATTGCAGGTAACCTAGCGCAACATGACTTACGCTCAGCTCACGCAGTTATTAAAAAAATTGTCATCCATGGTGGATCAAGCTGATTTAGTTGCTAGCAGCGTAGGGATGCTCCACAATAACTTCAATTAACAAAAATACTAAATTTGTATAAGATTATTTCCCAATAAATTTTTGTGACATTTGATTTAATTGATGTTTCGTATCTCTATGGGTTTCCTGTGAGATCATTTTCCGACTTTTATAATGTTTTTTTAATTGAAACTAAATGGTTTAATATTAATTGAAAATAGTGTGAAGACTTCCCGGTTATTAACCATTAATAGAGCAATACGACCAAAACTGTCCGCGAAAGCTGTCCAATAGTTGAAATCTCCATTTCTAGTATAACTCATTGTATTGGAAATGAAATAGGAGAATAATAGTAGGCGAGGTGGTAAGTAAAAAAAAATATTTCAGTTGTGTTCAATTATTTAATGTTTTCAATCAACCCATCAAATTTTTTCATTCCACTCAAACTTGATACGTTTAAAAGAAGTAGTCTGCGGTACACCTTTTTTGGAATATATTAAAAGACATTAAAATTCGAAAAATAGCAAATTTTTCATTATTGTAAATTGTTGCAAATGGGCAATATGTGTAACATATTTAGTTTATAGTATTCAACCAGTAATGGAAACAAAAATGCATATTAAAACTTTTAGGCTAGATTCCACTTGATTTTAAATGCAAGATTGAATAAAATCTGAAAAATTTTGTGAGCAAAAAACTTTATTTCAGGGCAAACATACTCAAACAAAAGCTTGGTAAAAGGACCTAAGTTGATGCTTTACTGACTCAATTGACCAAGAGTGACTTGAGTTTAAGTAAATCGGTAAAATTTCTTAAGTGAACTACCAGCATATGATTTGCTTACAATTGGTTGATGGTATCCCTCCACTGTCGTTGTGAATTAGTGAAATTAAGATTGGGTTCTTAATTTTGACATAGCTCAATGCCAACCACAACTTGATCAATCTTGGCTCCATTAATGGTAGATTGTCTTAATTTTTTTACCAAAAGCCTCAATGAAACTAAAAGACCAAAATGTCACCGAAAAACTTAAGGCACAAAAAAGTTATGGCAGTCACCAAAAAAGCAACAAAATCAATGAATATAAGACGCCCTACCCTGTTCCACTGAAATATGGAAAATTTTAAACTAATGTTACTACTAATTTCCAAAAATCATCATTATTATGTTCTCCAACAGACGTACGATGTTAATAACCTTGGCATATTTATTTCTTTTGTGAAAAAAAATTTACTGTTCAACCTGAAAAATCTCATTCTTTGTCGAAAAAATTCTTTTTGTTGCAGAAAATTGTTTTTTCGTTATTTAAGCGTAGAAAAGTTCTGGTTAAATTAAATTATTTTCAGAATGAGAATTCCAAATATTTTGGGGATTCTCGGTAAAATGAAAAAGTGATACACTCAGCTACAATTTCTTTTTGATTTTCTCTCTTTTCAATAAGATAGTTTAGTCAGGAACTAGGGGTGCTTATTTGTAAAATTTTTGCTGTATTTGTTTTTTGCTGTTGACATTACTAATTTTAATATACCTGCTTTTTTTGCTGCGGGGCGATTAAGGCGACAAAAATGTCCAGGAAAAAAAGCAACAATTCAATCAAAAATTTAGGTAAATAAACTAATTGAGCTATTGATTAAGATATGTAGTTTATAAATTTTGCTCAATAAACAAGCAATATGGATTAAGTAGTAAAGGTGACAGCTCAATTTTTTTGGATCAAAGAATTACAATTACCAACCTTGTGTCCAATAAAAATATGTCAAATTATCCCATAATAATTTTGTGACATCCTCTATTTTATTTGGGTTTCGTAAACATCTCTCCTTGCTGTTGTTAGACGAGGAATTAGTATATTCAAGTGTCCTTCCAAGCGTTTTTTTCGCATTATTATCTCGCTGATAAACAAAATTTAATTCAGTTCAGATTAAATCCAGAACTTTGAAGCGCAGTCACGTAACGCTGCTGGAAGCACGCACTCTGTCAGTTTTGGTTTTCTAACAGTTTTGAAATATAGGAAAAGCTGGATCTCAAAAATCTGGACCTGCAGGGATCTGGCACTTTAAAATTGGCGGGTGCGCGTTTCAAATACCTTTAGTAAATTTAAGAGCATAATGATTTTAAGCGACATCGAAAATGATTACAAAGCATTACTAATTTTAAGACATGATTCAAACATCATGAAAGCAGTAAGAAACAATGAACACTCTTTTAATTAAGTTTTCCAATTGTTAAAACCATGTAACGTCCTAAAGTACGTTTTATACAGTAATCGATATATCTTTTCCCCAATTTTACTGATCGCCTTATTTAGTGCTATACTTGCTATAATCTCAATGCCATATATAGACTTCATTTTTCTGCCTTATTAAGATGAGAAAATGTATATTTATTTTATTAACATCCTGTAAACTTTCTCAAGTATATTTGTCTTAAAAACCATTTAACTATCTTTTGTTATTTGACTTACCCATAATAGAGGAATTTGTGACAATGCTAGCCTGTATTTATATTTACAATGTAAACTTTACTATGTTCATCTTATTTGCCCGGCACGTGCCAGCACGCGCCAGAACTTCTATTTATCTTGATTTAATCTTGATGTATTTGTGTAAGTGATTACTCAAATGTAAATACGGCCCTCAGGTCTTAAAAAGTAATAATCTAAGCAACACAACCAAGATTGTCAAGTTGAAAATCAGTAGACAAGTAATTCAGTCTTAGATTGGAATCTCTTTCTCTAGTGACAAAACTTATAGCTGTCGGCCCTGCTCCGAAGCAATATTGAAACTGCTCAGGCCCTGAACAATTAATCATGCGAAAAGAATAATTGAAGTAATAAAAGCCATGCTACTAAGTAGTTAATTAAATTAGCGGGAAACATTACTCCAACAAATTTAACACAATAATATAGCCGGACTAAGGTATATTACATGGTGACAGGAGTGTAGACAGCTTTTCCAATTAGTTCCTTCAAAAAACAAAAATCGTTTACCTTTTAAATGTTTCTTTTTTCTAAATGTCATTGCTCTTCAAAGCATTATTAACTTATTTGCACGATTCAGATGAAGTTAGACAACTGCACAAATTTGATTTAACACTCTTTTCCTACGGAAGCCCCAACATCGAAAATACATCCGCAGAAACGTACTCTATCTTTCTTGAAGATAAATTATTCATTATTTTTATTGTTGGATTTACAGAAGACTATACAGGCAGGCTCATTGCAATAGTATCGTTTGACAATCAGTATGAATTCAAAGCAGTAATTAGGCACATAAAAAGGGATATGTTTCTCGACTTAGAAAGCTTGAAATTCCAACTAATATTCGAAAGCGGAGATTCTAATTGAAATTAGCACTTTATAATTGTCCCATTATCGATGTCTCTCGACAAATTTTGTTTATATTTTACTGTAGCATTCTTTATCTTTTTCATCATTGCCTATTATCTGATCACAGCACTCTTCATTTACCTCTTCATGACAGACAGCGCTATTAGCTTTTCTTTCCAATTATCAATTGTCAATGCAACAGAGATTGGAGTCTAAAAGAAGTTGACGCCCAAAGACGGTGACATCACACTGAGATACATACACACAGAATGAGAGAGTGAAACCCCCTATTGGTAACAAAACCGAGTCAATTTGGAAACTGAGAGTTAGAACATATAAATTTTGGAGCAAAATTAAAATGCCCTCCCACGATTTATATAATACCCAAATACTCCCTGTAGTTAATAACTGCCGCTAATCGAATCATTTTATGGAATATGTAGACTGTAACTACATACAATTCATTAGCCCCCAAACTAACAACCTTATTATCTCAACAGTTATTAGTGCCTTTGTATCTGACAAAACAAAACAAATTGTGCTTTTAACTCAAAATCCTATTGACAAACGCGCCCTATTAATATTTATCCCCAAGACTTTGCGACAAAAAGCACGTGAATCTTCTAAAGTTAGACATCTCATGACCCATGGCTGTGACATTGATTTAGATGATTTTGAATCTCCCCTCATCATATTTTCTGAATAATCACATTCCCAGCCCATCCAGATCATCACCTTTTCATTCAGTGCAGTTTTAAAATTATAAGAAACTAAGATGGCCGCAAATGCCCAAATAACAGTAGAGCCCTATAGCGGAGCCGAAAACCAAAGTTTCCGCCAATTTGAGCACCTTTTCCGAGGTTTTATCGGTGTCGCAGCAACTCGTGCTGACCAACAATCAAATTTTCTGCAACTCCACCTCCGAAACGTCGCGTTACGATATTTTCAAACGTTGCCCGAAGCAACCAGAAATGATCTTGAATTAAGCCTCACAGCACTCAGCGACCACTTCACGAATCAAGATCTTCAAGAAGTACACGTTCTTAAATTAGAACAGCTGCGATTTGACCCAAAAACAGACAGCCCCGAAAATTTTCTAGTGAACTTACAAACAAAGGCTCAGCGTGCCTACCCAACGCCAAATCTACCAGCAGTGGCAGCGTTAGCGCTTCCAGGAGATGGAGGAGCAGGGGATAGAGCAGAGCATGCACGCTTTGATGGAGAAACAGCCGCACGAGATGCTAGATTGCAAGCAGCGGAGGACAACAAGAACGAACAAGTTAAGCGAATCTTCATTAAAGCTATGCCGGGATGACTGCGATCAAAATTGATGGACCAACCACCAGCCACGCTTGTTACCGATCTCTGCACCACTGCTCGACAACAGATGACAATTAGAGACATGTGCAGAAAAGATGACTATCCTGAAGATGGGTTTAATGAAATCAATAATGCCGTGTCCGAAAACTTGATAAATGCGCTCTCTAAACTGAACCAGACGCAAGATTCACTAGACAAAAGGCTTCAAACAATTGACGACCGCATCACGGCGGCACAGATAGAATCAACAACACAAAGAGATGTAACCCACTCTCCCCAGCAACCATTTAATAGGCAGGGGCAATTCTCTGCGGCGCCCTACACGACCAGA
Organism: Convolutriloba macropyga; assembly: GCF_964194025.1. Lineage (NCBI taxonomy): Eukaryota > Metazoa > Xenacoelomorpha > Acoela > Convolutidae > Convolutriloba > Convolutriloba macropyga. The sequence goes on along the minus strand of NC_134471.1, from coordinate 75,629,612 downwards.
AATAACTATGCAAGTCAATATAACTATGCAAGTCCAATGTATCAAAACTCTTACAGAGGAAATAATTTCAGAGGTCGAATTTTCTTTAATAGAAATCCGAGATCCCGATACCCAAACACTAACGCTCAAGTGTTTTATCCTCGAAATTTCACACCCCAGTCACAATTCCGCATGCCCACCAGCCCATATATGCCTGTGACTAGATCCAGTGGTACCTTCTGTTATACATGTGGTTATCCAAATCACCGATCAAGTCAGTGTTCTCAGAGAGGTAGAACTAATAATAGAGGGACCTCATTCCCATTTAATCGCCAATCAAAAAACTAATAAAGCCACCCTTAACGCACAAAAGTCGCAAACAGTTCACGAAATCTATAGAGCAGTCTAGCAAACTATTTAATCTTTACAATATAAATTCAAATATGAGATCATCCCTTCTCCCCTATGTCAAAATTAAATTTAATAACGGAATAAGCCGTCGAGCACTAATTGACACCGGCGCTTGTGCAAACGTCATAAGCAACAGATTACTTCAAGAAATAACTGAAACTGACAAGAACGCAGTCAAATTGAAGCAACCCGATTGTACTTCAGTCAAAATGGCTGGAGGACAACTAGTCAGAATTGAGAAACAGGCCGAAATTAAATTTAAACTCGCTCACAGAGAGTTTGTTGAAGACTTCCTCGTCCTTTCCTCAACAAACTCGGTCATCCTTGGCAACTCCTTCTTTGTCAAGCATGATATTTCAATTAGTCCAAAACAAGCCCTTTTACAATTCCCCGATCTGACCGTTCAAATTAATGAAATCAAGCCTGTAAACGAAAAACGACGAGCAGTAAGACATAAGAAGATTCCCATTTACACAAACAAGAAGCACACAATACAGCCCAACGAGCAAATCTTCCTAGAATGCTATCTATCAGACAAAACCGATCAATTTGAGAACAAAAGTGGAGTAATCACTCCTAATGAAATTCTTGAAAAAGAAACAGAGATTGCACTAACTTCTTCGCTAAGTACTCTAGGAAAGAATAATACATTGTACGTCTCTGCCATAAACATAACTGAGCACCCTATCACAATCAATAGCCGAACAGAGGTAGGCAGATTCTCAATTCTTTCAACCGAGCAAGCCGACCAATTGATACAAATTGACCCAGAACTGATAACGTTAGCAAAATCAAGAAACAAAGATGATTATTTTGCGGAATTGAACCAGCTCATTCAAGATTTTACCCGACACAAACCAGGCCAAACTAGGAGACCTCCACCGGAATATAGTAAACTATGGTTTCCGACACCAGAAACTTGCGAGGACCCAAGTAATTTGCCGTTGTTACAACAAGAAATTTACGACCAAATATTAAATTTCCAAAAATTGGAGCAGGTTGATCCACGAAGTAATGAAGAAGACCGTAAATTCTTTCTCAGCAAATTCAACTGGGAAAATTCGCCACTAAACGAAAAGCAAATAGAAGAATGCGAGCATTTATTAATTGAATATTGTGACATTTTCGGCAAACACCGATTTGACGTTGGATACAATACGGAACTGAAAATAAAGCTAACTCCAGAGCATGACTTACCCGTATATGTACAAGGACCTCCAACTCCAATACATCTACGAGACGAAATGCACATTGAATTAGTATTAATGCACTACTATGGACTTATAACAACTTTGTCACAGTCTAAATACAGTAGTCCATTATTTGCCCATAGAAAAGTGTCAGGCAAACTGCGAATTTTAATTGATCTGAGAAGAGTCAACCACCTATTTAAAAATGACTACCACAGCACAAACTTCCCAATCTCAAACATGGCCGATGCAACCAGTCATTTCGCAGGAAAAACATTGTCCACAAAACTTGACTGCTCGCAAGCTTACCATTGCGTACAGATGGCGGACGACACCTCAGTACAACTCTTAGCTTTCAATTTCTCAGCAAGAACTTACGCGTACAAATGTCTAGCTCAAGGACATAGCAAATCAGTCACTGGTTTTAGCTCATTCATTCGCCATTATCTAGACCCTTGTTTAGCAGCCGGTATATGCACACAATTCATGGACGATATTGGGAGTGCAGTAACAGAATTTAGTCAGCTACTTCCTAGTCTAAGGAAAATTTTCGACTGCATCCGAAGATCTGGACTGAAATTGTCACCAGAAAAATGCGAAATAGCCTCACAGTCGATCAAATTTCTGGGCAGTACAATTACAAATGAGGGAATATCCCCACAAGCAGAGAAAATCAAAAAGTTTTTAAAGAAGATTACGATGCCAAGAACAACTAAACAGGTCAAAAGACTAATTGGCTTCGCCCAGTTCTTCAGAAATTTCATCCCAAATTTAGGCGAGAAGCTTATACCGTTTTATCAATTGTTACGTAAAGGAACCATTTTTGAAGCGAAAGAAACACATTACAATGCATTAGAAACTGTGAAAAAGGATTTACTTGAAGCAACAGAGATGACGCTCAGATTGCCTAAACCTGGCCTACAATATGTCCTCCTCTGTAACGCAAGCTACTACGGAGCCGGATCTGTGCTTATGGTTGAAGACTACGTGACAGGAAAACAGTCAAAGGAAAAAAAGTCTATGCTCCCGTATCGTTTGGATCACAACTCTTCACAACAGCACAGCTGAAGTTCTCGACTTATTACAAAGAATTCTTAGCACTTTACTTTGCATTAGACCAGTTTTCCCACTATATCTGGGCATCCAGCCATCCAGTACTTGTACTCACGGATAATCGAAGTTTAACGCATTTCTTTCAGTCAAAAACCATTCCTCCATCACTATGGAACTTTCTGGAACGAGTTCTTTCGTTTAATATAGTTATTGCCCATATTCCTGGCAAAGCTAACTATGCAGCAGATTTTCTCTCACGCGTACAGACGGATAAAGGAGCCAGCTTGTCCCTTAAACTAACAGACAAAGTACCAGTCCGTGAAATATATGTTGAATCTGAAGCGAAATCACCTGATGTTTCCATTTCGAATATCGACCAACTGAACACTGTCCCTGAATCAGAGATAGAAGAAGTTACCATCGTCTCACAACTACAGGAACTCGGACTTTACGACGCGTATATTGAACGAAAACGAGAGAATGGAGATGAAATAAATAGTCTCTTTAAGTTGAAGCGTGCGGAAGTTAACGCAATACAATATGCGAACCAAGCTGATCTTTTGAATGATTTGACGGATAGAGAAGAAATTTTAGATTTGGCGAGCGAGCAGACAAAAGACGAGGAGATCATGCAGGCAATTGAGTGGAAACGCAACGGCTTAAGAAGCAACTTGAAGTATGCATCCCGACGATTGAAGAAATACGTGAAACAGTTTGACCGTTTGGAAATTGAAAACAACACATTATACAGACAATTCTTTGATGACACAGGCAAAATAATTCTCAAGCAGTACTGCCTGCCAAAGCAGCTCTGGAAAGAAGTAATCTATAGACTACACAACTCACCAACAGGAGGACATTTGGGAATACTTCGCACAATTCAAGAATTCCGAAAACGATTTTACTACACTGGTTTTACTGAACATTTTATCGATTTCATCAAAAACTGCATCACATGCCTCCAGCTCAAGCAAACAACGAACAAGCAACTGCAACCACCATTACAGCCTGTATCTTCACTACAGTCATTCCCCGGAGAAATGATGCAAATAGACTTAGTTGAACAAAAAGGCTCAATTTACAAATTCGTTCTTAGCGGAATTGACGTGTTTACGAAGTACTTGTTTGCAGTGCCACTGACAAATGGTAGTGCCGACACAGTTGCCAGAGAGCTTGTGAAGATTTTCTTCCAGCACAGCTACTTACCTAGTACATTACTGAGTGATTTAGGAACAAATTTCACCTCAAAGCTAATGGCTGAATTAACGAAGTTACTCGAAGTTAAACTCAAACATGCTACTCTGAAACACCCACAGACAATTGGAGTATTGGAATGCTCACACGCAGCACTTAAACGGATCCTAAAGCTCAACTCCAATGAACAGTGGAATGATTGGCACAAGTTTGTACCGCTTGCAACCTTTATACACAATACATCGTATCATTCTTCAATTAATTGTTGTCCGACAACTCTATTTCATGGACGTGAACCTGTTAAACCCCTTGATCTCCGTTTTTCCACACGAGCAATTCAAGCAGTTGAAGTCAATTCAGATTACGTTTCGCAGCTACAAGACGCAATGCTTCAAAAATTTGGCGAAAATAAACAAAGACTTTTAGATTCTTACCAGCGATACAGAAGTTATTACGATCAAAAAGCTGAAGCACAGCCACTCAAATTGCACTCACGTTGTTTACTACTAAACCCTCGTTTAACAAGGCAAAACGATTTTACCCAGAAAGCAGTAGAAACATGGCTACCACTCTATAGAGTCGAAAAAGTCTTAACAAATTCAAATTATATTATTAGAAAAACAGGAACAAATTACACTCAATGTGTTCATCGGATCAGACTATGACCTATCAAACTAATAGAGCCACCAGAAGACATACAGGAAATTAATCCTGCAAAGTTTGAAGCGGATCCTTCCAGAAGAACAACTCCAAATGAGCCAGAATTATTTGACGAGTATATCCCAATTTTATTAGAAGAGGAGCAAAGTACCGCATTTTCAAAGACTGCAACAGTTCAACCTTCACAAATACGCCTTGGCGTAAATGTTCCTCTAAATGGAGCCCCTGCAACGCCATTGGCAGCACCAGTACCTCAAATAGTGCCGGTAATACCGCCAATACCCGTAATACCGCCAGCGGAAATTAGAACACCTTCACCAATGAATTCGCCAAGAAATTCGCAAGAAAATTCACCCCGAGCCAGCCTTTCAGATAGCCCCGAGATTATTGCAACACCGGAAGAATTTCAGTACCCTGAAAGCCTCCCTGCAGCCGCTGAGAGCGAAAGAATTAGAGCAAACGACGAAGAAGATACAGAACAACAACCGGGACCAAGCACTCGAAGCAATCAAAACAGAGTCAACTTTGCAAAAATGAGAGGAGTCAGAAAATTTGAATCTTGGGAACCAATAGCACGCTACGGTTCACGTTCACAAACGCCACGACTGCCCGAATCTCCCACACAGCCACCTATCTTAACAAAAGAACAAAAACACCAACTAATTGCAGAATCATCGCGCAGATCAAGAAGGGACCAAACCCCAACTAGAGAAACGAAACTAGACCAAGTCCGATCTAGCATTGAGAGATATCAAAGAAGTTCAACAGCCGACAACAGAAGGGTAACCCGAAGCGAGTCAAAGAGCAAACAAACTATTTCAAACATAAATGTAATTGAAATCGGAAAAACAAGAGCCAATTTCTTCCATCATAGAGGTGATATTCTCAACTCCAGACGCTCTTTCGCACATTGCATATCAAGTGATATGAAAATGAGTAAAGGCCTTGCTTGGCAAATTGTCAAAGACTACCCCGAAATGCTGCAAAGTCAAGAACTCCAAAATTGGCAAAAACCACCAATAGGTTCCGTTATCTCATTTTATGACACGAATTTAAATCGATATATCTTCAATCTGGTCACGAAAGAGAACTACTATGATAAACCTACTTATTACAACCTCTCAGTTGCTCTTCACACACTACGATTTGTTATATTAAAGCACAACATACGCTCAATAAATTTACCAAAATTCGGATGTGGTCTCGATCCACTTTCAGAAAAAAGTGTTTTACGACAGATTATTGAAGTATTTTCGGATGTCCCAGTAAAAATTCATCTATACAACTATAACACGGCCACTAACTGATAATGTGCAATGGCCAGTTATCCATTTGACGCGCATTATCATGTCTTAAGGCGCCGAAAAACAGCGCCTAAAGTTCGAAAACAACAGAAAAATGTAGAACGTGCAATTCGTTTATCTCCAATGTCCCTAGCAAAAATCAACTTTAGATAACACAAAATACATCCATCGCCTCTACCTTGCCAATGACGCCGAGGAACCGAAAATGAGGCTAGTTTATGTAATATTGGAGAAAAATTAACTTCTTTCCAGAAAACGATCCAAAATTGATATCACATTGGTTACCCTCCAAAAATGGTTAAGTTAGAGCACTAAAAAAGGCCTTCAGACGCCCGGAAACATTTTTCTGGACCCCCAGGGATACAAACCAGGGTCCAGGTGCCCCAGGAACGAGTCTGAGGCCATTTGGCTAAGAGTACTGGAGACCTGAATTCGAGGAAATCCGACCCTTGAAAAACGGCTCAAAAATCAACAAAAACACTCATAGTTCAAAGAAAAAAGTATTTTGACAGAAACTAACTATACCACCATTGAGATTGGCTTCCGTACTAATGAATCAGACCAAAAAACGACGTGATTGAAGAGTTTTTCATAATTTTATACCGTCTGAATGGCCAAAAATTCAATCCGTCAAAATTTCTTCAAAACTTTAAACCCGCCCCCCGAAACAAAGAACACTTATAACCACTTGTTTTAGAGAAAAATATACGCACCTGTTTATAACTTAGAGTCCTGTGGGCGGGATTTCCCAATTTCGAACTAAAAGTCGAATTATCAATGATTTACTAGCGGCCATCAGACCGCAAAAAACGGCTTAATTTTGTGAAACTTGTTAACTGCCAAACAAATTGCGTTTCTGATAGAAACAGCGCGATCTACATGCTGCTACAATTGCCGTCGCCTGTCTATTAACCAATTTTAAATGTACAATTGCACTAAACTCGGGTAGATACGCGATAAACCTCTATGCAAACACCGTTTGCATAAATATTTTTAAAACGAAAAATGAGAAATTCAATGTTTCACCAACATATAGGATGCGGTGACTTTTAAAACAACAACTTCTCCTCCAATAGCTCCAGAATACACTTTGGCCAGTCCCTTCTCTCGTCAGCACTCAGCTCTGTATACTTTGTAACATAATTATTTACAGCTACTTCTTTGGAACGAAAATTTGGCTTCTTCACAACTCTCGGTTTTATCTCACTCAAACTTTGCTTTAATGGATACCCACCGCGAAGGAGAATCTTTATGTGAGTTGTGACGTTACTTTCAGCTATAAAGGACGGAAGCTCCCCACCTTCGGGTGAGCCCTTGATAGAGCTTCGATAATCATTTATTTTCAGACGACGCAGAAGTTCCAATTCAGAATATAATCGCATTTCCTGCACCATTTGATCTTTCCTTACATCCAAACAAAAATTGTTTGTCACACGGCGACCCCGAACTGTTGTGCTATCCTTCTTAGCTAAAGCTTCATAGCCGGTAACTACCGCCCAAACAGGTTTACCCCGACTAAAAGTGGGCTCCGTAATAACAGCATGCACGGTATAACTGGGTTGTACTATTAAGTCTAGAGGTTCAGCGACATGAAAATGGAAATGGTTTTCCATTCTAGATCTCTCCGTTCCTCGACGATCAGTCCCTTTAGTGAGAAAGTCGTATAAAAGGTCAAAAGAAGTCAGATCGAATAAAGCTTCACCAGCATCAACATTCGTCGCTATAATCCATAATTTTTACCCAGAGATGAGCTTTGCAACTGACTCCCCACCCCCCCCCATTCTATATGGCCCAGAGTACACAATGCGCCTCTCGTAGCAATACTGGCAGCACTCATTACTTTAACAGCGGGATGTTCTTCGAAGTTAACTTTTTGACGGGGTAGTTCAAAGGAGATTGTCTGTGCATCGCCGTAACCGTAATCCACGCCAGAATTCCGAGCACTAATTACCCTTTTCTCCTCAACAATAAAGGTTTCAGGATTGTTAATCAGCCCACCATTCCACTTGTCCAGTAGTTCACGATTCCATGCATAATGCTTCTCTGCGCTCGAACCACGTAAATAAAATGCCTCAGTTGGAAATTCGTCGTTATCGCCTATTTCCCAGTCATTCCTACAAGGTAAACGTCTGATGCCAAACTTTTCAAAATCATTGTTCCGCCTCATCTTCACCAAAATAATGCCTTTCTGAGAAAAATCATCCATCTTTATCTGAAATTAACAACTTTATAAAGAAAATGAGAAATCCAGAACTCACTGTGGTTAACGTGCAATGATAAACTAAATAAGCCAAAATTGAGTAACAATTTTCCGTACAGCCACAAGAAAACACTTGTTCACTGAACAATGACATTATACACACGCTAGAGAAGCGCTTTCTTAACACGTAAAAGTCATGCTATGCTATAAACTGCCATGCAAAATTAACTGCTCAAAGCGACTGACCTCTAATGCACAACATTTAAATGCCTTCAACTGTTAAATGGCAAAACAAAAACATGCTGACATCCTTACACATAGTTTAAAAAGAGTCCTAACTTCAAGCAAATTATGCAACATATCAGTCATTCTAGGAAACTGCTGCTAAAACTCTTGGAACTCTACACTTGAATAACTCAATGACTTGATTTGATATCTTCAAATAAACCCAGGGAGATAGTTTCTCCAATCGAAAACCATATTGGCAAATCTGCTAAATAATCCCCGAAAACGCCCGCTATACTTCAGACCACATAAAATGCTGATATGAATTGAAATCAGTAGAAACATCAAACCAATTAGGAGCACTGCCACTTCTGAACATTGTTCAATAACCTCTTCCTTAGATTTACATTGAGGGATCACAGCTTTGGTCCAAACACCCAACTTTCCATAAAAAGTACCATTCGGACAGCATGTTAAGACAGAATTTAACACGGTAATGTTGAAACACATGATCGCAATCTGAAAAACTCGAAAACACTTAGCCCTACTTGCTTAGCATTATTAGCCGCAAGTGGCACAACCTCGACCCGTGTTGCTGGGAAATGGTGCCATAAGAACCTAATTATCCCCCCTGGCTCAGGTTGAGCGCTGCCTCGACCCGTGCAGCAGGGAGAAACTATGTTTATTTACAAATCAAACATCAACATCACCATAATTGGAAATCTGTATATAAAATGCTAGAACAATTATTTACCATAAAATGAACATCAAGTCAGTATGGTAATGTTAACAATTGAGACAAATATTAGTAGAACAACACAGCGGGTCTCTACTGAACATCACTTGGTTCGAATTTCGACTTACAGTACACTTTATCTTTCTCACGATGAAAACACTAAATTGTTCATTTCTTTCTCTTTTCTTCTTAGTTTCTGAAATTATTAACACAGAGACCCCAACTAAATATGAAGCGCTAACTAAAGGAATTCTTTTTCACAAAGAATCACAGATTCTACTCGCAGAGAAGTTCGTTAACGTTGAATTCCTAGTTCCTTTCCCGCAATACGATTTTGTTATGAAACAACAAATCGAAGATATGCTCGAAAAACTAGCAACTATGTGGACACAACCGTCGATTTTGTGTCCAGTTAACTTTTCAGAACCATTTAACTCATCTAATAAACCTTTCAACTTGGATTGGATGATCTCAAAAATCACAAATGAGACAAAATCAGCAGAAAACGAAGTGAAACATATGCGCAACGTTACCGCGAAATTTTTATGCCCTGAAGAAGAAAACGGTCAAAGAAGCAGACAAAAACGTGGAGCACCAGTAGCAGCAGCCGCCGCAGTTGCTGGAATAGCACTCTTTGGATCTCTCGGAGTCTCAATGGCAAGTTCAGAAGGATGCGGAATAACCGGATTGTTCGGAAAATGCCAAAATTACGGACGCAAAAATGCAGAAAACATTGCACGACTTAACGATTACGCATCAGTTCTTACTGATTATGTACTCGAAGTTGAGTCAGCGAGCAACGAAAAATTCTTTCTTATCTCTAATAAAAAAATTGCTAAAGTTTCGGAAATCCACCAGGAAATGCAAGATAATCAAAATAAAAATTGGAAAGTAGTACAAGATCAATCCAACATCTTCGAGAAAAATTTCCATTTATTACGAGATTGTACACAAATGCTCTTCTCAAATCAGCAATTAAATTTCAATTTCGATACTGTAGCTTCACTGTTATCAATTTTATACGCCGACATCAAAAGCTATCGTTCAGCTTTATATGCCTATAGTATAAACTTGCTAAACTCCATACCCATTCTGTTAGATAAACGTTTACCAATGTCTTTAGTTCCCCGCGAATCATTATTAGCTGTCTTAGATTCAGTTCATGATAGCCAGAAACATTCAACAGATCGTTTGTCACTGGCAATACCCATGAAGGATCTCATGTCATATTATGATGCCAAACTTGTTTACGAAATTGCCACCGTTGAACAAGGATTACTTTTGACTCTAGCAATTCCTCTAGCATCCCGTCAAACTTCATTTCACGTCTACAGTGCACACGTCATCCCAATGCCCCAACAGGATCCTAAAGAAGTCCTTCAATGGATCATCGAAGGTCCATACTTGGCAATTTCGCAGGATTCCATGGAGACGACTACATTAACCCAACAACAGCTCGATAACTGTCTAGGATCCTCAACTTATCGTATATGCCACGATACTATGGAGACCCATCTAGCACAATCGTCTTGCTTAGCAACACTCTATTTTCACGCGACAGTTGTTGCACTTTCTGTATGCCAAACAGAAAAAGTAATGCTCCCAACGCCTGAAACCGCCAGAAATCTCGGTTACGGGATTTGGCTAATCATGAGCGCAAAACCATTAAAATGGAGAGAATACAATTTGAACGATGCCTCGTTGCCAACTAGTGAAGAGGAGGAGGGATGTCAACTCTGCATAATAACTCTCCAATGCGGAATCCAATTGATCAGCAAACACATCAAAATCCGACCGGACCTCTCGAGTTGCCAAACAATTCCAGCAACTCGAATCGATGTTAAACTTGCTGACCCTCTTCAACACCTCATTTCATCGTTACCGGAATTTGAGAAACTCCCTTACTTTACGTCGAAAACAGATGCTAACATTGAATTGTTTCAACAATTGAGAGTAGAAATGATCAGAACAACTGACTCTCTTAAACAAGCCGATTTAAACAAAATAGCAGCCCCTTTGGTCCACAAAATGCAACTTCTGAAGCCGTCCCTGGTCGACAAGTTGGAATCTTATGTTTCAATAAAGCTTTCCCTTACTCTGACTATTACAGTCTTCATTCGAAATCTTCTCCTTCACATTCTAGTAATGTATCTGTATCATAAGATCAAATTTTTCCAACGAATAACCCCCAATTTTATGAATTTCTCCGATGGAAAAATCCCTCTTAAACCAGTAGTTTCGGTTGCAAACAGTGAGTTGACAAAGATACAGTCCCTTGACCATAAAATGAAAAATTTGATGACTATTGTTGGAGAAACAAACATAGATAACAATATAGATGCACGTCTACTGAAAATCGAGGAAGAAATTCAATACCTTGACAATGAAATATGCGTTCTTAAAACAATGACCGATCACAAAGTTGATATCTCTGCAACTACACAAAAGCCCAATTTGCCGATTAGACGATCAAAATCGACAATTTCTATGCGCTCTAATCGACTGAATCCCGAATTTCTTCAACAACTTAATAACGACTGTATGGAAACTGACGAAAACGCGACAGAAACTTAAGGGTGGCTCCTTATTAACATTTTATCTGTGTATTCTATCAAAAAAATTTATATCTAAATTTTTCATTAAACGTGGGTAGTGTAACGTCCTAAAGTACGTTTTATATAGTAATCGATATATCTTTTCCCCAATTTTACTGATCGCCTTATTTAGTGCTATACTTGCTATAATCTCAAGGCCATATATAGACTTCATTTTTCTGCCTTATTAAGATGAGAAAATGTATATTTATTTTATTAACATCCTGTAAACTTTCTCAAGTATATTTGTCTTAAAAACCATTTAACTATCTTTTGTTATTTGATTTACCCATAATAGAGGAATTTGTGACAATGCTAGCCTGTATTTATATTTACAATGTAAACTTTACTATGTTCATCTTATTCGCCCGGCACGTGCCAGCACGCGCCAGAACTTCTATTTATCTTGATTTAATCTTGATGTATTTGTGTAAGTGATTACTCAAATGTAAATACGGCCCTCAGGTCTTAAAAAGTAATAAACTAAGCAACACAACCAAGATTGTCAAGTTGAAAATCAGTAGACAATTAATTCAGTCTTAGATTGGAATCTCTTTCTCTAGTGACAAAACTTATAGCTGTCGGCCCTGCTCCGAAGCAATATTGAAACTGCTCAGGCCCTGAACAATTAATCATGCGAAAAGAATAATTTAAGTAATAAAAGCCATGCTACTAAGTAGTTAATTAAATTAGCGGGAAACATTACTTCAACAAATTTAACACAATAATATAGCCGGACTAAGGTATATTACAAACCAATATCAATACCCTTAATCAAATCAATTTTCATTCTTACCGTTACGAAGAGTTTCATTGAGTTTTATATGAAAATGGGGGGGGGGGGGGGTGATCTATAAATCTAATCTAGTCTCACTTGGGGGTTCTGGTGTTACAAAGGGAGGAAAACTTTTTTTTATCTAATGGACGTCTCAAATCAAAACATGTCACCAAGCTTGGAGGCATCAAAAAATTGTCATCCGGATCAGAAATTTCTCAAGGCGGGTTGGTCAGATCCAATTTTGTTCCAATAGACATATCTTCTTTTCCAGACGAGTACTGATTCTAAAGTCTTGATTGAAATTCGTCCAGGTTGATTAAACGTTATTTAGGACGCTATAATGTAACGCTAATATCCTCGGGAAAAGAATCAAACTTTTAATTTGACAAAGATTTTTATCTGAAAATCTGCAACAAAAAACTGAAGACCCATTTTTGATAACACCGCAAATGAATTTATTGTACTCATAAAAAAAGAACATTGTTAATTTCCTCTGATACACATAAGAATAAAATGCAAATGGTAAAAGAGGCAATGTAAAGTTAAGAATATAACATTATGTAAAATTATAAAATCATTAATTTACTTAATTAAAAATTTGACATTACATTAGTAAAAAATGGCCTAAAATGCTAGCATAAAATGTTCTCACAATTTAATATGTACATCATGAAGATTAAAAATAAAAATTAAAATCTAATGCTCTTAATGTCATCTTTCATATCAGTTACTTTTGGTTCCTTCAAAAATACTTTCCAAAAATATTTTTTCAGTTCTTTTTTTAAGGAAGCTTGCGATGTTGTTTTCAGTCTAATGCTAATATCCCCGGGACAAGATTCGAATTTTGATTTGACAAAGATTTTTATCTGAGATTCTGCAACAAAAAACTGAAAACTCATTTTTGATAACAACGCAAATAAATTTATTGTACTCATTAAATAAATGCTGATGTAACGTTTTAGAGTTTATTTTCGAAGTGGAGTTTGGACAGCTGCATGGCTTCTCAGCCCAGCAAGACATGAAGAAAGACAACGGATGGTCATTCGGGTCCTCTCTTCTGTTCACAACTAGCATCGGAACCACTGTTGGTCAGTTCCTTTTCTGAATCCTATTCTTCGGTTTTTGGAGGCGAGTGCCAAAATTTATGAAACTGTCTCTCCTTCTTTTTTTTGACATGAACAAGATTTTTCAAAAAGCAAAAAATTCTTTATCAAAATTTGATTGTCGGCTCACATTTTTTAGGTTTGTTTGTTTTGAAAAATTTAGCTGACAAAGACAAAATTTTTCATGTCAACAAAATAAAGCTGCCCCAATGATCCGAAACTTGATGCATCTACACCTGAAGATCTTCAGTTTTTCTTTTTTGCAAAACTTGTGATATCCTGGCAAGATTTAGTTAAGGTAAGATGTTAAAATAAAATTTGTTGATAGAGCTTAGCATGATACCTGATGTCTTGAAACCCACGCGTAGCTCTTGCAAGTTTGTACATATCTTGACGTTTTTTTTTGCCAAAAATCTGATTGTATCAATAAATCAATTTTCGTTTTACTGGGATTAAAGGTATTTATAGATTCAAATCTGCAGAGCTATTAATTTTCCAAAAAATAGGTCTAATTTTATGAGCAATTTGGTCACTTTTCTTCTTTCGTGAAAATAGTTGCAACTATATTTTGACCCTTACTGTTTCAGGGTACGGTCACTTAGCGCCTGGTACGAATAAGGGCAAATTCCTGACTGCCCTTTTGACCGCTGTCTCTGTACCTTTGACTCTTTTACTCACAACTGTCATGGTCATCAGACTGCTCAAGTTCACCCGCAAAGTGAAGTACTACCTCGAAAACAGATACGGTAACTACACAAACACACACTTTCGGTTACTTTCTGACGTGAAAATGACGTCATTCGGCTATTTTTATTCTGTCATTTTTGTAGATGAAAATGACGTCATTTAACATGGATTCATTTTCTTCTCATACATTTGCAGTGATCAAACACTTTAAAATTAAATTTGAATTTGTTGGACTTCGCAGTTTTAAACTTCATATAACGCATTTTTAATGTTTAAGGGTATTGAAAGTACTTTGATTGAGCGAAAAACTTTTAAAAACAAAAGAACGGTAAGGAAATCTAATCGGGCACAGGTATTTTAATGATGGAAAATAATGGTCTCATATCAATATCTTTTAACTAGAAATCCTTATGTGCAACACTGAGAATCCTTAAGAAAATGGCCTCTAAGCACAAATGGCCATAATCACTTGAAATTTGGTACCCATATATTTACTTATTCTAAGGTCATTTCTATTCAATTTTATATAATATATATCAAACACACAATTTATATTTGGTTGGCATTTAAATTTCTGACTTGAAATGAGGCCAATCCCACTAGTTCTATTCCAAAAAATTCTGAAACGGAATACTAGACAGCAATATTTTCAATGGTCCACTTTTGAGAACATGTGTACCAGTCAGCGCATGTATAAAATTATTTGTAGCGAAAATAACACCATCTTTCACACTTTCAATTGAATATGCGATTATTAACTGTAGTGGTCATGCTCTTGGCCGGTTAATTGGCCGACATACGAATTAGCCGACACACCTTTTAGTCGACACTTAAGCAAATATGGCTACTCGAAAACTACAGTTCATGATAATAACCCGCGCGCTTATTGGGTAAAGCAGCGTCCCTTAGTTTTAAAACAAACAATGGTGAACAAACAAAACAGTCCCAGACAAAACAATCCCGGACAAAACAGTCTCAAATAGGAAAATATTCCCAGACAAAGCAGTCCCAGACAAAATAGTCCGAACTAAATATGTAGTCAAACATATGCACATCAATTAACAAAGAAACCCATAAAATTTTCATATTATTAGTAGCCGCCCTCATCTTCTCAGCCGGCTATTATAGCGCTCCTATTTTTTACAATCCAAGAATTGGATTGTATTGGTGCTCTGTCTTTTTTTATTTTTGTAAGATGTTTTCACACCTTTTTTCATGACTGAGCTTTCAAAATGGGATAAACAGGTAAAGCTCAGCTGGCATCAAGTTTCATTAGAGGCCCTTAGCCGCGTTTAGTAGTTCTTCAAGTACCTAGAGTGGTGAAGCTACTGGGAAGGCCGTAATTCAAGGTTAGCAGGTCATTTTCAGAAGTTTTTGAGCCCAAAATGTGGCAATTGTTTCGTCTTTTTCTCGGATTTTTTGTCGGACCAGTCTGAAATAGAGGTTTGTAAAAGTTGGTAAAGCTCTTTTGCGAAGAGCTATATGTATTGCTACACCAAACATAAACACGGTAATTTGTTTTAATTTTTCAAATGTTTTCAAGTTTTTTGAATATTTTTGTTGTTTCAGCTCTTGGTGTCACATTAATAGGTTATTTTATAGTTTCTAATGGTAATGGAATGGTTTTCAACTTCACGAATTGTACCAAATTTTTTGATAAAACTTGCAAATTTTTCCAATTTTTCCAGCATTAATTGTCATTATTCAAGTTTTCCAACTACAGGGAGCAAGACATCTCGTCTGCGATTTGGTAATAGTTTAATTCAAAATTTTTATTGGCCATGGCATAAGACAATTTTTTCAAATTTTTGAAAATTGTTTTCATTTTTTAGGTTTCTCTAGCCTGAACAGCCAAAACATTTCCCTTAGGATTTGATAATAGGCTACTGCATAGTTTCTGGTGGTAATGGGGAATGTGTTTCAAGATTATAATATTACAAAAATTCGCGATTTTCAAATTTGAATTTTTTCTTTGACATCCTGAAAATTCAGTCTTTTTCCTCAGTGGCCAGGGGTTTGCTGCTATTCAGTTTGCTAGTATGTTATAGCAGAGTTTCTAGTGGCAACAAAATAGTTTTCTTGTTCTTTAGATTGCAAAAATAAGTAATTTTTTAAATAAAGCTTGCAATTTTATTTTTTTTGATGGTTTTCAAATTTTTTGAATTTTTTTTGTCATTTTCTGAGCTTAACTATCTTTATTGGCAAACGAAACTTTTTAAATGTTGCAGATGAGTTAAAAGACAGAACTCTACAGAGTGGAAAAATGAATTTGAACGTTTTTTCCTGACTCATTTTTGAAAAATATCTTTAAATTTTTCCTTTTCATTTGAAGCATTTTTCACATTTCGTTTTGAAGCATTTGTCATTTTTTTCGAAATTATCTACCTTTATTATCAAATTAATCTCTTTCAAGTCTTTTGCGTGAGCTAATGACTATATTGCATTGTGTCTTAAATGGCCTTCAGGTTAAAAGCTTCAAGAGTTTTAGGATTAATTGTTTTTTTTGTTTAGTGTGATTCTTTTAGTTTCTCAACTTTCGAGATTTCGTCTTTTTGGCTGGGATTGTTCAATTGATCTGCTGGTCAGGTAAATTAGGCCTGTTTTTCATTCAATTCCTTAGATTGTATTTCAGGATTTTTCCTGCTTTTTTTTACTTCTTCGAACAAAGAACTGTTTCGCTTTAACTCATTTTGCCGCTTTTTCAACATTTTGCGTGAAATCTTTTTGACTTCTCTAGGCTATTTTCTCTCTTCTCTCATTCTGCTAAAAGTAATTTTGAACATCAGTTGCTCAGCAAAGCAATTCAAAATGAACGGAGTCAGTATTAAAATTGAAGTCAGAAATAGAAACGGGATAAACCCATAAAGCCCAATTTTAGATGCCCGCTTTTTGAACGTCGTTCCTCTAATTATTAGTTACCTCTCTCTAAAGCTTATTGGTATTGATAGTAGTCCCTGTAGCCTCTCTCTAAGAAACAGAAGTATGTTCAGGTACGAAATGCCATCAAAATAAATCGGAGTTAAAAAATGTTTTTGTACAGAAATCTTTTTTTTTCAATATCTATTTCAATCCCAATCATGCTGATTGGAATCATTGACGGCCATTTTCCGGCAATCTGCCGGGTATGTTTTTATTTCTTTGTACAAATTTTAAGCTAATTACAACATAGTTTTTGCCAAATAATGTACTCTGAAACAAGTTTTTGGTTTAGTCCTAATTCATATCAATTAAAAACAATGCATTCAGAAGCTTAACTCATAGATTAGTTTTTTTTAATTGTTTGTAGGTTATATTAATAATTGCTTCAATATTTTTAGGACTATTTTGTCTGGGACTGTATTGTCTGTTTTGTCTGGACTATTTTGTCTGGCACTGTTTTGTCTCGGACTATTTTGCAATTTGGGACTGTTTTGTCTGGGACTGTTATGTCTGGGACTGTTTTCTCTGGGACTGTTTTGTCCGGACACGCAAACAATATTTGGCTATTACTGCTAGCTAATTGACCCATGCCTCAGCGGCCCGTGGGACTTGATATGAATCTATCACAACCAAACAAATTATTACAGCCAATCATAATTAAGTCGACGCTTCTAATAACACTATTTAAATCACAGCTTTGATTTCGGTCTTTTCACGTCGCCTTGATGAAATCTGTCGGCCAATTGGCGTGTCTTCTAATTTGTGTGTCGGCTAGTACCCCTAGCCCCGGTCATGCTAATGGATAATTTTTATCCGGTCTGCAAATCAATTTTTCATCTCCGTTGAGGCAGTAAAGCTACAACAAAGTATTGGATCACAGCTATTACGGCTCTGATTATGTAAGGAAGAAAACATGAAAAAGCGTGAATAATGCATGACTTAACTCTCAACATTTTTCCAATCCTTATATTTAATTTGGGGATTAAGAGCTTGATATCAGACCTACTGTTTCCTGTCAAGCCAATTTTGGCCGATCGATATCTTCTGCGAACAGATACAGAAGGGATATCATTGGAAAGCCCTTGAAAATTAATTAGACTGTTGAACACTTTTTGCAGAGGAGACATCAATTTTTTGTATCGCGAAAACTGTTCCACCTTTTCGCGTTTTATATAGAGAGGAGTATTTGGAAAAAATTAAATGCATCTAAAAGCTAAAAAAAATTTTATCATCAAAAAATTTAGTAAGTATAAGTTATATATAATGA
This sequence comes from Convolutriloba macropyga, assembly GCF_964194025.1. Classification (NCBI taxonomy): domain Eukaryota; kingdom Metazoa; phylum Xenacoelomorpha; order Acoela; family Convolutidae; genus Convolutriloba; species Convolutriloba macropyga. The sequence goes on along the minus strand of NC_134471.1, from coordinate 75,611,312 downwards.
ACGGCTGAGACTTTGTAATGAACGGCAATAGAACAGATTTTGTAATTATTAGCTATCCTGTGAAAAAGTCAATGATATTACTTTGTAATAATTGGGGCGTAGGCAAATAAATTTCTCACAATAAAATTTCAGGAAATGGTTGTGTTATATTAAGAGTCTGGCGTTTTTAATGTCAATTTTGGCGGACCCATTTTTTTGAAGAGAACAAAACAATGGTATCATTGAAAACTCTTGACAAATTGAATTCTTCCTTTCAGCTTTTTAATTTGTACTTATTGCTGAATTTATGGCTAAAAAATTTCTGATATTCAGCGATCTCTGGAAATGTTTTCATTTGTTTCTTATTTTGTTTTTTTTTACAGCAATTGAGCTTCAAAATTGCAAAAAAATTACCTGGGAAGTGCATCAATTTGTTGAATTCATCCAGAATAATTTTTTGATTAACTATCTGACCTGATAAGTTTTGTTTGACTGGAAATTTATAACAACATATTGACAATATAAATAATTTCTTTTGTTCTTCGAGAAAAATTTCTAGAATGAAAATTGCTGTCAGTGAAATTAGTCACTAGCTCCGAAAGTTTTTTTTTCATGTAGCCAAAAGACCTTTTAGCGCTGTTGACAACTTACACTTATACTGTATTTTTGCAAATTTTTTGTCTTCTACTCTGATATGAAAATAGAAAAATAGCAGTCCGTTCCATATTCAACTATACCTCTATTTGTTGATTGAAGGTAAAAAATTGTTCTTTGGCTGGTATTTTGAAAACTTTTTGCCAAATCTTTCTTTAGTTTTTCAGTTTTGCCAATTTTCGTGTTTAAAATTTGCTTTGTCAACTCTTTCCGATTTCTTTGAATTGAGCATGAATTCACTCATAAGGAATATAACGCTATATTAAAATTATATAGCGTTTTATTTTTCCCATTCTGTCTAGTGGGGAAAAAGTTTTGGGCAACTCTCAGCAGCCGCAAATAATTGGAATAAAGTAAACTTTAACTAACAAAAAAGTTCTCTCCAGGTCGTACGAATATGTACCACGAACAAACTTAGAGGCCAGAAAGCGATCAATTAAAAAAAATTATTCAGAAAACTGAGTTTTCAATTCATGATGCTGTACAGCTCATGTTATGGCGTATGGCCAGCTTTTTTATAGCTATTTTCTTATCTTTTCCGTTTGTGCCCCCCCCCCAGTACGTTATGTGCCCCCAGTTACAGAGCACGTGCCATTACATAGAAAAACCTTATGTAAAAAAATATGGCACGTGCGTCTGTGGGGTGCAAATAATATGCACCCACTAAGCTGGGGGGGGGGGCAAACGGAAAAGATCTATTTTTGATGATTAAATCAGGATATCTTGCTTAGACGCAATCTTTTCTTATGATATTTTAGTTTTTTATTTGATTGGCTTGCTTGGTTTGGGCAAATGCTTATTACCGATTCTCGTCTTTGGCATTTTTGCTCATTGAATTTTGTGTTGGTGCTCATTTCATTGTCAAAATTAGCCATGCTCTGGTTTTGTGTCTGCTGTTTTTTTTGAAAATCAAAAAGCTCAGGCACACTTGAACAATTCGCTGAAAAAGCTGAGGACGTCATTGTGCACACTTTTTGTCAACCAAATAGTTTAAAATATCAGATTTTACTGACTAAACTGATGTCAAAAAATATCATTTTTGCAATTCTCAAATTGTTGCGATTTGATTTCTTCCTTGAGTGACATGATGCTAGAAGACTTTTTTTTGCATTCTGTTTTTGCTTTCATAGTATCAAGCAGATTAATTTTTAGCTTGTCAATTCTTGACGTAATCAAATATTGTCAATTAATACTCTCCACTTCTGGCGTTGAAAAGTTGACTCAATTTAAAATTTTAATTACGTTTGAAGGATTTTGACCTGAAAGTGAGATTAGATTCGGTTTCTCATAGATCTTTTTTATAATGTTAAAAGACCAAGAAGTATTAAGTTATATTACAGTATACGTTTTCTTGGTTCCATTTAGTTAATAATTGTAAATAGTAATATGTTGTATCCTAGTATCATAGCCAAATTGATTGATTGGTAAAAATTTTTTCAATGACTTTGACGTATGGATAAAATGTTTTGGCTTTACCCCCCCCCCCCCTCCCTCTCCCCCCCCCCCCCCCCCCAATGTTCATATAGTGTATAGTCCTCGTTTTATACTTACCATTAGGGGGCCATAATGGGTGAGGGGGCTCTATTATAATTTCGTGGGGGGGGGGGGGGCTTTAGGTAGCTACCCAGTGAAACGAAACTTGATACACCTTGCCATGACATGCAAGATCTTGTTAACTCGTGCAAAACTTGAAACATCTTGCCAAGATCTTGATAGACAAACATTTCTTGGAACACCTTGATAAGATCTTGACAAGATCTTATCAAGACATGTCAAGAACTTTTCTTGGCAAAACTTGATAAGATCTTGATAATTCTTAACATATAGAAAACGTTGTTTCTAAGCAACCCGGAATGAGGTGGCGGAAAAACATGGCAAGATCTATGTAACATGGCAAGATCTTGGTAAGATTTTCCAAGATTAAGTATGTTTCTTATCAAGGCTATCAAGTTTCATTTCACTGGGTATTATTTTCTTATGCGCCCGTCGAGACCAAGACCAAGATTACAAGATTTTTGTAAAAGGGATTTCCAAAAAAAAGCTTGAACTGAATCGTAGACTCTTGTGTTTGGCAATAACATTTAAAGTCAACGGTTCAGTAATATGATATAAGAACCCTAGATTGAAAACGTGAGAAATTTGGGGCTTGAATTTGTGTAGGTTCCTGCCTGGGTCTGTTCGCCACTCGGTTCCTGCACTTGTGTGGTATGTTCACGTGTGTGCTGTCCTTCTTCGTGTTGATCTCTGCCATCGTGTTCAGAGGAGCAGAGCCATCTTGGAATATGTGGGAAGCTCTCTACTTCAGGTACTCCCATCACTCTTAGACTACTATCTTATACGAGACCTGATTTTATAAGTCATTATTCATTCATCACTGTCGAAGTTTGAAGTAAGTATTGAAGTCGTATGTGTCTTTTCTGAAACTATTTTTTACTTGAATTAGTTGCCTTTTCGGTTGAGTTTTTCGACCTTGAATTGTTACTAAATTCGTCGATATTCAAAAAACTTATTTCAAAGTACTAATATTGATTAAAATATGCACACAGTACAAAAGTTTTAAAAAGAGAGACTGGCATCGGCTATTCTTCGCAAAGGAATAGCTTCAAGTGTGTCAGAAAAATTGGCCGACAGAGCGTTTAGCCGACAAGGAAAAAATGAGAAATTTAGCCGACAGTTTAATGATTTTGATATAAAAAAAATGTGTGGGCGATAAATCAGTAGTTCCGTGGACCGTTGTCTTTGGAGTGGAGTCGGGTGGCGCTCCACTCGGCCTCTTCATGACCGCACCCCACTGGCGGGGAGGGGGTAGATTCAGCCACAGATAAACCTTCGGTGCGCTATTTGATAAAAACTGTGCCGTATATTTGCCCGCTTAACAAATAATAAACTGGTCGATCAGAGCTTCAGAATAAATCTGCTAGCTCATTTTATGTTAATTGTCGACTAAATATCTCATTTTTTGTTGTCGTCTAATCACATTGTCGGCCAAAACGGCGGCCACTTGTTGCTAACGAAAAACCATGGTTTTCATGGCGATAGGGGGAAGATCCAGGAGTAATGGGTCTTTTTTTTATGAATCAAAGTGTAGAACTGTTAAATTTTTGCTCCCTGAGCCTACGACCACCGTTGGAAAGACGTCTTCTTACACTTTTTTGTTCAACAATAAAGCAAGGATTTCGCAGATTAGTCGCTTTGGATTCGAACTGCGGACTCAGTGAACCAAAACTTGATACAACTTGATGAGAAATACACCCAAACTTGGCAAATCTTGCCATTTTCATGACATGGCACTTAATATCAAATTATCAAGATTTGTTTGAACTTGTAAGACCTATGCATACGGGCGTCAAGAACAAGATCTTGGGAAGATAACCTAGAACGATGAACCATGACTTGGCTGAACATACTAAGTTGTAAAATTTATAAATCACCTTTAAGCAAGATTAAGTGAAAACTTAAGTGAAACTAAAGGACAAGAACGAAAAAGTAAAACTTTCTTAAAATGTTCTGACTGAAGTTTAAATTTTAGTAAAATTAAAGAGCCTCTAAGATTGATGTTTATATTGAGGTTAATAAATTCAAACCAGTCGAATAATTTTGCTTCCTTTTGGGCTAGTTCACTTTAATATGGTCATGAATTAAACTGTAGCAGGAACGAGTTTTTTTTTAAATATTGGAGGCTCAATTAACCGACTTCAAAGAAAGCAGGCCAAGCAGAAAAAATAATTTGTTGACAAACTGTTATTGTTTCAGCTTCTTCAAATGAAAAGGTCATTAAGTTGTATTTGGTCTTTATTAATCTTGTTTTTTGAAATCAATTTATGCGCTTTGTTGACTAATACTCTAAGCACCCTTGAAAAAGTGTGGCCACAGCTTTGCCACTCTTTTGTCTCTGTGAAAGTAAAAATAAAAACTGAACAAAAATCTACCATGCGGTAAAAATGACCGAAATTGGTAATGGAATGATGCGATGAAGGCCTGATAGATAAAAGACTAGGAATATCCCAGGAATATTAGCCGACAGGTTCTTTAGCCGAAAATAAAATATTAGCCGACAACTTAATTCTGATCGGTCAAAAAATTTGATTGGTCGAAAAATAACTAATTTGTCCGAGAGTTATAGCTGGTGCCGGGTCGGGTTGTCGGCTTAAGTTCCCATTTAGGATTATCGGCTAAGCTCCTTGTCGGCCAATTCTGCAATCGCGTTGAAGGACACTTGGGAACACAGGCGTTGTCGTAACTCACTCACTTAGAACAAACAATAACAACAAAAAGGCTTTCATGGTAATATGGGCGCCATGGAATGGTTCAAAATCCTTTTGAGTTCTTCAGTCACGGTACAGTAAACATGAAAGCGTATGTTTTTTTTACATAACAAAAGTGATGAAGTGAAAAACTGATCAAGTTTATTCGATTGAAGTTGTTATTTTTTTAAAACAGAGACCTGGTAGTTTTGCGTCAACAAAACAACTAAAAGTGGTTGATTCGTAATATTTAAAGACGTCTTAAACATATAAGGATGGATCAAGCGATGAGGTAGAAATTAGGTTTTGATAATTGTCACACTATAAGCTCGTCGGATATTCTTTGAAAGTAACGGACAATTTTTCCCTAGGCTCAAAAAAGTTTTTTTTTGACAAAAGTATAAAAATAGCCGGCTCTGATGTGTTCTTTTTTATCTCGGAAACGGTGAAATTAAACTTACGTTTTTAACTTTAAGTTAGTGTTGATTGATTCAGTGCTGAAGCTCAATGTTAGCTAACTACGGGAAGTTGAGCAGATCTAATTGTTGTCGCAAGTTGATGAGATGTATGGTTTGGGCAAAAGTTTTGGAACTCTTAGCTTGCGCCGAAATGGTTCTGGGTAGAAACTCTGAGTATAATTAGGTAAGTATTATTTGATCCGACCCCCACTTTAGTGGGGAGGGAGGAACTATATACCCAACTGAGTTTTTCTTTGTTCAGTCAATTTTGACCGATCTATATATTCATCGTATAGAATTGTGTGGTATCATTAAAAAGGCCGTCGGCTAAAATTTTTGATAAAATCTTTAAAATTCAAACTTTCACCAAAAATGGCACAAAACTTGTTTTTTTGGTCCGCTTTGTTAAAGTTTGCCAGACTTATTGACCTAAAAACCTTAACACAGACTCCCTAACCTCAAAAAGCGCACTAGTTGCAATTAGGCGCCGTATGGAAGTCTTCTGGAATTAAAATTTTGCCGTTTTTTGCAGATTTAACTCGATAATTATACACAATGCATCGTTGTTTTTTTTTAATATTTGAAGAATTCCACTCAACAATTGATCTCACAATTCGCAAACACTTGAAACACTTGGTCGCTTGGTTTGCTGGGCGCGCGACAAAATCAGGGAGAGGTTCGATAATATCATGGATTCTTAGAATCAGAGACTTTTTGGTTTTTATTTTGATGCTGCCTTTTTTCAAAATGTTTTGCTATTGCTTTTTTTAATGTTAATTACTGACAATAATTTTTATTCAAGGCTCCGTTAATGACAGCTTCAATTTACGTAAATTTGAGGCCAAATTTAGTTACAGTTTGTTTTCAGAGAAACAAAGGGTTTTCATGGCTTTGAGGAAGAGTTTAATAAATTTTAACTGAAATCTTGTCTTTTGCCTTCAATTGTTTTTCTTTTGGCAATCTGATTTTTAAGTTTAACCACTCAAAGATCTAAATTTGTTCCTCAAAGGTGCAAGTGAACCTTTTCCATTCATTCGGCTGTTACCTAATGTCTCTTGTGTTGTTGAATGTATTTGTATTGAGGAAATTTCTGTGATTTTTTGAACTTGTCAATTTTTTATTTTACTTTTGTCAACTTTTTGCTTTTTCTCAGTAATTACAGGTCAACCTTTCATCCTTGTAGAATACAAATTAATTGTTTGGCCGTTTGTTTTAACAGAAGATTTTCTTGCATTTAGTACTACAAGTTTTCATACAAAATTTTCTGATTTTTGTGCATAATTGCCCATATTTGCTGTTGTTTTTATTTCTTTTGTAAATTGTCACATTATTTTACAATCTAACTGAAAAAAAGTTTACAAAATTTCAAATTGAACATATTTTTTGTTTTCATAACATTTGGTTTGAAGGGCTACGACACCGTTCTGTTGCAGAAATTGGTAGAGTTTTTTTTATTTTTGCCCTTTGTTTGTTGTTAATTTTTATTGTCATATGCCAAATATTGTCTAATTAAAGGTCTCATTGGCCAACTATAGATAAACAAAGGAACTGTATAACTGATATTGGTAAGTAGCTAATGGTAGACTTTCGAATTAAATTTCTAAAAAAAAAAGAGTAATAGTATTCTTGAACTTAACCCTTTTTGTTCTGGCTTGCGTTTTTTTTGTGTTTTACAATGTTGTATCATTTTCGTAATATAGCCTAAATATTTAGAGCTCTTCTTAATGTTTTGTTCGATCAAACAAAAATTTTTCTGTTGTTTAAACGTTTTAAAGGATGTCTTCATGGCTTAGACAATTTGTTTCAGAAGAATTTTGTGAAGATTAGATATTTTTCAGTTTTTGTGATTCTTTTTGTTGTCATTTTGTGGTAGTCGTTTTACGAAAAGACGTTATGATGATCAAAGGGGACGCAAATGAAGATGTTACGTTCTCTCGGTTAATATTTCATAAATTTAATGGCTTCAAAACTGTGGTTTCGTTAACTTGTTTGTGAAATTTATTAGTTCGGCTTGTTTTAAATGTTACTTTATAGTCTTATGATTTAGTCTCATTAATAACAGTCGCAATTAGTTTTCCTAGTAGTTGCAAGACAAACTGTCTACTCCTTTAGTCGAAAGCTTTTGTTGGCTATGAGTTTTGAAAATATTTGTTTTAATAAAAAAAGAGATCGATTTTTGAGATCTGTCATTTTTTTTAATTAACTTGTAGCTAAGCATCTCTATATACATTTTACATCATTCATCTATTGAAATACAATTTGCTCTTCATAACGGTTTTTTTTCAAATGGTCGTTTTTCTTGGAACAACCAGTTTTCATAAAACCAATTTTCGTGATTTTTGCATATTTGCACTTTTTTGTAGATTTTTGTTTTCTTTTCACAGTATCACAATAATGCTCAACATTTGATTTACAATTGTTGTCATCTGCTAAAAATGCAAACGAAAATTTTCATTGTTTTAGTGATCAGCTTAATTTTTTATTGATTGGGGGGACATCGTTTTCGTGAATAATTTTTCATGCAAATTTTTCGTTTTTACCTGTATTTGTCGTTCTTTTTGTAGTCGTATGACATATCCTGGTTATTGAAAGGCCTCAGTTGCTCTCTATTGAGGTATAAAAGAATCTCTCAATGATTTCTTTTGATGCCCATTGTTTCTAATCAGTTCGAATTTAATTCTTTTTTAAAAAAAAAGAAATGTTTTAATAAACGCATTGAGGAAAAATCCCGTATTTTGTTCCAAAAAAGTACCGATTAATCTTCTTAGTATAAGGTTTTTCTGATGCCATTTTGATTTGGTTATAAGTGGTTTTCGAAAAATGGACAAGGAGTTTTGGTCGTAATTGATATTTGTAACTAATTGATTTTTATTGCCGTTTTTTCTGGTAGTCATATTATGGTAGCCACAGGTCTCATAGGTCCTCTAGAGTAGATTATTTTTTTCTTTTAGTAGTTTGTTGAACGATATGTCGATATGTTAATTTTTTCATCTCATTTGGTAGACAATTAAGTGAATAATGTAGATGAGCGGGGTCGGAGCTTAATGTGCGAACGCACATTACCGAGCCTCCTTGTTATATTTTAAAGTGCAACAGGACTCCACAATTTAGGACTCTTTTTAAAATGCAACCGGTGAATAAGCAAACTTGATGGCTAACTCTGCTAAATGCGGTTAAAAAATCGACAATTAAATCTGAAAATGGGCAATGTTTGAAAAAAAGTGAAATACAAATAAAATCAAGGAGAAAATGAAAAGGCATTTTTATTTAATTTTTACGTAATTGATCTTATGCTGATAAAAAAAGAAGAGAATACAGTTAACTTAGCTGAAGGAAATGAGAAATGTAATTCAGAACTTCGAATTACTCTTTAAAAATTTCGGTGAAATGAATGGTCCAGACACGCAACCGTTTTTTGTCTGTATATGCCATTAAATAGATCAGTGCTCTAGAGAAAACTATTTGACTTGCAAGTACTTAACCTCTGGTTCGTTAGTTTTTACAAAGTTTATCATCTATTGTTAGAAACTTGTAAAATATTATTATAAGAGAACCATCCCATCTTAACCCGGGTAGACATAGTAGCGTTCTAAATTGCAACAAAGAATTTTGCCAATAAAATAATAAACGTCACCAGTTCCAATTTGATCTCAACCTGAAACCTTAATTTTTATTACCGCAGTCAAACTGTGACGGTTATCTGCTAAGGTTCTTGTAAAATTTTTGTATGATTGGTAAATATATTATGAGGTCTTACAAGACTCTTACCAAATAACTGCTATTGGCAATACTCAGACAAAATTGTAGCAAAGAACCGTTATTTGCAAGAATCTTGCAGATAGCCGTCGGATTTCGACTGAGGTAATAAGCGGTGCCAACCATTTTTACGGCCTCAGAACTGTGGAATTAACTGCATTTAAGAAAACAAATTGCAACAAAGTTATGTTGACAGGTAGTTTTTCTAACGAGCCTAATCTTATAACCCCTGTGTAGAGCTTTGAGGTCCTGTTAACACAAATAATAAGAGTGTGCTTGGGAAAGCTGTGTGAAATGAGCCTTTTTGTTTTGTCTAATAGAATATGAAAAAAGGATTTATAATCGTTTGTCCCCCCACCCACCAGTAGCTGTATAATAACATTCTATATTATTCTTGGCTGTGTTTTTAAATCCTATACACTGCTAGTTATTGATAGTTCCACCTCTAAATAAGCTTAACAAAACCATTATCAGTGCCACGGACTGTATTTTAGTTTGTTCAGGCGATCTGTTCCGAAGTGAACAAACATTAATATCAATTCTTTGGGGGTGGAAAGAGAAAGGGGCTGCGCATATTTGCTTCAGATTAATTGGGGACAGTGTTGTTGACCTGCCTACCTTAAAAACTAAGATTTTTAGTCAACGGATAATTCCAACAGTTAAATGGTCATTAATATATAAATTTGTTGAATCAGTCGCAAATGGCAATTGATGAAAAACCCATTGATTTTTTTAAGTAATTAAGATTGGCGTATTTGTAGGTGGCCCGTGGGACTTGATATGAAACTATCACAACCAAACAAATTATCACAACCGAAATTAAGTTTCAAAAAAAGGCGGCTTATTTCCCTGTTTTTTCCCTCAGGGCTTAGTTCCTATCTAAAAATAGGTGGGGGGGGGGGGGGTTTCCGTGTGGGTACATTTTCTAGACCCACTGGTTATAATTCAAGGAATTATGATGTTTTTTAAAAAAAAAACTAAATTTACGTCTCCAAAAAACTAACAGCAATATTTCAGAAGTTGAAAAATGAGAAATAGTGATGAAGGGCGTATAGAAGGGAATTAAGGAAGATAATTAGAAGATTATGAGCATGCGATAGATTGTTTTGATTTTAAATTGAAGCTTTGATTCTTTAAGTTAGGCCTCATTGTTGAAAAAGACCATGATCAATTAAAGCTGCATTTGTGTGAAATAAAACAATGGGCCAACCCAAATAGAAATAATTGAGTTTTTTAAATTGAAAGTGATGATGAATAAGGGGTGTTATTGTTGGGCGTTGTAGTATTGTGAGCGTGTCAACAGTGGGATTGGGTGACTATGTTCCTGGTGCTGATGTTCATGGAGCATGGAGAGATGTATACTTCGTATTCTGTTCAGGTAACTCCATCTCAACACACTCCTCATTGTTGCTATCTGACTATTAAAAAAGCAGTTTTAACTTAATGAACTCTATCTAGTTTAACTTAAACCCAATTCATTGTTCACACTGATTTCATGTCATTATACTCCAAAAACGCGTTCTAAAAAGTTATTCTAACGACATTCAGAAGAGGGGAACCCAACCTCAACCCCCCCCCCCCCCACCGCTTTGTATGTTGGTTTAAAGGAAAGTCTGATTGTTACAGTTGAGAAAGAACAACCTAATGTTGTACGCAGTTTCTGCATACGATAAGCTTGACATCGCTTGATAAGAAGCTCTACTTGTTCAACGTATACTTGGCTAGGGAGAAGAAGCCTTGAGGAGCAAGAAAGAACAAGAGACCGGGTTATGAGAAATGCCCAATTTTAAGAGCTTAAGACCAGTTGGTGTAATTGGGTAGCACACTAGGCTTGCAAGTAAGAGACGCTGGCTAGAATCCAGTACTGGTCAATTTTCACAGCAGCCATACCTGCTTAGAACCCTCTAATACTGAGCATATAATTTTCATGCTAGCAAAACTGTTTTCAAGAGTTTTAAAAATAAAAATTCTCGCACATTTTGGATTCCACTAGGACATCTATGAGTTATGAAACCTGTCTATATTAGTAAGTCTAAATTACTAAGCAGTTTAAATTTCTCCCCAGAGCTATGAACAGCCTTTTAATTTTTTGGGCAAGATTCATTTCTTACAAGATTCATGCAAGATTTGAATCTGCATATCAATAGGGTAAGCACTTTCTGTCTTTGAGGGTCTGGACATGCCAACTGGTCGGGTATGAGAGGTAGCAGTCCTCTTTGATTTCAGTATTCCTGGTGATTGGTGTCGTGTTTGCCTTGTTGGTTCTTGAAACCCTGTACGAGATACCAGAACTCGGAATCCACGTGTACCTTTTGCCCACAGACGAAGACTCAATTTGTGACAATGTCGACTTCGTCAACCGAGACAAACTCGACGGTGCCGATTTCCCCGCAAACCTCGATTCCGAAACAATAAGTGACCCTAGCAGCAACTCGGGCAGTGCAAATGGAAAGCCGACTGAAAAGTTGATCACGCCCCAAAATGCCAAACCCACTTATGGTGTCAAATAAATTATTTTGATTAGCTTCTTGGGTTATAAATTGAGTTTATATCAATAACTGATTTACCAAAACTTAATTTTTAAACCCAAATGTGATACTTTTAAGTTCTCTGCAGAAAATTAGTCGAAAGTTATTTCATGACACGAATTCTAAATTGCCGCCTTAAATTTAAACTATATTTTTATGAAATTGTTAGAAAGAGTTTTTTCCTGTGAATTGGTCAAATTGTCCTTAAATTCTCAGCTTATCCTTAGTAATTATATATTTTAGAGAATTTCCAGCAATTTTGCGAAATTGTTGTTCGTTTCTTAAAATGATGCAACAACGTTAACTTGATTGCTAGTTTTATTTGATAAACTAGCTCACGCCGGTTCGGAATTATTTAGTTTAATTAAATAAATGAGTAGTGAAATTGTTTATTGTGCGGGGAGCATTATTACAAATGGTATTGTAAAAACCGGATTAATTGTAAATATATTTTTTGACGCACGGTCTTTTTGAAGAGGCTAGGCTAATTACTGTGACATATTACTTAGGTGGCAAATCATATGAAGCATTAGGAAACAATTTGTACGATTTGTTCGTGAACGGTAGGGGTGTTGGGGGGGGGGGGTGTATTGCAATTGGATCAGAGCTGGAGGGGGTCCTTTCACTCAGCCTTGGTTCCCTTTCTGGTGAATACTGTTTCTGAAATTATTTCTACATTTTTACATAACTTTCAATAACTCAGCAAGCTCACTGGAAGTTAGTTTTTGAACTTCTTTGTATTTCTTGCAACCAAATGTTTCAACATTAGAAAAAAATTTGGTCAGATTTCGGGAGAAGACGACCCGGTACCAATTATTTTCCTGTGCTATTATTTTACCTGTGGTACGAAATCAACAAGCTAATCAATTGGAAAGTTGTTTGTCAGCTTGCTTTTAGAAGTATTTATTGACAACCAAGTGCATTTCATGACTCGGATCTTTTCCGCTTGTGCCCCCCACCTCAGTACCTTATGCGGATCTATTCTGTTTCAGCTCCCCCAATGTTTTTTATGACCCCAATTACAAATTATATGTTGTTATATAGCACGTTACTATGTAAGAAAATAGCACGTGCGCCTGGGGGTCATAAAAGATTTATGCTCACTAAGCTGGGGGGCCGAAACAAAATAGATCCCGTTATGCACCCCCCACTTACCGAGCACGTTTCATTACACAGTAAATCACGATCTACTCTGTTTCGGCCCCCAGTGTTTTTACCCCCCCCTCCCCCCCTCAGTTACAAATTATGGACATGCCAACTTTGGGTCTGGGACCTCAGCCTGGGTTTGTGATATAGCAGCCCTCTTTGATTTCAGTATTCCTGGTAATTGGCGTCGTGTTTTCCTTGTTGGTTCTTGAAACCCTGTACGAGATACCCGAACTGGGAATACACGTGTACCTTCTGCCCACAGACGAAGACTCAGTTTGTGACAATGTCGACTTTGTCAACCGAGACAAACTCGACGGTGCCGATTTCCCCGCAAACCTCGATTCCGAAACAATAAGTGACCCTAGTAGCAACTCGGGCAGTGCAAACGGAAAGCCGACTGAAAAGTTGATCACGCCCCAAATTGCCAAACCCACTTATGGTGTCAAATAAATTATTTTGATTAGCTTCTTGGGTTATAAATTGAGTTTGTATCAATAACTGATTTACCACGACTTGATTTGTAAACCCAATGTGATACTTTTAAGTTCTCTGCAGAAAATTAGTCGAAAGTTATTTCATGACACGAATTCTAAATTGCCGCCTTAAAATTTAAACTATATTTTTATGAAATTGTTAGAAAGAGTTTTTTCCTGTGAATTGGTCAATTTGTCCTTAAATTCTCAGCTTGTCCTTAGTAATTTTAATTTTTAGAGAATTTCCAGCAATTTTTCGAAATGCTTGTTGTGTTTTTCTTAAAATGATGCAACAACCTTAACTTGATTGCTAGTTTTATTTGATAAACTAGCTCACGCCGGTTCGGAATTTTTTAGTTTAATTAAATAAATGAGTAGTGAAATTGTTTATTGTGCGGGGAGCATTATTACAAATGGTATTGTAAAAACCGGATTAATTGTAAATATATTTTTTGACGCACAGTCTTTTTGAAGAGGCTAGGCTAATTATTGTGACATATTACTTAGGTGACTGAATCATTTTATGATTGGTTAGTGAACGGTAGGGGTGGGGGGGGGGGGTTGCGATTGGATCAGAGCTGGAGGGGGTCCTTTCACTCAGCCTTGGTTCCCTTTCTGGTGAATACTGTTTCTGAAATTATTTCTACATTTTTACATAACTTTCAATAACTCAGCAAGCTCACTGGAAGTTAGTTTTTGAACTTCTTTGTATTTCTTGCAACCAAATGTTTCAACATTAGAAAAAAATTTGGTCAGATTTCGGGAGAAGACGACCCGGTACCAATTATTTTCCTGTGCTATTATTTTACCTGTGGTACGAAATCAACAAGCTAATCAATTGCAAAGTTGTTTGTCAGCTTGCTTTTAGAAGTATTTTTTGACAACCAAGTGCATTTCATGACTCGGATCTTTTCCGCTTGTGCCCCCCACCTCAGTACCTTATGCGGATCTATTCTGTTTCAGCTCCCCCAATGTTTTTTATGACCCCAATTACAAATTATATGTTGTTATATAGCACGTTACTATGTAGGAAAATAGCACGTGCGCCTGGGGGTCATGAAAGATTTTTGCTCACTAAGCTGGGGGGCCGAAACAAAATAGATCCCGTTATGCACCCCCCACTTACCGAGCACGTTTCATTATACAGTAAATCACGATCTACTCTGTTTCGGCCCCCAGTGTTTTTTACCCCCCCCCCCCTCCCCCCCTCAGTTACAAATTATGTATTGTTATATAGCACGTTTCTATGTTAAAAAAAATAGCACGTGCACGTGCACCTAGGGGCGTAAAAAATAAGCTCACTAAGCTGGGGGGGCATAATAGATCCGTAAAAACTATTATGTAAAAATATGGCACGTGCGTCTGGGGGTGCAAATAATATGCACCCACTAATCTGGGGAGCACAAACGGAAAAGATCCCATGACTTTCACAGCTCTTGCACGAATAAAAACCTACCTTTCAAATAAAAATTTTTCAAATTTTTTCTTTATTTTCACCTTTGTGTCCCTCTTTTAGTGTTCTTTGCGTCCTTTTATGCATTTCAGAGTTTTCGCTCTCTTTTGAAAATCCTTGGAAGTCCACGCCAAATTTTGGATTTAAACGTTAGGTTTTTTAATTATGTGCATGTTCCACATTAAGGTTTCCAAAATCTCGGAAGCAGCTGGCAGTAATGACAGTAAAATGAGAACCATCTGATTAAGATTAAATATTTAACTAGTAAAAAAAATGATTCCGCGCAACAAAAGAAATAATGAGGAAGAACAAAGATCAGAGTCAGGATTTTATATAGGCATTTTTGATCTGGTGTAATATACAGAAAAAATGTTTGCTTTTCACGTCTTACTTTTTCGAGCAAGTTTTTACTATAGAAATAATTTGCAGCCAGATTTTTTTTTCAAATTCCTAAGAAATCTTTGAACTAAAGTTTGTTCGTAATTCAATTTTTTGAAGATTCGTAATTCAATTTACTGTTGTCCTCAGTAAATAAATTGACAATACAATCACCAGTTACCGGTTTTTCTGGCCAGTGATGTTCTGTCGGTGCAAATTGTCGCCCTCTGTCCTGCGTTTGTGAGAGTTTAAGCGCCACCGGAGAGAACTGTGTTGCTTATGTATCGGTCTGGTGGTACGATACTCATTCTGAGCAACTCTCTTTTTAACAGCTAAACTAGTTATTATAATTCACTGTCAGCCATTAAAATTAACCAACGAGGAGGAAAAAACCTAACAAGATTCGGTAATAAAAAGTAATTTAGAAAAAAAATTTAAAAAATGGCTACAGAGACATGTCTTTGAACTGTGACATTTTAGAGTCTTGTGGAAAAGCCTTGAAGCACGTGTTTTGATTTTCAAGATGTGTGTTTTGTGTTGAAGAGAATTGTATCTCTTAGAGGCGGTTCTTGAAACAAATTTTTAAGGCAGCAAGTCCTGAAAAATGAAACTATTCTAAGACCTCCGATTCTCGAGAAAAGCAATCTGCGAGTGCTCTAGCATAGAACTCATCCTTGCAGTGAGGAGCTATTGCTAAGAGATTGTTATAAATCGCTTTTTTCGGAATGGGTGTGGCATATTAATTTCCACCCGCGGTACCACAAATTGAATGTTTGTTTGCCGTGCATTCAATCAGTGGCCACAGCTTGAATACGTTTCATAACACTTTGATTGATATGGGTATAGGACGTTGGTTTGCAACCTAGAAGAGTAAATATAGGGAATAATTGCAGATGGGATTCAAGTTCCTCGAAGCACCTATGTAAAACCGCTTTTTCGATGAGAATTGTATAGTTCGTATAATACGGCGAGGTTATGTTTAAGTTCACGGAAAGCAAACGTGACCTGATACGAAGAAGATGATTGGTTCTTTTCATTTGGAGTGGCATGAACAAATTGTTGCGAATACTGTAGGGTTTTTTTTTTGTTCCGACCCCACTTTTAGTGGGGGGAGGAACTATATACTCAACTGGTTTTTTTTGTTCAGTCAATTTTTGCCGATCGATTTATTCATCGTGGAGAGTTGTGAGTGGAAAAATTAGAGAGCCCGTCTAGCGTAGAATATGGAATTAAAAGGATTTTTTGACTTTCGTTTTTTACAGGGAGTTATCGAAGTTTAAACTTTGAGAAAAAATAGTGAATTCCGTTGTTTTTGTTCATATTTTCCGTAATTGTCGAGCAAATTTTTGTAAATTTTGCCAAAAAATCTTGAAATTGTTAACTTTATTGGGATTGATATTATCTTATAAGATAGAGGGGGTTGCTAAATTATTCGATCTCAGCTTTTTGGCTGAAATTTATGCAAAATTTTTCAAAAATCAGGCTTTTTTCGTCAAAAATGGGACCTTTTTTGGCCGGCTTTCACTGAATTTCCTGAAAGAAAACACCTTAAAACTGCCGTCATATTCATCGCAAGCTTGAAGAGAGAGCTAGTTGCACTCTCGCTGGTTTTAATAGTCTTCAGAAATCGTAATTTTTCCAAATTTTTGCAAATTTAATCACGATAATTAAACGAAATGCATTATTTATTTTTGATATACTTAAAAATTTTGTTTAAAAAGTTATCTATTTCGTAACCATTTGAACAATTGAATGTCTTCATAGTCGGGCAGCAATATCAGGGCTGATATTGATCTTACCTTGGATCCATACGGTAAAAAATTTTAGATTTTAATGGGGTGCGGCCTTTTTTTAAAAAAAAAATTCCGCTAATGGTTTCTTGTGCATAATGCTAACAAGAATTTCAAATGAGGGCTCTTTTATCGACAGATAATATTTACAAAAAATGATTACCAACGACCATATTTTATGGTCTCAGAGTAAAGCTCGTGTTTTTTATGGCTCTGACCAATTGCTTTCGTAAATATTTGTGGATTTCTTATGTTTTGGATTCATTTTTTAATACTTTTTGTACTCCAATGACTAAGTCACCCCAATCAGTGATCGAATTGCTGATTAGGAGGTATATTTGAATCAGACAATGATTTCAGTTGTTGACTAATGTCTCTTATAACATTGAATTCATTTGTTTTAAGAAAATGTAGAGGAATTTTTGAAAATGTAGACGAATTTCTCTCAGCTTCGGCGTAGTCTCAGTAGAAACAAGCAAAAACCCATTTCTTGTTTGTCAATAAATTATTGTCTGTAACGGTTTTATAATCAACTCATGGGTTCTTGGTTTCGACACTACGAGCAGATTTGTTTAGTTCATTTTCTTTCGTTGTCGAGTTATTACTTTATTGACAGATCCAGTTGAAGATAAGTATAGTTGGGAAAATGAACGGGGTCAGAAAAGAAGTATCCGAATATGTTAATTGTTTTTATTGAATAGATGCTTTTGGGCTGAGACACTGTTCTCTTGCAAAATTTAGTGAATTTTTTGCGTAAATTTGTCTTTCTTTTGGTTGTTATACGACATATACCTGATAATGTTTGCCCTCAATTGCTTCCCCAGGACATATAACAACTTTTTTTATCCTTTCAGTATATAGCTATTTCTTTTAGTAACTTTTAAGCTATTTTTTTTAAAAAAAGACTTTTTCAACTGTTTCCTCTCTGTTTTGATTATTGACACAAAGTAACTCAATCTCACTAATAAGAAGTCTCAAATACTTTTGTTGACTCAAACATTGTTTTCGCGGTTGTTTATATGTTTTGATTGATTGCTTGGGTCATATAGTTTAATAAGAAGTTTTTGAGAGTTCTCTACCGTTCACTTTTTGGGTTCTTTCTGTTGTCATTTCTATGTAGTCCTCTTAAAGGGAAAACCCCGTTGATTTTCAGATGCAAACCAAGTAATGTTTTACAGCTCTTGAAGATAAAATCTTGTAAATGTAATACCTTGAACACTGTGGTTTCAATTTGTTTGTGAAGTTTTGGCCTCTGCCTGTTTTTGTTATTTTGTCGTATCGTGACTTAGTTTCATTAATAACAGGCCCAGTTGGCTTTCTGAGGTGTTGCGTCTTAATTGATCTCTTTTTGTTGAAATCTTATGTCTGTTATGAAATTTGAAACTAAATTGTTTTCCAAATATTTGAAATTTTATAGCTCACTAGAAACGAGTCACAGCCCGTTTCTAGTGAGCTATAATTAAAATATTAATGGTTTTAGTGCCAACCATGTGTTTCTCGGTTTTGTTACTACTGTTACTACAAAATTTTATAACATAATTGAGATTTTTAGAGATTTGTTTTTTTAAAGGGCTTTTGTTTTCATTAAAATTATTACGCTATTGGTAGGTCCCATTGGCTTTGAAATATTGCGAAATTGAACATTTTCATTGCTCTTAACAACAATTTTATGGTTTCAACCGTTTTAGCGGTTTCACTGCTATTTCGTGCAAAACTTAGTTTTGCCGGTATTTGTCCTTCTTTTTGAAGTCGTATGACGTACACTGGATAACGACGTACACTGGATAATTAAAATTTTTAGTGATTTCTCTTTTTCACTAATGATATTAATCCTTTTTGAAATCAATTGTTTTCGAAAATAGAAACGTATTTCTGAACTTCGAACTTTTTTGCTCTGTTTGTCGACCTGTTACCCAGTCGCATTGAGAACAGGTCCCATATCTTTTCTATTGCAGTTAAGGTTTTTTGTTTAGGTTTCATCTTATTGAAGGTTGATTTTGTTATACATTTTTTTAAAATATAGACATCAAGTTTTGGTCGTAATTAATGTTTGTTATTTAATTTTTATTATAGTTTTTTCCAGTAGTCCTATTAACAACGAGTTTTATCGGCCCTCTAACGCGGCCTTATTGTATTCGATCATGGTTTTTTGAGCGATATATATTTGTTTGAAACTTTTCTATCGGTTCATCATTTGTCAGTCAATCAAGTCAAGAATCAAGAATGTGGATGAGCGGGTTCGGAACATTATGTGCGTACGCACATTACCGAGCCTCATTGTCAGTTTTAATAACACAATGCGATTGATTGGTGACATCCATCTCTTCCGCTTGAGGCACTTGAAAACAGGCCTTTATGGCCTAATAGTGATCTCCCAGGG
>NC_134471.1:75251830-75591870 GCF_964194025.1 Convolutriloba macropyga | reverse complement strand
CTTCTAAGAGCCCATTGTCCCTAACTGCCGTGAACAACAGTAGATTTTAGTGTCCGGTACGGCGGAGGAGCGAGAATATTGGTTCATTCTGGGACTTGAATGGTGTATTCTGCACTAATTTAATAAGATTTTTGAATTGTTCTCAGCCGATATTTGGTCCACTTGTTTGGGAAACGCTTTATTGCACTGAGGTAATATTTTTCTTGGCAGACTGAAGGAGATTATTGCATAGGGAATTGAACCATATCTCATATTTGAATTCTTGGGTGATCCTGACGGTTGGGGTGCTTGTTGAGTTTTGTAGGGGTTGGGGAATACTAACTTAATATTTAAATACGCTTTTCCCTTTAAAACAATAGGTATGTATTTTTTACTGTAATGGAAGAATATAGAAAAATCAACTGTAATAAAGACAATCAACAAAGCTTATGAAGCTAAAACGTGGCTACATAAAAATTATGACTACATTTCCGATTTCATTTTGAACGATTTGACTTTTCTTCCATGACTATACTTGATACCATGACCTCTAAATGCTACTGTATCCT
This sequence comes from Convolutriloba macropyga, assembly GCF_964194025.1. Lineage (NCBI taxonomy): Eukaryota > Metazoa > Xenacoelomorpha > Acoela > Convolutidae > Convolutriloba > Convolutriloba macropyga. The sequence continues at coordinate 75,591,322 of NC_134471.1, read as the reverse complement.
ACAGTTTTTGTATGATTTTCCGGTTGTGATAGGAGTCTCTTCTGAGCTGGTGTTTAGAAGTTACAGATGCGTAGGAAACTGGGGGTTTGGATTGTTGAGTGTTGATGGCGCTGGTAAGCAAACTCGTATTGAAGAAGTGCTATTGTGGATAAATTTATCAGGAGTGGAGTGTTGTAATTTTGACTATGTATGAGTTTGCTATGTATAGAGTGAAATAAGAGTTTCCTACATTAATACTGGAGTTGATGCTATATGGGGTTGAGGTTCCGTGTCCTGAGGAGAAAATGGTTGATTTTAAGTTTTTAGTTACAAAGCGTTTATGGTGTGCAAAAAAGATGTCGAGGTAACTTTGGAGGGTAAGGGGTGTAACTGTAGGGTATACAATCGTAGCAGCAGGTTGTTCTTAGAGAGGGTAATGAGTTTTGGTGAGCAATGCAGGAGCTTGACTTTCACCTCAATTTAGCTCAATTGAAGCCAATAGAATGCACTAAATTTTGAGCCTCAAAAGATGAAAATGCAATCTGAGTAGCAATTTTCTGCATTTACCTTGAGTCGATAGCGTTATCATAATTTGGCTGTCACTGAGACAAAAGAAAAATTTACAAGCCTGTAATTAGGAAGACTGAGAATCAGTTTTTTCAGAGTCTCTCAGTAATGCTCATAAATTTTTGATTTGAGTGTACTTGAGATGTGGATATCATTCCAAAAAGTTTTCGGTGGTTTAGAATTTCAAACTGGAGAGATTTGATAAATCTAGATGATACAAAATAATAGCAGGGATGAAGCTAACCTAGCAAACATAGATGGAAGTTGATAAAACTACAGTACATTTCTGTAATTGGTGGTGGTGACAAATCTTTCATGTAGAAATTTTTGAATATACTATGTAAACGATTGAACCAATTATTAGATCATGATTGTACACTATTGTAGAATTTTAACAACTTTCACTTTGTGTAAGTGCTGGGGATTATTTTTGTTGCTTCATGTTTGAAGTTTATGGAAAATAAGTCATGAAAGTATTCCAAAGTTTCAAACTTGATGATGCATTCCAATCTGACATTAGGTCCTGAAAAATCAACAAGGACATAATTTTTGAAACAAAAATACAAGAGCATTTTGCAATTCTTTTTTGCTGCGTCATCGAAGAATTAGTTGAATTTCTTTTTCTGTACCAGTATTTGTCCAGTTACTTTGCTTTGTTGATATCTAGGAATCCTTTCAAAGCAAGCATTGATCATAGATTACATAAATTGGGGAAGGTACTGTTCCGCATTCTCGCTATTCTTTTTTGTATGATAGTACGAGCCGAAATTTTTACTTAAGAGGAGAAAATTTCTTTTCAGGTCTCTATTGTTTTCTTGCGTATAACGAAGCTGAGTTGTTCCATTTCTAAAGCATTTCCTAGTCTATGTAGACATCAAATTGTACTTTAGGGTGTACTGCTCTGCTCCAAACGATTTTTTTTTCGGAAAAGTTTGCAGTTCTCAATTCTAAGTCAAACTTTGATTGTTCTTTAGTATATGTGCTTTAGTATACAGTGGTACTGAGATAAGATAATTCGAAACAGTTATTTTCATGTTTTTTAAACATATTAGAGGTTCTTACTTGTGATGTAGACAAATCCTTCGTCATGTTGAACAAAAATAACTTGGCATTGGGTAACTCAGTAAGATTTATCTTTCTTCCTTTTTTGAGATATTCAGTTATCACTTCGAATCGTAAAAGAAGTAACTCGTCAGAGCTGTAGCTTTAGAAACGGGTGGTGTAAAATGTGAATTGTGATGATGACCTCTGCTGGTTTCAGCTGAACGGCAAAAGTAGAAGATTCCAGTTTGGCCATTTGGTTGTCAAATAATTGTTGCATTAATGAAGTGGTTTTAAACACAAAATTTTTTGCTAGATTCGATATTCCTTATAATTTGTGTATCTGTATAGTAAACGTCTATTTGTGCGAGATCAGTAGTAAGAGTTTTATTTTTGAAATCTATTAATTAACCTATATGGATGATTAAATGAATTTAATGTTTGGAATTAGTACCAGGACAGTTTGGCTATGAATTTTTAAATTATTGGGAATGCGCTCATGTTCAACTTGAGTATATACAAGATTACCATGCTGAAACACAAATGGCTTCCAGCGATTAAAGTGAAAGCCTAATGTCTGGCTTCGATATTTGATTGCCAGCGAGGATAGTTGAGAAGATCAAATTAAATTAGCTGAGGTGCCTTATAATGCTTTTTTTACGACTACAAGGCAAGCAAAAACTCTCGTTGGGTAATAATCTATGCCGCAACGAGAGGTTGATCAATGCTGTAATGAAAACCGGCTATCACGATTGAAGCACAATTTCTTGGCAATGTTCATAAGAGGCAAATTTGCGTACTTGTACAGTTCTAACATTTAAAATGATAGCGACTTGAACCAGTAGAATTGGTCAATGGGCAGATTTAGTTTTAATTTTACTACTTTTGTTAAATTTGCAATATTGCAAAGATGTGGTGTTTTGCGGAGATCATTTATAATGTTTCACTATGATATTTTGTATTCTGATTTAGGAGTAAATAGTTGTAGATGTTTTTGACAATTGGTTGTTTCATGGGTGCTGCGAGTGAAAATGATAACTTATAAAAAAGAAAACTTTGTTCGTAATGAAAATGTGTTTGAAAGTCCTGAGTGGAAGATGAACGTTTTATCATGTTTTTCATCACATTTACAATGGTACACTTTTGTGCACTTTAAATCTTTTATTCTACTAAGTTGTTTATTTGATCTCCTGTCATGTGATCTCAGAATATAAGGAATGGGATTTTTTTTACAAATTTTTGGTCAAGCTTAAAAGGTAAGAAGAGGTTACGTTTGGTAAATGCGTCGTTGTTTTCCTAGTGACTGGTGACTGTGATATGATGGTCGGAGCCAGGTGGCGGTGTACTTGAGCTAAGTGTAGTTTTGACAGCAGCGATCGGTAAAGAAATTCAGAAGGAACAAGACAAGTTTGGTAAAATAAAGGAGTCATTCCGATGTGGACATGAAAACTAACATTTTCTTGTGTTCCGTTGAGTGTTAAAACTTAATGGTTTTTGTGGAAAAATGGGACCTTGATTAAACGTTGTGATTGCTAAAAACAGTTTGAATACTAGAAAAATTCACTAGCGGAGTTTGAAGTACTCTCGGTTGTGGAAATATTATTGGTGTCTCTGATCTGCTTTTTGGAAGGAGTGACGACAGAGTAGAGGGTTTCTTCTGTTTCTTGCGTGTCGCCTTTTTCAATATAGAGTTTAAATGATGAATTATTTGGGTTCGATTGTTTGAAGTGTTCGTAAAAAATACGCCAGTTGTGCTTCCGCTATTGAGAATGCAATAAGATTTGATTTAAATAAAAGTAACAAAATCGGATTTTTGAAGAACGATTCGGTCTAACGTTTGTACAAATGTAACAGTATTGTCTTTTATATTAGTGCACAGAGGAAACAATTAAAATCTGTGAGCTAAAATGTGTTATACTAGACCATTGCAAAGGGGTTCTCTTGCGGGATTTAATTGGAATGATTGATGAGATCCAGAGAAAGACAAAGAAAGACGCCTAAGAGTGCCACAAAAACTTTTTCTATGCATTGAGAAAATCCTGCCTGAAAAACGGGATTTCTTCGAGTTGGGTTTAGTCCATTAAATACAGAGTCCCTAAAAAAGTTAAAATCATATGAGGCTGGGATAGAATATAAATTCAGTGTATAATCTCGGTCTATATAAAGAGTTCAGAATATTTTATGTTGAGGTGCAAAAATACTTGATAAAAAACACCGGCGGCTTTGTAGAAATAGAGCGCATTCACATCATTATTTTGAGTACAGAATGTTATCAATGTTTAGAACATTTTCACGTGAAGTTATCTGCATATGGATTATTTTTCTACCATAATTTAAGTAGTTGTTTAGAGTAAGTTTGCTTTACCTTTTTAGTTGGACATTAAAGATAAAAGGGGCTAAACTATGAAATTAAAGGTTTCATTTTTTCCTCTTATCAGTTATCCGAAACTGCAAACCAGACAAAATTTGTAACCAACATGTGTATGAAAGTCCTGAGTTGAGAATATAGAAGGTAAAATATTCTTTGGTGCCTTTTTTTACCTGTCAAATTTCTTAAAAGATCAAACGTGAGGAGTTCGTTTTATCTCTTAATGTGAGTTATGCTGCTGCTTGAAGGTGAAATTTATTTTTGTCCTATTCATCAGGACAATAGTACAATCAGTTGTCCCACTTTTTGTACAGAAAATATTTTTTTGAACGTTTTTACAATGATTTGCTAAACTGCGTTTACAATGTTGTTTTTTTGTGACCTCAAAAGAATACTTTGATCCATCAGGTACTTCAACAGAAAAAATATAATTTTTCAGAATTCTTAGGCATCGTTTGGAGAGATCTTCTAGATCTCATCAATACACCCAATTTCATCCCACCCTAGTCTCCATTTGCAGCAACTTACTATGGCGCTAGTGAAAAAAGCAGACGTACCAAAATATAGAAATTCTATTGCTGACCAATCACAATTGAGAAAATTGGAGTATTGTTTTCTGATTGGCTGATTGCTCAACAAATTCTCCACGTTTTATAATAGGATATGAATGTTAACGTAAAGTTGCTCAGAAATCGTGATAAGCCGAAAGAGAAAAAATAATTTATTGTGGGGAAACTGGTCTCAAGTTCGGTTGTGATAGTTTCATATCAAGTCCCACGGGCCGCTGAGGCATGGCCATGGCCCGCGAGACATGGCCAGATGCGGTAAAAGATATCATCTAGACTTAGGCTATGTCCAATTTGGGCTAATTTAACGCATTAAGGTAGTGTTTTAAATTTCTCAACCAATCACATCAGTTGAAAATTTTATATTTTGGTACGTCTATTTGTTAAGACGTCACCACTTACTATACCACATTTGAGCTTATTGATTTTAGTCGGGCCAACTGTTTACCAATATAGCCTGGCTTTAAGGTGTTCTTCCTAATTGTGATCTCCTAATATTATGGTTGGGATAATAACAAACTCAAATGTTTGCAGTGCGAGTGGATAATAACAACGATTGTTTGGGATGTTTGCAGTGCGAGTACTTCAATTTTGTTTCTTTGAATGGGATCGCGCCGAGAATTTTATTGGGGACAAGGTCAGGAATCGAAATTGTGAAAAAAAGGTGGGGTCCGGTTTGTGGAGAAATTTAACAGTAGTTTTTTTATTACGTTACAGAGATGGGACGACTAAAATCAGTAAGCTCAAATCTGGTATAGAAAGTTGCTGCAAATGGAGTCTTGGGTGGGATAAAATCAGGTTGATTAGCGAGGTCTAGAAGATCTGTACAAACGATGCCTAAAATTTCTACAAAAGCATAATTAAAAACATATAGTCCTTAAAAAATTTAGGGTCTTACGATGCTTGGATATCAATAAGATTCAGTTAAGGATGAGGTATATATAAATGAGATCTGAATGTTTTTATGTAGAGGTGCAAAAAACGTAGATAAAAAACAGCTACGATTTCCCTAAGAAAGGTTCTTGGAAAAATAACCATTGACATCAATATTCTGAGTACAGGATGTGATCTACCGTTAAGACGTTTTCATTTTTATGTTTCTGCATCTGGATTACTTTTATACCATAATTCAAATCTTTGCTTTGATGAAACATGCATACCAATTTTACTTAGAAACAAAAAAGAGCTGCACTATAATTTTATGGGCTTCACATTTTTATTGACTCAGTTATCTGAAGCAGCAAGAACCATTTTTTTTCATCAAGAATCCCTAAAGAACTATGCTGAGGATAGATTACTAAAATTTACTTTCCCTTGGATGAGCGGTATTGCCAAGGGTATTTTGCATTTTTCATACTATGTTTGGAAATTACTGAGCGTTCGATTGTGGCCACAAAATTACCAAACTTTCTTTTTTTTTACAATATTTGACATTTTGGAGCTTCAAAAAATGACTTTCATTTTTGCGTTATTTTCAACTTTGTAACCTCATACTCGACGTGACCCATATTTGAACCCATATTTGAAAAACATACAAAGAGACTAGTGTATTATGCTCTCTAATGGCCTTCTCTAGAACAAACGTTTATTTTTGGTTTTGGCAGTGCATTTATTATCTGCTCAGAGTATCCAAAATATTTTAAATAATAAATATGCGTCTTGTTGAAAACAAATGACAATTGGAAAATATTTTGCAGCCAGGAAGTGGGATTTGAGTCAAATTCGCTTGTAATTAGCCAACGGCTCGTTAATAATCAGAGTGTAGTCGGTTAAGACTTTACGAAGACCGTAACATGGTAACGTGGTAGCTCCTCCACGTAATCAAAACCGCACCTTACCCCCTTGCTCTTTTATTATCTGACCAATAACGTAAATCTCACTCAAATTGGGCCGGAGGTAGTTCGATAAATGATCACAAGTAATCGATTGTTGTTTCTAGTACTCGTTTTTTTTTCAATATATTTGATTTGACTTGAACTTTTTGCACTTTGGCTTATTTTGAACTTCTTTGCTGTAAATTGGCTCTGCTCCAGCACTCGACAACCTAAACGCCATCTTGGAGTAACTGTTTTGATATTATCAAAATTGATTTCTTAAAAATCGAGCTTTGTGCAGTTTTTCTGTTCCTTTTCGCTCTTAAAGTTTCCTATAATGATCAACAGCGCAAGGAAAATTAAGAAAAAAATTTGTTACGATTTGAAAAACAGCAGGAATCCTGCGATTGCAAATCTGTTGCTCATTTCACCACCAAAATTGAGCATACATAAATTTGAATTCAGCGCAAAAAACTATGAAGCGCTATTTTACAACTCGCAAGTTAGCTTTCTACGCTTTTTCCTGTTCACTAGTTTTAGTATTTTATTATATAATTTCCATCAACTTGATTGCTTTCGATGTTTCATCGTTTCACAATGATGCTCAACCTCATTTGGTTACAAACCCCCAAAAAGAACGCGACTACATTGTTGAACTTCAGTTTGACTCTGTCTTGTTTCTGATTGGCTGCTTCGAATCTCAATGGGAGAGTTTTAATTGGTCAATTCTTGCCAATGGCGCCAATTCTAACCAATCAGCGTTCTGGGTTCTACCAAAGATGTCTGAAAACAAACAGACAAACATGCTCAAAGGCTGCGTGACGTTTTGCCAGGCGCGCCATCTTTCGGTAGTCGCACTTAACACCGAATTATGTGCTTGTTTTGAAAGCCAAGATGTCATGCTCGTTGTGCTTCCGTCCTATTCGAAATCTTCGACATGCAATATAAGCGTGAATATTACGATGAAGAACACAAGAGGGCGCAAGAATAAGAAGTTGATTGCTGGAATGAATGACACTCTGGCTGTTTACAAACAACTTGTCAGAATTCCGCCGACTGCTGGTGAACTAAATTTCATCACACACATTTATTTTTTATAGTAGCTTATTTTTTAAAAAAATATTATAAACTACTAGATACCTCTAGCAAGCCGAGTTTGAGTGGTTCCTGCGGGCGAATTGTCAAAATTATGTGTTTTCGAGGGTTTCTGTAAAATATCCTGGACCTAACGCCCATTCAATATCAGTACTAGGCAAGTTTTATTCCAAAATAGGCTCATTTCAAACTGATTCAGAGCTATGATCCACTTTTTCCACACAACAATCAAAACCCAAGTCCTGGCAAGTTTAAAAAAACTTCCAAAATAGGTCCGAAAGACACAAAAAATAGCCAAAAAACGTCAAAAAATTCTCTCTAGAAAACAATGAATTAGTCTGATCAGAGGCCGAAGTCTGGAAATGGTCTGATCAGAGGTTGCAGGGGTCTGGTACCTCAATCTGGGAAGATATTAGCCATCATACTCTTGATGGAATGGCGTCCTAAGCTGATTATGAAGCTATAACTTATTATTATCTTAATGCTATCGGTCTAACCAGGTTCCAAGAGTTTTCCAAAAATTATGTAGGAATTAAGCTGAAATGCAATGCTTTATCTTAGTTCATAATTATGCTTACAAAGTTTCAGCTCATTTCAGTGCAAATCAGCGCACTATTATGTTTTTTTTGCGCTGAATTAGGCGCTTTTCTTAGACAAAGCAAGAACTAACTACATAATTTTTCAAAGTTTGAACCAGTCGGAACAGAGAACCTTTATATCTTTCCATTTAAGGTTTCAGCGGTTGCTTCCGGAAGAGTCCAGTTGTTAAATGGAAAGAGAATCTGCAGTTCAACTTTGGCTTCTTGTCAGTGGACTTCTGTGTGAATCACTGCGAAAGGAATGGATTCATGCTGGCAGGCATAAACAACCCAAGGTTAGAATGACAGCATGTATAATAGTACTAGTACAAGACTTGCATTTGACTAAGATTTATACTTAGATTGGTAAGTGTAATAGAGACATCCTCAGGATGAGGTCCTCGACCCAAGACAGGTATTGGCCAGACCGACTTGGGTGTCGGACAGGGGGTTCCTGACCGACCATACCCAAAGATATGTATTGGTCAGACCAAACAGACTTAGGCCACCGTTTTGCTAGACTGAACAGACTTTGTCTAGACCATTGGCCAGACAGAACAGACCCTAGGCCAGACCATTGTCCAGATCATTTGGCCAGACAGAACAGACTCTAGGCCAGACCATTGTCCAGATTATTTGGCCAGACAGAACAGACCCTAGGCCAGACCATTGTCCAGATCATTTGGCCAGACAGAACAGACCCTAGGCCAGACCATTGTCCAGATCATTTGGCCAGACAGAACAGACTCTAGGCCAGACCATTGTCCAGATCATTTGGCCAGACAGAACAGACCCTAGGCCAGACCATTGTCCAGATCATTTGGCCAGACAGAACAGACTCTAGGCCAGACCATTGTCCAGATCATTTGGCCAGACAGAACAGACTCCAGGCCAGACCATTGTCCAGATCATTTGGCCAGACAGAACAGACCCTAGGCCAGACCATTGTCCAGATCATTTGGCCAGACAGAACAGACTCTAGGCCAGACCATTGTCCAGATCATTTGGCCAGACAGAACAGACCCTAGGCCAGACCATTGTCCAGATCATTTGGCCAGACAGAACAGACCCTAGGCCAGACCATTGTCCAGATCATTTGGCCAGACAGAACAGACTCTAGGCCAGACCATTGTCCAGATCATTTGGCCAGACAGAACAGACCCTAGGCCAGACCATTGTCCAGATCATTTGGCCAGACAGAACAGACTCTAGGCCAGACCATTGTCCAGATCATTTGGCCAGACAGAACAAACTCTAGGCCAGACCATTGTCCAGATCTTTTGGCCAGACAGAACAGACCCTAGGACAGACCATTGTCCAGATCATTTGGCCAGACAGAACAGACTCTAGGCCAGACCATTGTCCAGATCATTTGGCCAGACAGAACAGACTCTAGGCCAGACCATTGTCCAGATCATTTGGCCAGACAGAACAGACTCTAGGCCAGACCATTGTCCAGATCATTTGGCCAGACAGAACAGACCCTAGGCCAGACCATTGTCCAGATCATTTGGCCAGACAGAACAGACTCTAGGCCAGACCATTGTCCAGATCATTTGGCCAGACAGAACAGACCCTAGGCCAGACCATTGTCCAGATCATTTGGCCAGACAGAACAGACCCTAGGCCAGACAATTGTCCAGATCATTTGGCCAGACAGAACAGACTCTAGGCCAGACCATTGTCCAGATCATTTGGCCAGACAGAACAGACCCTAGGCCAGACCATTGTCCAGATCATTTGGCCAGACAGAACAGACTCTAGGCCAGACCATTGTCCAGATCATTTGGCCAGACAGAACAGACTCTAGGCCAGACCATTGTCCAGATCATTTGGCCAGACAGAACAGACCCTAGGCCAGACCATTGTCCAGATCATTTGGCCAGACAGAACAGACTCTAGGCCAGACCATTGTCCAGATCATTTGGCCAGACAGAACAGACCCTAGGCCAGACCATTGTCCAGATCATTTGGCCAGACAGAACAGACCCTAGGCCAGACCATTGTCCAGATCATTTGGCCAGACAGAACAGACTCTAGGCCAGACCATTGTCCAGATCATTTGGCCAGACAGAACAGACCCTAGGCCAGACCATTGTCCAGATCATTTGGCCAGACAGAACAGACTCTAGGCCAGACCATTGTCCAGATCATTTGGCCAGACAGAACAAACTCTAGGCCAGACCATCGGCCAGACCCACTAAAACGTAACAAAACATACAATAAATTTTAAAACTCTTTTGGTTTCATTTGTCTGAACGAGAACTAAAAATTAGATTTAATATTTAAATTTATTGAAAAAAAAAACAGTCGATTTAGAGACCAATGCGAATTTCAGAAATGAGCAAAATGACCAAAATGACCGATGGTGAATCTCAGAAATGACCGAACTGACCAAAAAATGGGTATTGGCCAGACCGAAGAGACTGAAATTGCTATAGGCCAGTTGGAAGGTGCGACCAAAATTTGTTCCAGACTCTTTGACTTGGGTCGCAACGCACTCCCCTGTCCGCGAGCCAAGTCGATCTGGTCAACAATACCTGTCTTGGTTCGATGACTTCACCCTGGACATGATTATAGCTTTGATTCAGTACTGATTTAATACTTGCCCTTGGACATGCACAGTACTGATTTTGTTTTGCTGTTAGACGCTGGCTTGTTTTTTAAATCTTTTTACTGCTTGAGAGAATTTGTTTTTTTTTGAAAATTTTAAGTCATGTCTATTCTGCAAGGAAAACTATGCATGTACTGAATTTTATCCGTCTAACAATGATGACAGCACATGACGGTTACAATTGCTGACTTTAGATAGCCTTTAACTATTATAATAGTATTAATAAAATAATAATATAGTATATTACAGTGTCCATATATTTTCACAGTACTCACTGGAAACTTTCGACTTTCAGCAGTTAAAACCTAGCGCATAATTCAACCTTATTAAAAATGCGGTTGAACAATTTTTTCTGCATTTTTCTCAAATAAGTTGAGTTGTCGACGATGATCATCTTAGTTGAATTACAGTATACTATAAAATGTTCTGCCTGTACAGCAATAATACTTTCAAAGAAAATAGCTTCGAATTACAGACTAATTTTTAAAGGATTGAGAATAAGTTTGGCGATGTTTTAAACTCAGGAGTGGAGATCAGCCCTAATTTGAGTCTGGAACTGATGGGGGTTCATAATTTTTGTTTTATAAATAAAATTTATATTAAATGCCTAGAAGGGAGAACAAATTTTTCCGATTTTTCGAGTCCTTGAAAGCGTGTAAGAATGCCATTTTTCAGTTCGTGCGGCTGTGCTGACATATCTGCAACTGTGCACTTACACAATGGTGTTGATGTGTCCAATTGTATGTTGGTGTGTGTTGACAAACAGTCCTGCGGGGGGCCTGGATATCTCTCCATATACAGAACAAAGAACACCAGACAAATTTGCTATTCTGTCTCAACGTCTTCAGGTTAGGTTATTTTCTTTTGTAGGTTACTGGCTTTTGATTGGCCAGTTCTTTTCAGTAAGAGACCCGTGCGCAAAATGCCCCCCCCCAAATGTTCCCAAAAAATTTAAGGTTTGGAAAAAGGGTGTAATAATAACGATGGGAGAAGACGTAAGGTTTGTAACACAACGGGCGGGCTAAACCAAACAAGGCTAGCAACAAAAAAATCAGCACTGAATCATGATTTTTCAATTCTGTACTTTTGCTATGGCTATATTCTGATCATGTTACTTTCACTATGTCAAGGTAAAAAATCAGAGTAAAAATAATGTACTGTGGAGAATCTCCGGAAGGTTGGCACGAGACGTTTTAGAGAGAATACTTGATAGAGTTTTCTGTAGGCAGAAGAAAATTGTGGGCAGTTTTTAGATTTCCGTCAGCGAAACTTTTAATGTTTTCTCGATGCGTTCATTTGCATTCATTGTTGTTTGTGGGCCAACCTGCCATTAAATTGCCAAACATTTACTAAGTCAGATGATTTTTGCACAAGTTTTGAAAAACAGCAACCGACGCAATTTAAAAAAGTGAGGAAAGTTTTGTTGTCATCGGAAAATTAGGCAGTAAGTTCTTTTGCGCAACAACAGTTCCTAATCGTTTTAAAATATTGCTACACAAATTTCTACAGCATCCTACTCTAAAACAAAAAATGGTTTCTGATAGGAATCTGTCGATAATGGCGTCGAGTGCTTTGAGCAATATGAAACCGAGAGAACAAAAACTTGGGCGAAATGTTCCAACAAAAACTTGGGCGAATTTTTTCTAGAAGAGTTGACATCAGAAATTTCAGGCGCTTATTCAATAACAGATAATGTAATACTATTCGGAGACTATAACATCAATTTTTTCAATCAAAGAGAAAGAGAGTTATTGACAGAATTTGCTTCCAACAAAGGGCTTGATATAGTAAATAAAAATACTCCAACCTGGACAAATGGAAATCAGGAAACACTGATTGATCACTGTTTAACAACAAAACACCAAATTTTTGATACAACTGTTATCGAGCAGTTATTTGGAAGTGATCATTTTACACAAATTTTCCTTTTGTCACTGGATATCGATTATGAAAACAACAAAACGCAGTTTTTTTTACAGGGATAATAAAGAATTTCGTAGAGCTAATCGTAACAAAAAAATTGCATCCGCGGATTGGAGTCCCATGTATCAACAAAACAATGCAAACTCAACTTTTGAAAAATTTTCAAATATGTTTGAAAATCTTCTGAATAATGTAGCTCCCATTAAAATAGGAGAGCCATCGTCAAAGTCAACAAAAAAGAAATGGTTATCCAGAGAAATATTGAATCTTATCAACGAAAAAGACCGGCTTTTCAATATTTGGAAGGAAAAAGGAGACGTTGACACATATAACTCATACAAAAAAAATAAGAAACCATACAAACAGACTATTTAGAAGAGCGAGTCACAATTATTCACAGAAATTGTTCGAAAGTCTTCCCGATTTAAAACAACAGTGAAAATTCGTTAAAACAAAGATAAAACACGAGGATAAAGATAGCAAAACTTCTAGAATTCGGTTCAAACAAGATATTTTAAAAGACAAAAAAGAAATCGCTAACACAACGATTTCGACAAAACTGAGTTTTCCTTCAGACATATAACGAGAAAAGAACTGTTTACTGTAATTGATCAATTACCACAAAACAAAGCAGCGGGTCCTGGATTACTTAATACATGGTCCTTCAAATGTAGCAAAATGTCTATTGGAACACATCTACAGTTTGCAATGAACGAATGCACATAAAAAAAATGTTTTTCCCGATGTTCTTAAAAAGCATATGTAACTCCAATTTACAAAAAAGGTAATCCACTGGAAGCAGAAAACTACCGACCAATATCAGTTGCACCGACTCTTGCAAAAATTTTTGAAAGACTTTTGCTCCAACAAATGCTAGAACATGTTGAAGAGTATGAAATAATCATTAAAAATCAGTTTGGGTTTCTGAAAAGAAAATCTTCGAATGATACAGTAATATCGTTGACAGAATCAGTGAACAGTTTGTTAGAAGAAATCGAAACCGCAAAATATGGATTTAGTACGGAATCAATTGCAATGCTAGAATTGTTTTCATCTAACAGAAAACAATGCGTAAAGAACGGCATCGAATATTCGAACTGGGTGACAATCAATCACGTAGTACCTCAGGGAACAGTTCTCGGACCTTTAATTTTTATAAAGTATATCAACGGTTTCCCAGAAAAAATGAAAAAAAGAGAGGACGTTTTACAGTTTGCAGATGACACATGCATTATTTCTCATTCCAAATCCGATGAAAATCTTTTATGCGAAATTAACAGTGTATTTGAAAATACTGACAGTTATATGAGGCAAATTATGCTCACTTTAAACCGAGATAAAACAAAAATTGTGGTTTTTTCAAAAAATGGTGAATCAAAAATTGAACAATTTCATTCTAATGGAATTTTCATAGAGCCAACAAGTTGTCGTTATTTAGATATAATGATTGATAACAATCTAAATTTCGATATTCAGCTAAACAAAACGTTAAAAAATGGCACATGCTATTAGGTCAGTTTACTTAGTAAGACATTTTCTACCATTGAAAGCAAGAATCGGGCTTTTTAAATCACTTGTTTTGTCCCATCTCAATTTCAGTGCCATTTTTTTCAATCGTTGTCGGTTATGTCACTTCAGAGAGTTAAAAGACAAATAAATTGGGCAATAAAGTTTTGCCACCTGCGCGAAAAGTTTGACAGTGCAAGAGATCTATTACTGAAAGACAAAATTTTTCCAGCAGAGCTTTTCATTAAAAACGTTTGTCTTCTTAAATTTTTTGACCTCCTCTCACAATATAAAGAGAGCAGTCGAGAAACCAAAAACTCCTCATTCCGGATTTTTGAAAAGTAAGAATTGACCAAAAACTCCAGAAGTCTCCAGTACTTTCCAAAGAATAAGTGCGAATCCAAATGGAGTGACAGGTCACTGATTAGAATTTTTTCTAGGAAGTGGAAAAATTTGCCAATTGAAGTCCGAAAAGAGAAAACTAAAAATAAATTTAAAGAAAAACTAAGCAGCGAAATGTTCAAATTGCTTGAACGTGTTCCAATAGATAGACAAGTAAGAGACTTTAGAAATTTGTTCTACTGAAGTATAAAGACCAAACTATTCATATATTTACGAGGCGATTTTGAAAATGTAAATTACTAATCAAACGTTTTTGTTGTGGTTATAACTTTAAATTTACATTTTTGAAGACTAAAAAAATTTCCATTGCGAAAATAACATTGTGCAACCTCAAACAAAACAAAAAGGTTGTGCTATTTTTCAGTTTTTTGCAATGAATATTTTCTCTCGGTTTTATATTCCTCAAAAGATTGTGTCAAGCTGAATCGTTATAATCATTTTGTTTGGTACGCGCCCATAACTTAATATCAGTTTTGCTGACTGTCTTACTATTAGTTTTAGTGCAGTACTGTTGATGTGAGATTGTTAGGATTCAATTTAATTTGTCATTGTTTGGATGTTTTAACTATTCAATGACCAGATTAAAGGCGCTCTCAGGATGGCAAAACAAAGTCTTGTTTAGACTCAGCTCTTAATTGTGGCATAAGGTTTTCACTATTTTGACAACAGCCTATCTGCTAGTCTTTTCAAGAAAATTGTGCTTCTTCGGGTGATCGTGTCAACGCTGAGCACAAGTGAAGTAAACGATATGCTTCTCCTGACGGTCTTCAAAATAGCTCTTCCGCTTCTCATCAGTGCACCTCTCTAATGCGTTTACGGGGTTTCCGTTGCAGTAAGATTTAGCCTCAGTGTCAGTGATACGGATATCAAACGAAGCAGTAACTTTTAATAATTGAAATTGATATTTCCTTTATGACAGAGCATTATCAAACTTGTGCCAAAAATTGTCATTTTTCTATTAATCTTAGTAATGTTGCTAATGTCTTGTTGCTCAGCTAAGCCTGTAACTTTCTCGATATGGCACTCAAGTACATTTTGATCGGATAACCACTCAGAGTATCTCAACTATCTAAAGTATACTCAATAGTGACGGAAAACTCCTCTTTGTAACAGTTTTTCTTGGTTAAAAATAGACATATTATGCAATGATTATATATATTTTTTAAAAAGCAATCAAGTGGTAGCCTACTTTGTTTGAATTGACTTGCAATTCCTCAATCGATACATATCAAAAGTAAAAAAAAGCTAATTTAGTTTTGGAGCAAACAAAATACCACATTTGATTCGGTCCTTCGAATGATAACTTCAAATATGAAAAATTGTATCGAACCATGATTATGAACAACTACATGATGTCACTCTTAATTCTGATAAATGTTTAGCATATCAGTCAGTAAATCCTGCATTGACACCAGCCACCCTATTGAGTTTGAAGGGCTCTGGGAGTGCGTGGATCTCTACTCTCGTGAGAAGCAGCATTGGGCTGGATGACAGAACCAAGGAATCAATCACAAAATTCAACCAACAGGTCAACAAATTGAAAAGATACTCTACCTTTGGATTAGAATGAATTTGACTTCTCATACACAGTATATATTATGAAAAAATATTTCATAATAAAGTTGAACTAAATAAGCCGAAACTTATTGTGATATCTGTTGACAAAAACATTGCATAAAATGGAAACTACCTAAACGATGTCTGATTTCTTAGTCTAGCCAAAGTCCATTCCTACAGTAATGATGGCCATGTAGATAATAGTCCTCACTTTTATTGTTCCGACCCACTTAAGTGGGGGGAGGAACTTTATACTCAACTTGCGTTTTTTTGTTCAGTCAAACTTCGCCTATCGTTATATTCATCGTACAGGATTGTGAGTGGTATATTTAGAAAGCTTGTCAAACGTAGAAATTCAAATTAAAAAGATTTTTTTTAATTTCGGTTTTTCCGAGTAGTTACGGAGGTTTAAAGAAATGTGAGCGTAAGCCTAACATCCGTTGTCTTGTTCACTCATATTATAATTTTTGCTTAAATTTGATCAATTTTTGCTAAAACATGATAAAATTGTTAAGAATTTTCTCATTGGTTTTGTGTTTACAGATAACAGAGAGTTGATGAATAGTCTGAACCAACTGTTTTGGCAAAATTTTGAGCTCAATTCGTGAAAATTCATCATTCTTCTTTTTTTTTAATGAAAAACGGCACCAAATAAGCCTATTTGTTCAACTTTGTCTAGTTTGACCGGCGGTGCAGAAATAAAAGCTGCTGACACAATATGTTTTCATTCAGATAGGGGCTGATTTTTGTTCCGGTTCTAATGAAAGCTTTCACCAAATAGGATTTTTGTGTTCTTTCGCTAAATGAACAGAAATTTATTTAAAAAATGTGTAGTCTAGTTTTGATATAATAAGGTTTTTTTAGAAAAGCCGAGTTTTTAAACATTCCCGCTGCGATATCAAGGCCAGTTTTGGTCTCAGTGTTGATTTTTGCAATGAAAAATGATTCTATTATTATATTGGGTCTGTCATTTTTGAAAATTATTTTGCCATTTTTTATTCAATTTTAAAAAAGTTTAGCTTGACTTGACACGTCATTTATTAAGAGGTTTTTTGTGTTCCAATAAGGTCTAATGAAAGAAAAACATTGTTTTATGATTAAAGCTCATGGTTTTATGGCTCCGACATATTAATTTCAAAAACGTTTACATAAATCCTGATTTCTGCCAGCATTCGATGCTCTTTCTGTATTCCCGTGACTGAGTCTATTTCTTCAAATGATAATTTTTTTATCGAAGAAGCTATATTAAAAAAAACTATCCAAAGCTTTCAGCTGAACATAATGGTTGTTTGCTAATATAACTCAAAATTATCTAAAATTCATCATTCATTTTTCATATAGTGACTTTTTGATGATATTAACTATTTGCTTAACATTTGGAACCTTTTTGTTGCAATGAACAAGTGGCAAGAGCAGGCTCAGTTTTGGTCTAGTTGAGAAATTTGGTAGTTCAAGAATTAATCGAAATGTAATGGGGTCCTCTATATATTTTTTGATTTACTTGCTTTTTTGTTTTTTATGTTATTTACAGACCAAACTGTTTTCAAATCAAATTCCAAATATTGATAAATGAAAACTACGTTAAAAAGGAGGCCGGTGAATGAACATAAATAATAATATTTCCAGCGCAGATTATATGGGTTTTTGGCATCAACACAATTTGCATAGAAATATTTGTGTATTTTGAGTTCTGACCGTATTCTGTGTTAAAGTAAAGTTTTGATCTGAACTCAGTGATGACATGCACAATCAGTTCCCTAAGCAGTAACAATTTAATATATTTACCACTTGCTCAATGCTTACGGTTGTTATGCCGTACGCTGTTAATAAAGTTTTTTTAGAAAAGAATAACAGTAATTTGACATTTGCGAATTTAAATCTTATTTCTGCAGTTTTTCAGCGCAGTCTTAGTAAAAAGTGAAGTTGCATACTTTTCAAGTTAGTTATGATACAGTATTCACTGCTAATTTAATTTTAAAAATGTTTTTTTTATCAATGACACTATGAGTTTTCATAATTTGTATTCTCCTGCTTTTTAGGTTCTCTTTTTTTTCTTGTCCTATCATACCATTAAGGGCACAATAATCAAAATAATACATTACGGGAGCTGAAAAAAGGCGCAATTGAATATACTCAATATTTTGAGTGAATAGACTTTGACCTTATAGTCTTGGACACCCTTTCCCCTCAAAATTGAGTTGACTTTTTGATGTTTGTCCATATTTGTTATTTTGGAGTAGTATGACCTTCTGAATAATGACAGTTGTAATAGTTTTGTATAAAAGTATAAAAGAAATCAATGAATGATTTCAGTTGACTACTAATTGCTTTCATGACTTTGAATTTAATTGTTTTCGAAATGTGTGAACTTTTTTATTTTTCGAACGATTTTGCCCGTTTCAATTTCTGTCTACTTGTTAATAATTCTCAATAGAAACAGGTTCCATATCTTTTCTGGTGAAATGCAAGTTGTTTGTTCAGCTTATTTTTTATTTGATGCTATCAACTTGCTTTCAAAATCAACATTTTATGACTATATGACCATATACATTAGTTCCTTTATAGTTCACGTCTAACTTTGAATTTTGTTTGTCGACACATTTTTTGGCGCTACCAGTTTTCAATACTTTGATACGGTCAAAAAATGTTCTTTTTTTGTTAAATTTTGAGCAATTTTTTAATTAAAAAATTTGCATTCACTCGAAAACATTTTGTCGAAGTCTTTTTTAATCAAATTTTCACATTGGTGATTTATTTGAAAGTCTGAGACTGTTTGCTGTCTTTATCAGCAATTTTTTGTAGCTTCAAGCATACAAAAGTGACTAAATTAATCAAAAATAAAACAACTATTATCTGGTTTAAGCTTTTTTTTGAAAGTATTTAAAATTACCTCTTTGCAGCTAATAGTTGAGTTATTGATTGGTGTTTTTTGGTAAGTTTCTTAAGTAAGTTTCCTAACTGGGCCGGGCATCATTCTCTGCGTGTGTGTGATAGCCACCACTTAATCCCCTGCGACATGGTTTCCTGAAATTCCTGCGATTTAATTTAATTTCATAAAACTAAACAGTTTTGTAAGAAATGTCGCCCTGAAGGAAATATGAAGGGCATATAGGAAATATGAAATTATGAATGGGTATGCTGATAATAATTTATAATGTGATCCAAATCGATTTCTATGAAGTTTTTAACGACAAACTCAATGCTAAAATTCCACTGAGCTCTTTATTTTAATTTTCAAAAGTAGGTTTGAAAAAAATAGCGCTATTTACAGATTCTGATAACGAACCACGAGCTGGACTCGTTTGAAACGCTGGATTCGGAAACCAAAGTTGTCGTATTATTACGTAATCCTTACGCAACATTCCTATCCAAGTTCAGACGCAAGATCGAGACTGAAAACGAGATGGACACCCACCACACTTACCTAGATTCCCAACTTTTGAGGAGTTATGGATGGAAAAGCTTTATGGATGAGACATTTCCAACGTGGGGTGATCAGTATCGGTTTTGGGTCTCGAATGTCAACAGGAACAATTCAATGGTTGTGTACTATGAGGACTTTTTGGTAAACCCAGTTGGGCAAATTTCGAGGCAAGTATTAATTTTCCATGCAATGGAGAAAATAACGGTCAAGAATTGTCTTAGCTTTTTCGTGGAAAATGGTCCCTTTAAAGATTTTATACTGGTTTTAAATCTGCAGTTGACGCCTACACAATAGCTTATTCAAAGTAAATAATCGACGGGGGTAAAATCGTTGAATCAAACAAAGATTTTTCTGTCAACAAGGACATTTTTGGCAAAAAAAAATTGTCCTCTTTTTCAGGTTGCTCAACTTTCTCAATCTCAAAATTGAAACAAACAGGATTCTGTGCACGTTAGAGAACTATGTCCGAAAATACAAGTCTGAGCTCTCAGCATTTCTACCATACACTAAAAACGACACATTTCGTATCCAGTCGTCAATTGATGTCATATCTTATGAGCTGAACAGTCGCAATTTCATGCCGATGCCCAGTTACACTTTCGAGAACCGGACATCGAAGTTGGAGCCAATTGATCATCCAAAATACAGAGGCTATTATGACAATCAAAAGAAAGATTTGTAATCGATTTGAGTTAATTCGAAGCCGCATATTCTAAAATACGATTATTCCGTTTTGCCCCCCCCCCCCCCCCCCCCCAGTTTAGTGAGTATAAATCTTTTATGATCCCCAAGCGCACGTGCTCTTTTCTTACATAGAAACGTGCTATATAACAACATATAATTTGTAACTGGGGGTCATAAAAACACTGGGGGGGGGGGGCTGAAACAGAATAGATCCCTAAAAGAAATAAAATATTAGATATCATCTTTTATTATTTATCACGTGCTAACAACGGAAAAGATCCGTTAAAATTCAATTATTCACTCTTGTTGAGAATTTCTGAAAAAATAGTGCACCCGGGCCGAGGTTTCAATCTTATTCCAGCCCTAATTAGTGGGACTAGGGTGTAATGCGTATTCCACTCCTATTGAAATCTCAGAAACACTATATTTACACTCTTTTCTCCACTCTTTTTATACTTTTTGCAAAGAGTGTAATTTAGGATGGACTGCTAAAAAAGTACACTCTTACAGAATAAAATAATTATGAAATTGAAACGTCTAAAGCTAGTAGCTGTTGGCGCAATTGCGAATGCACAACGGTAATTAATTAACATTTGCAATAGGAGGAAGAAGGGGGGATCAATCATCGCTACCAACTCCCACGTCTACTTTTTAAAATTACACTCTAATTATTACACTTTTCCACCCTTAATTAAGCGGAGAAATGGGTAATTTTGTTGTTTTTACACTCTTTTCCTCGTTATATTTGGGTTAAATCTTCGGTCCGGGCTTGTTTGATCTTAAAGTGTCCATTTGCAACACAGTTTGGGTAATTTTACCTAAAATCATCTAGCTCGGTTGAAGAATTGAAAGACGTAATTTGTACCTCTTATATCGAGAAGTATTAGTGAAAAGTAACATTCGTCATCTCGGTATTTTGTCAATTAGATTGAGGTAAACTGTAGATATTAGATTGATACTTGAATATAGTTGGGGAAATTTTCTTAACCCCCCTCCATTATATGAGGCACAAAACTGTTATTTTTTGTTCAGTTTGACAGCCATTAAAACTTTGGTTAAATTAATTCTTTTTCGGAATTTGCTAAATTAACATTTTTCGGTGTGAGGGTTTTGACCAGTCAATATATGCACTGGAGAAAAGAATAAATTATTTCGTGGGAAATTAATAGGAAAATGGATTAAAGTGTATGATTTTGGATCTGTCCTGAGAAATTTTACCTGATTTATAAAATGACCTTTTTTAATGTAAGATATAATTATATAGCAATGTAGACAATTTAAGCTCAGGTATCTGGGCAATTGTTAAAGAATCTTGGATATAATAACAAGTGTAGTAATAATAACAAGGATATATAAATTATAACAAGGGTAGTAATGCTTTCTAAAAATCATTAGCTATTACTGATACCAAATCTGCACCGTTCAATTGTGTGATTATCTAGTTGAGTAGATTGCACTGCAAATGCTATATTTGAACCTCTAGTAAGAGAGGGATTGGCAATTCTCACTACTAAAGTTCTATTTCACTAAAACTTAATTTGGAGTTCGCATCGCGACTGAGTATTTAGGTTTTTAGTTACTATTTAGAAGCGCGATTGTATAAGATTGATTTGTCAACTGATTTGCAGCAACAAAATGAGAGGAATGAAATAGATAACAAATGTGTTCACAAAATTCAACTGAAAAAGACACAAGTTGATCACGTAGTACAACGGAAAAACTAAAACTGTTTACATCGTGAACAGACAGCATCCTGTCTATGTATATGAACAGATTTAAAATCAAGATCAAATGAAAAACCGGAGTTAAAATTAAAATTCAACTAAAATACGATGCTAAATATTGTTCCAATATAATATCTGTAAGATATTTCAGCTCTTGTGAGAAATAATAACGTGCAAAAAGATGAAATCAGAAAATTAGTAATTATCCACCGGTTACATAGTATTATTTTTTTGTTTTAGTAAATGAACATAAAATTTTTCGTAATTTTCGGTAAAGTTTTAATCAGAATGGTCATCATCACACAGTTCGTCGGCCGTCAATTCCCTTTGGTTTGGGATATTGGTGTGCGGATCGCACGTCCATCGCTCGTTCGGACTGCTAGGGGAGCAACTGCCAACAAAAGTTGGGCTCGTATCATGAGTACTTTTCAGTGTTATGGATCTTTTCAATTGTTGTTTGCGTTTGTTGACTCCGAGATTGGCAAGTTTCAGTTTTCTTGTTTTGTCCTTTGCTTCGTCTTAATGACAATGGTTCGGAGTCTCTCAAGTGTCGCCTGCTGGGCCCGAAAGTTGGCTTTATTGAATTTAGGGATTAATTGCGGCTCAGATGACAATGAGAACGAAGGCGGAGTAGGTGGCGCTGCAATTGGTTGTTGTGGACCCATATGCAGATTTTGAGTAAGATCTGGCCTGTTTTGAAATGCTTCGTTATATTTAGAGTTCCGTTTTGGAATGCTCATTTTCAAATCTTTGGCAACATTACCGGAATTTGATATGCGAGAGTGGGAAGAAGAAACGATACTGACGTCATTTGCTTGCTTGCGAGATCGCTTGACTTTCTTACTTCCCAAATTGTCTCTGAGCAGGTCTTTCTTGTAGTTTGCTATTTTATGCTTGAGAGATTTTTTCGTTATTTTTGGGGGAAATCTATCTGCATAATGGACCAATGTCGTTGATCTCTAGTCTTTAGTTTCACATTTTGGCTGCAGCAGTTTCACATTTCGGCTCGCTGATTTCTTTCGTTGTGGAGCTTATTTTGTCAGCTGTGCTTCCGGGCGCATTTGAATTGATTTTCCTCGGTAGTTTCACTTGAACACTTCTCTTAGCTCTAGGAATTGTTCAAAATAAAGGCCTCACACCAAAATAGAGGATTCTCATCCTCTTGCGTTTGTGCTTGACGTTTGTGGGTATTGGTTTTTGCGGCGGAATTGAACTTTTTGATTTCGAACTTGCCACGCATGCCAGTGTCTGCCCATTGTTCTTCAGTGAGATTCCATCGTCCGGTTATCGTATCTTCTAACTAATGTTGGGATATTTTATTACAATTTAGGTGATTACTATCTGAATTTTTAACATTTATTCGGAGTAGCTGTTTTACATTTTTTGTCATAACGTCGGTTAAATGGAGATAATGTTGTAGTTTTTTATTTTTTCGTAGTGTTGGAATAATTACAAGAATGTTGTAGATTAAACTGTTTATTAAGATGGATCATACATGATGGTTGTTCTTTTACTCTTCTTATGAGGCTTTCGACAAATCCGATTGTCCTATAATCATTTGCGGATGCATAAATAGCTTTAAGGATTTTTTTGCAGAAATCCTCAAACCTTTTTCCTGTCAAACACAACTTGATCTATTCTAATAATATCTGTAGTAAAAAAAACTGGATAAGATTTAAGCCGGATGCATTATTTACTAGTTCTACGGTAGGATATTTAGAGTATCTATCATGGGCAATTAGAAAGTATTGTTCTCTTCTTATTTCGTTTAGAATAGAGCCGCCAAAATCTATTTGAATTTCATCGATTGATTCTTTAGACTTATTTAGTAGTGACCATTTTGCTTTGCGGAACCACTGGTTATTAATTTTTACCACTAGTTGTGCATGTTTTGTACTCGTCCGCTTGTTCTATTATATCCCGGTGGATAAATGGGCACCAACCATTCTGTGCTAGTGAGAGCGTTGCAAAGCTCCCTTGATGTGTACGATGTTGTCTTCTAGCACAGCTTCCTTTCGTGCCTTTGGTATGGCATTACGCTCATCGGCGAAGAGACATTCATTCTTCACTTTCAAGTCCCTCCACGATGAGTGGATGTATGGACTTGTTCCCTTAAGGCCAGTTCCGTCGCTGAGGATGATGCAATCTCTCTTCTTTTAGGATTGCATCCTTGCCAGTGAGGACAGCGAAAAGTTTTCTACTGAAGTTTTAGCTATTTCTTTTGGTTAGGCTCTGGTCCTCAGCTGCATCTGGAGTGTTTTTAGAAGGTGTTTTATCTTTGGAGGAGCTGTTGGTCCCGGGAATTGTTTATTTCGGAGAATTGACGGATTTCACTTCAGGATTGAAAGTTACTCGAATTCGAGTAGGTATAGAAGTTTTTTCGAACTTTTTCGTGGTATTTTCGATTATGTGGAGAGTTTCGATTTTGAGTGATTGTTACTGAGAGAGTTTTGGCAGAAAGCAAGGGCGATTTACTTATTCTGTATTAATTGGCGTTTTTAGATTTCGCGCGTAATTGAGGAAATTGGTTGTGATTTGTTGATTTGGTGTCAAATATGGTGTTTATTGGGCTTAATAATACAGATTATTCACATTCTATAGTGTCTCAGATTAACGAGATGTTTGCCCTAAATTTGTCAATGGAAAGTGATTTATTTTTAGGTTTAGTTAGTAGTGCTAATTTACTTATTGAAAGTGGTCTTGGCAATTGTGGTGCATCTATTAGGAGGGGTAAATTGATGTGAAATTGGCATTCAATGTTGTGTTTCTGGAATCTGCGATGCCATTGACTCACTACTAAGTGGTGTTCTACTTATTCTAAGAGTAGTATTTCGCGATGCAAAATTTGTAATTAAACTTAGAGTCCCTAAATTGCGCTGTCATATGGTGCTGAGCATTTGAAAAGCTAAAGACCTAGGTTTAATGATTGTCCGATTTTGGAATTGTTGCAAACACAAAATTTTTGTCATATGTCGATTTTTTTGCCTTTGCAGATGGGTTTTGGGAAATATAGTCAACTGAACCCATTTTTGCTCATTGAACTTGTTCAATGGTAAAGTTTAATGAACGTAGTCTATCAATCCATTGAGTCTACTACTGTAAGATTTGATTGATCTGGGCTCTTTAAGTATGGACAGTAGTGCGCGATGATCTGGCAATGATCTCTGATTCCTGTGAAGTCTTTACCTTGTAAGTAATACTTAAAATCGATGTACCATACTATTCCCAACAGTTCTAATTCAGTGAAATTCCACGTTCCACAGAATTTTTGAGAAAACGAGAGGCAAATGCAATTGGTTTTCAACCGTCTGTTGAATTCTGTTCTAATGATGCTTTGAGTCCAGATCTCGGAGCATCATTTTTACTCGGACATATATTTGAGGATAACGTTTTCTGAACTTTTTGCAATTTTTTCATTAATCGCATTAAAGTGCTTTATTTGATTTTTAGTCCAAACAAATTTATTAGATTTCTTTAACGGTGGTCTTAGTGAATGAGAAATTTGTGCCAGATTTGGTATGAATATGTCAATATATGAAGATGTCAACTTCAAACTTAGCTAATGACATTTTTTGTAGGTTGATACTTTAATTATCATTATTTATTTTTTTCAGACAATAGGTCACATAATTAAAATGCTCGGATTTTGATCCTGTACTGACCATTATAATGTCGTCTAAAAACAAAATGTGTTTGAGAGACCTTTAAATTTATAGTCCACTGCTTTCTGGAATTCTGCTTGCATATCAATTAAACCAAGGAATCCAGTTTTACATCTACAGGTTCCTGTTGATTCTTTACAAATGTATTAAATTTGCAATATTTAACTGTATCAAAATGTAATTATAATTAACCATATGCGTATTTTGGGTCTATGTTTGAAAAACATGCTTGTTGACCATTTTGGGTCTTTGTTAGATGTTGTGATATGTTGCGCATTTGGTATTTATTTTTTTGGATGAATTTGTATAAGACTTTGAAATATAATACTCATTTTTTGAATTGATCTTGCTTAACTGTAATTCCGACATGAGAAAAGATATATTTCATTGAAAGAATTTGATAGTCTCAATATGGCCTTCTTTGCTATCTTTTGAGTTCCTCAGTAACTCTAGAATGGAGATTAATTGAAACGCATTGACATTTTGGTGTTTTCCTTTGTACTTTTGATGAAACTTCTATTTAACTATTTGTGTCTTTGATAATCCAGTTCTAGAAATTACGACGAGATTACGACGAGATCCAGTTCTAGCTCGGAAAATTACGACGAGATTACCTCTCTAATTTTGCATGTGAAATTTTGACGTACATCGTTAACTGATATACCCTTTGTTGCCTGTTGTTGAACAATTGCTTGTCCGTGGTTGTTCAAGAGGTCTCTTCCTATGATGTTTTTCTGATCATCGTCTACCACTGTTTGGAGTGCATTATCACATGTCAAGTAGTTGTATGTGAGAATTGTTTTCAGTTTTTTGATGATTGTGATGGATCCGTTAGAAAAAATGTTGCATCCGATGTGTTGATCCATCGAGCTGTGAAAGTGTTTGCGAGTATTTTATCTGAAAGGCTCTTGAAAAATATGCTTCATACATTACAACATTCAGTCAATGACGTGGATTGATTGTTGCCAAATTGTATTTTTGCTTTGAGAGACTCATGTTTGCTGTTTCACATGAAATGGATGCAATGTACTTATCTTATGAGTCACTATCATATGTGCAATCGTACACCTGACTGTATAGTTCTATATAGCTGGTGATATAGTTGACCAATTCCTCATTATCATCTTCTTCAGGATTAAGATCAATTTGATTAATGTTCCGTGGTTGGGATTGTAGTAATTGTGTTTGAGTCCGTTTGGTTTTCTGTGCATCTTTTCAAAAAGATTTAAAATTCTGCAATTAAAACAGTTTTTACATTTTGCGGGGCTATTTGGTCTGTGATTGTTGCTCCAAGGTTGTCCACAATTGCAGCAAAAAAAATTTTTACGATTTTGATGAGAGGCATTGGCCTTGCGATTGTAGATTTGTTTTTGTTGGTAGAAATTTGTATTCCGATTTCCACCTTGACGTTATTACTGATGTTTAGTGAGTGGTCATTATTCCAGTTTTGCTTAATCTTTTGCTAGTTTTGCGCACACCTTTCGATGTGGATGGCCATTTTCTGAGCTTTGCCGAATGTTATCTTTCATTCGAGAAGTTCCTTTTGCTTTCCAAAGTCCAAAATTTTTAGAATGATGATGTTACGCTTGTGATTATTATTTTTTGTCTCCTAAGTTACAATTTTCAGCTTGTTCTATTGAACGTCTACGGAAACTTTCAACGAATACGCTCTTTTTTTCGGAGGAGAAAATACAAATCTATCATAGTTGATGTTACGTGTTTTGATGAAGGAATCTTTCATTGCTTTCCAAAAATTCCTCATTGAATCTTATTCAGTCAGCAAGTGTGGATGTTTACTGCTGATTATGCGGCGTATGTTAGTCCCTTTCAAGAGGTATAAGATATATATTGCTCTCTGATTGCAAATGTCCCATGGTTTATCGCCACAGAGAATTCCGATCTCCGCGAATTCCGAAATCAAAGAATTCCTATTCGTACTTTGCGATCGCGTTCGGTTGCTTGGCTGTGATGTTCGAAGGCTTCTCCGCAGTTTAGTTCTCTTGGGTAGTCATTTCCTGTGGATGGGACTTTCAATAGAGTTTCCAAACGTATGCCTTCTTTTGCTAGAATTTCGAGTTTTCCACTGTGTTGTCCATTTCTCCCATGATAAAGGTGGGGTGACTGCAGACTTCTCAGAAGAAGCGTTGATGTGTATTGCGGTCTTTTGCGGGAGTCCTCTGCTGATTGCGCCATGTTGTGCAGTGTGAATTGATAGTTGAGCAGAATGCACCACATATGCTATATTCAAAACTCAAGCGGGAGATTGCGTCGCGTATCGCGATTCTGACTAATAAAAATCTATTTTACTAAAACTCTAGTTGGAGTTCGCGTCGCGTATGACTACTTAGGTTTTGAGTTACTGTTCTGAAGAGCGACTGATTACGACTGAATTGTCAACTGATTTGCAATAACGAAAAGAGAGCAAAGAAGTAAATTGCAAATTGGTTAACAAATAACCAATTAAGTTATCACAAGTTGATCACGTGGTACAACGGAAATATTAAAATTGTTTACATCGTGAACAGACAGAATCTTGTCTATGTATATGAACAGATTTAAAATCAAAATCAAAAGAACTTCAATGATTAAAGTTAAAATTGAACTAAATTACTATATTAGATTTTGTTGCGATATCAAATCCGTACGATACAATTATCATGAGTGGTACTTGGTACGTATTACAACTAAATTGTGTATGTTGACATATTAATCTTTTGTTGCGTCTTCTGTGCTCTGAGGTAATTGTTTTCAAAAACGACGCAGGTTTTCACCAGCACGCTAACATTTACTTAGAATATTCTTGCCGTATTTTATTTAAATACATTGTTAATTCGTTGTATATAATAATAGCATAATGCGTGTTAATTTCAGGCCAAAAAATGTTTTTACGAGTTAACTTTCATCCTTTGATGGGCACTTGCCTTCCATGAATTTACTATGTACTGTCGATGGAAATTTTTGCTTCCATCAAATTTTTGTAATCCGTAGATAAATTTTCGGCCTCTCTAAAGTTTATCTGTTCCATCAATGGGAATTTTGACGCCTATGAAAATACCATGATCTATCAATTGAAATTTTGGCTTCTATGAAATTACTGTGATCATATACAACATCTCTTATATAACTTCTGTGCGTTATATTCTCTTTATATATGGAATCATTTTGAAAGAAGAGTTTGTAACGCGACCAATCTAACAAAACATGCGTTTTCATGTTTCTAATAACAAATTTATGTTTTATCTGTTCTTACTGATATTTTATCTTTTTAGCAGAACTAACATTTTTAAATCTCTATCAGGTCTGATAATTGATTCAAAAATTTTTGCCCAGCTCTGATTCTGATTTTTATATAACCGCATAAAATAATACTTGATTTCAACGTACAAAACTGGAGGAAAAAGTATTGGGAAAATCAGTTACCTCTAATGCCAATACGATATAGGATTTCACAATTTTTTGAAAATGAGCTTTGGCAGTAGTCGTAGAAAGATAAGCAAGTCATATTTTTACAGGTGCTGGAGAAATTGGTTTTTTTTCTGTTCAGTCAATCTTGGCTGATCGATATAATCGTCGTAAAAAGTCGAGGGTACAATAATTAGAAAAACTTGTCTAACATACAATATGCAAATCGGCTGCTCTTTTTAAAAAATTTCTCTGTTTTGAGAAGTTGGCGAGGTTAACCATTTCGCCAAAATGCTCTAAGCCAAAAAAACTGATAGTTTTTTTAACCCAAAAAAGTAATTTCGGCTATTTTTATTACTAATTTGTACCATATTGAGAGCTAAATTCAAAATGGTATTGGGAAGCGAGGACAAAAATGTTTACTAATATTACTTGTCATGGCACAGACTTAATGCTTGTAAGTTATTAGCCCAATTTCGTTATTTTTAGACTTTAATACTGTTGTGTTTGCTTATAATCATTAAAGATTCTATAATCTTTGTCCTATAATGTTGGCCTAAAAAATTTACAAATTTAGTCAACTAAGAGCGAAATAAACAAAAGATAGAAAGTTGGTTAAAAATTTTCAGAGCAAAAAAGGAACAAAAAATCATAGGAGAATTTGGAAAGTTGAATTTTAATTTGAAAAAACTAAATAAACTTTTATGATGTTTATGCTTCAAATAAATCAAAATTTTGATGAAATTTAGCTTCAATCAATTTTCCGATCAATTTTTGTTTGATGCTAAATTTCAAAAAAATTTGAATTGGCTTAGTTTCCTCAAATTAAAACTTAACTTTCCAATCAGTTTCTCCTATGATTCTTTGTTACTTTTTTTGCTCTAAAAATTTTCTTATTTAACCAATCTTTATCTTCTTCTTTCCTCAAGTCAAAACAAAAATGTAATTGTATTGCTTGAATGACTCCTGGAAAAATTTTTACTCATTAAAATTTTATTTTTATTGCACTCTTGTTTTCAGATGTTTGAAATAATTTATTTAGTTATATAATTTTGCGATTCAAAATATTTACCAGCAACTAGATTTAAACGATCTGACTAGTTATTATTGATATTAGGAGATAATGCATATTAGGACGAAAATATATAATTACCACTTAGAATCAAGTTAAAATAAAAATAAATTTTTAATTGCCTCTTTGTAAAAACAATGGAAAGTGCCATTAAAAAGATCAGGTTAAGACAAGATAAGATTAAAATAAAATCAAACATAACCGCTACGACTAGCGTCGGGTGAATTGCTCTCAAACTACCGGCGAGCGGTTGGCTTCGTCAGTGGCTGGCCATGGTTTAGTGAGGCTAGCTTTAGATTACTTGAAGGGGCGTAAGGCGATAGGTGGGTGGGGGTGTGGGATCAATTTCTAAGAACCGCCCTTCACCCCATAGGTGTTAGTCTCCAAAACAGTCTCCATTGCATTTGTCGACTAGTGGGCTGAACGGCTCTAAGAGAACTTTATGCAATTTGGGCGCTACCTTTTTATCCCGTTTCCTGACACGAAAGTCAAATGGGTCAGACGAAAAATCGGCCAAGCGAAAAATTGCACAAAAGAACAAACAGGATTAAAATGTTTGATAGATATTGCTTTTGAAAGCAATTAACAATGATTTTTTAAAAAGTGCCTGTTAAATCAAGTATGATAAAAACATTTCTACTAAAACTTATTGTTAATGATGTTCAGAGATGATGACATTACGTCACATAACAGCAGCTGAAGTGCGGCACCAATAAAGAGAGAGAGAGAGAGAGAGTTACGGAGAGAGAGAGAGAGAAAAAAAAACGTGAACGAGAAGGAGAAGGAAACAAGGCCTAACCGACAGAGAGAAAGAGAGATAAGAGTTTTTACCATGATGGGATTCGACTCTGCAACTTCTGGTTTTCTAGCCTTGTTAGTAAATAAATCATATAGAAAAAACTGAATAAGGCAAAGTTAAAAACAAAGGTTTTCAGCTTCGGAGTAAAAAAGTTCAAACCATTTTTTGTCGGGAAAGTACTGTCAAGTAACCCAACTCCAAGACTTCAGTATCCCTGTTTCAAGCCCTAAATAATTTTACTGGCTTATAAAGATCCATACAATCGTTGCACAATAAAAATTTTCCAAAAAATTGCAAAAAAAAAATTTTATAACAAAATCGCTTAACCTCGAGTTATTAAAATAATGATAACCGTTCCATTATTTCTGAAAACTATGCGGCAGCTTATTATCAAAACTTGGAGGAAGTCCCAGGGCCCCTGGTGCCGGAAAAAATTATGAAAAACAGAAATTTGTGATTAAAAAAATTTTGAAGACGTTCCATTCCACCAAAAGCATTTAGTAACATATTATTAAACCCTAGAAGAAGTCTCGTGGCTCTTGAGGCTGGAAAAAACTGAAAAACAACAAAAAATTCCAAAAAAAAATAAAAATTTGCAAGTTTTATTTTAAAAATATTGCTAAAATTTGTGACAATTAAAAATTAAAATTTCATCCATGGCCAACAAAAATTTCCAATAACCTATTATCAAACCTAAATTAGATTTTCTGACCACTAGGACAAAAGCCTGAATAATGACAATAAATGTCAAATAAATTTGAAAATTGAAATTTTGTTAATGCCGAAATTCGTGATGTTAAAATCCTGGAAGACGTTCTATTACTCCTAGAAATTTTACAGTAGCCTATTTTTAAACCCTAGAGGATGTTTGTTGACTCTCGAGGCTGAAAACTTAAAAAAATGACAAAAACTTTCAAAAAGAAACTTGAAGAAAAGCAAATTTTATCAAATATTTGCTAAATTTTGTTTCTTTAAACAGTTGAAAATTTTTTCACTTAAATAGTTGTTAGTAACTTGTTATCAAACCCCTCAGGAGGTATCCTGGCCCCTGGGTCTGGGAAGACCTGAATAAGTGTAAAAAAAATTGAAATAATTTTGTCAAAAAATGCTAAAATTTGTGATGTGTAAATGTTAAACCATTCAATTACCACTGGAAACTATGCAGTAACCTAATAATAAAACCTAAAACCTAGAGGAAGTTCCTTGACACTTAGGGCTAAAAAGCAAAAAGGTGAGAAATTTTCAAAAAGGCTGAAGAAAATAGTATAAATTTGCGTGTTTTTAGCGAGCGGTTGTTCGTCAGTAGCTAGTAACGGGGGGGGGGGGGGTGCACCGGGGGCTGATGGGGGGGGGGAGGGTGAGGCAACACTTTGTTGGGGGTAGCAGCGCGCAGGGAGCAATAGGGGGGGGTCAACAGTGGAGGAGTCTTCAACCTCTAAAACCGCCCTTCAAACCATAAATATAGATCTCCAAAACAGTTTTGAGTTGAAACAGAGCTGAAAAGTTTTCAGAGCACTTAATACCCGCTGGACGTTACCTGTTTATCCCGTTTGTGAGGACGAAAAGTCAAAAGCATCAGACAAAAAAATCGGTTGAGCAAAAAATCGCATAAAAAAGACCGACAGGACTAATATTGAGAGCAATTAATTAATAAATTATAAAATCACATATTGATGCTCTCATAATCCCACTAGATCCCCTCAGCGAATTCAGGCCTTTGCAGCCATGGTTTACTAGATAATATGTTTCACGTTCACTAGTTTCCATAAAAATGAGATGGTCTCAAAACATTTTTTTTTTCAATTATGAAAATCTCACATCAGAATGAAATTTGAAAAGATTTCACGCTTTTCTACTTTTTCACTGCCTTTACTATCCTTGCTTTAATGAAACAACCACTCTGGTTTGACTTCTCAATCGCATCAAAAAGTCGAAAGAAGTGAACAGATCATTAAAAAAGAATGAACCCACATACAATCCAAATCCTTCAATTTGTAAAAAACCATGGTGAGATCAACAATGGCCGCACTATGGCTTCGCTCCGAAAGATCAACTTCAGTTTCCTTAGAGCAAAAATGTGATAAGATGCGATCGGTTTTTTAAGTGCACACGCACGTTACCGGAGCCTTCTTGTTTTAATATTTATAATAGTAGCTTAAGATAAATAGTACTTCGCTAAAACTCATTTTTATTTTTAAAAATTCTGTTATTTTAGGAACTATTGTGGATATTCTACATCTTGCGAGCATACTAGTTTTTATGATGCGAACCTATATGACTGAAAAACTTTTTTCAGGATCCAGGTGAATCATTTCTGATGTGTACATGCTGTTTTAGGTGCAATTAGCCCTGTAGAAAGTTAGTTCATATCTCAGCTGAGAAGAGATATAGAATGAGCCCTGGGGCTAAATGCACAAAGATAATAGTCCTCTGTGACCTGGGGGCGAAGTCAGTTGAGCTACGCGAGCGATTTAAACAACGCTCAGCTCACAAAGAGAGAGAAAGAGAGAAAAATATTGTATTAGTTAGTGGTGTGCAGCATATGTGCGTGTGTATTTTGCGTACCGAGATCACCGGTTTATTAAATGGGGGGGCCAGAGGCTGTTTGAGTGAAAAATTTGATTGATCAACCACTGGCAGAACAAAATTAGCCCCGGGTCACTTGTAAATTTTTCTCATTTTCTCAAAAAATAGAAACAGGCCTGAAAAATCTGCGACGGTAATTCATTCAACATAAACGCACATATGTGAAAAGTTTTCAGTGGTATTTATTTTCGTGATATATTAGCTGAACACAGTTCTGTAAAATTGCCCAGGGCGCGTGAGCAAAATTAGAGAACGGTTCGTTTAAACCGGGCATGTTGCGGGGGATGCTAAATGGCTGTAGGGCTAACAATCATCTTTACTACATACGCCGAAATTGCGCACACACAGAATTGGAATAAAGGTTACCCCCTGGTTTATAAGCAAGCCTTTAGTCCTTTAGTCGACTATTGCACTCCCCCTCCCCCTCCCCTCCCCCGCAGTCTACTCTTTTTAGTTCTCAGCTGTATATTTGGTGCCCGAGGTCTGCCATTTTCCCTGGGCAGGCATTAAATAGGTGACATTAAAATATTTAAACATGATTTAAGGGCAAATGAGCTTTTCCCAGCTTTTCACTTTTTGTCGTAAGAAAATTTGTTTCAACTTTTTTTACTAATCATTTGATATTTCTGGGTGAAATTAATAGTTCTCGAATCATTATGACTTCCCAAAGTGTTAATTTTAAGATTGAAATGTCAAAACAAACAGTACGTCCTTGCGATGGAAAAAAGAGGAAAAACTCAATTGCAAAGAAAACCTCTTTCTTTCAAACGTCTCTGTTGTCTTTTTCCTGACCACAACAAAACAAACATGCAGTCAAAACCCGAACCACCCTCCCCCCCCCCCCCCCCCCCCCCCTCCTCCTACTCCACCGACTTCCCTTCGCCCCTCTCCACTCGCACCGAATGACCACGAAAAAGCACTGGAAACCAGACCCGCTATTTACTACAGAAAGATCTGAGATCCGCTTTCCATTTATAACGAAGGAAAAGTTCTCTGGTTAATCCCGAAACAGGATCCCGAGGCAGAACTGTGTTCAAAATGAAAGTAAATCTAGCATCCCGGAAAGCGCCCCTGGTACTCTTTCATTTGGGCACATTGTGTATGCGTATGTGTGTGTTGTGTGTGTGTGTGCCGTTCCCATGCAAATATACGATTGGCCGCGGGACAATTCTAAATCACGAAGGGAGAAAACGCAATATGCCCCGTCTCCCCAATCACCAATCTTAGCATCGATTAGCCACTGGCCAAATTAGCCGATAGTCACGTTATAATACCGTTCTCAATCGATTTATACGATTCAATAATTCAATTTTTGGCTAATGTTGAATTAATTGTTTAGCTGAAGTAGAGCAAAATGCCATTCAGTGCTGATTTTTTTTATCCCATTAACAGAAAACTTTTGCAAAAAAATTTTGTGATCAAAACTTTCTCAATTTGATAGGATATGGTTTTCGATAAAAAAAACAGTAAAAAGATAAATCCCTTTCATAGTACCCGACCCGAGCCCGTCATATCTAAGTGCTCAAAAACTTTTCGTAATAACTCGAAAGATTAGTGGAGTCATTATATAGTGGTGAGTCAATCCGTTAGTTTTGATTACTTTTAACAACAAATCGATCTTTCTTGAGCAACCTTTTGAAGTTTTTCACAAATTTGTTTTTCTGACTCATTTTCCGATCAAAATCATTGCACTTTTTTCATAAGTTAATTTGCTCCTTAAATTGATCAAAATGGGCAATTAATTTCTTACAAAATTTGTTTAGAAATATATTTTTTAAAAATTACCAAAAAAAGAAAAAAAATTCTTAGCAGAATCCTCACTTAGAAGATTGATTTACCTTGACATTGTACATAACATCTAAGCAGAAGCTATTCTACTGCATTTAGCGAATGTTTCAAGAGTAACGTTTCTTCTAAGTGATCGTTCTGCTAAATTGAGCACAATCTTGCTGTGTGGGTAGAGTGAAATGCCCTCACAGGAAGTGAGTTAGGTTGCTTCTGAGCAGGGGAGGGGAGAGGGGGGATTTGTAGCCGGGGGCCACTTTCTAGCTAGGCCTGTGTCTTACTCTGTTATTTATTCGTTCCCCCAGGCACCCTCCCAATTTTTCCTAGTTGCTACATATGGCTCCGATTTCTGGTAGCCCCCGGCACTGAATTCCGAGGCACAACATTACTAAGCATTGTAGCTCTAAACAGTAGTAATATTACACGACTGCGACACCACCGCAATAACTACTATAGCACAAAAACAAAAAAAATCATTTTTTTGTCTTATGCACTGTCTTTTTAACGCAAATCTGGCTCAGTTTTTGTGTTTAATAGAAACTTTCCTTAATTGGCAAGTCTGATTATCTGAAAAAAGTTATTGAAAGATATCAATCATCGTGATAGCAATTCATGATTACTAACTAAAAATTAAAAGCTGTTGACTTCCTTTTATTTTCACTTGCAAAACTTTTGAGTTAGCAAATTTTTAAATTTTAGTGAGTAGTATTTTGAAAACGGGTCACAAATCGCTGAAATTGAGAATAATTTACGTTAAGTGAAACATGATGAAATTTGAAACAGCGGGTCTTAACTAAATTTTGAAGTTGTTCAAAAAGTTTAGTGGAATTAGGCTATTCGATCACAATTCAGGACTTTACAATTAACAGATCAGTTTCAACTGAATCGTTTGTTCCTTTTTTGGTTCTCTTAAAATTCTCTAAAATATAAAGTATACTCGCTGCTTTCAAAAGTTATTTTCAGTTTTGATTGTTTATCTTTGGCTTATTTGTTTTATCCAGCCTTTTAAATCATTATCTGTCGTCGTTGTCAACTATTTGCTGTTCTTAAACCGTTTGACATTACAAATTACGTTACAAGTTACATTAAAAATTACAAAATCTAAGAGTAACTAAAAAGTTATCTTCGAATTAAAAGGTATTTTTGCATTTTTAATCTTATAATTATACGTGTTACACATAGTTAAAGAGTCTTACACGAGTTAAATTTTCGCCGATCAGATATTCGAGTTCTTTTATTATCCGTTCTCAGAATTACCATTTTTAAAAACTGCAAAAGATGATCAACTCTCCGAGTGCAATGGCAGCAGCTGCAGCTGCAATTTATCAAAACCTTCAACTATCGTCTTCAAACAACTCCAATTCCGAATCCAACAATAGAAACCTTTCGCCCAATAACGCCCAAAACTCCAACACTTCTTTATCATCTGTATACCTCTTACCCGGAATGTTAAACTCAGCGACCGGAAGCAACTCGGCTTGTATTAGTGAGAAACGAAGTATCTTAAGCTACTCCGATCTTCTAGCGACATTCGGGGGTTCCAGCTCGCCCTCTCTAAGAAATGTTGTGACGTCCAGTTCTGCCGGACTGTGTTCTCAACTTGGACTCCCGACATCAACGTCCGGAATCCAGAACTCAGTAGGAGGTGCACCAGACGCAAAGATGGCAAGGAATCGGAGGAGTCTGAACTTTAAGGAGCGACCAGACAGTGAACAGATATCACGTGACTTGGAGCGTCGGGAAATGGCCAGCAAATCAAATGGTAAGAAATTGCGCCACATATGAGTTGTTTTGATTTGATATAACATCGCAAAATAAGGCATATACAAAACAGCACTTTTTCATTTCCTTTCAGTGATATGTTTGAAAGTTTCTGCCTAGAGAACATGAGATCAACTTTTAACATAAGCTTGAGACACATTAGTTGAAATTAGAAAACTCTAGATCTGTGCAGTGCCAGAATTAATTAAAAACAAGGCCATATTTTAAAACTTGAAAAGCTCGAGTCCCACTCAAAGTTAAGTAACTCTCTTAAAACCACTTTGAAACTCTGGATTATATCCTAAATAGTTACGCAGTTCTCATCAATCCCGCAACCTATACATCAAGGTTGTCAAAAGTCTGAACAATTACTTATCAAAAAAACTCAATTCGGCTTTTAATAATAACATTTAAGATTGATAAACTTCAGCTGTCTTGTCGACGCCATGATTTCAAAATTTTTAAAAGTTTGATGTAGATTAGATTCGAATAGATTAGATTTAAAATTCCAGACGCTGAAAAAAGTACAGTGCATTGGTACAATCAGCGCTTGGAAAACATTCAAATAGGTCAAAACTTGTCGCGTGATGTGTCTTTATAAGAACATTGAAAAACCTGAAGCATAACATGAAAAGCTAATTTATTGACCCCTACCAGAATTGTTTCAAGAGGAATTGGTTTACTTGTTTGTAATTATCCCAAATGGTATAGAAAAAAGTTGAGATTTGTGCTTCAGATAGAGTTGATATGTTGATGTCTAGCTCTGCAGAAGAGATGAATATCTTATGCACTCGGGTTACCAAAAGTTTCTCACCGTTTATTGTCTATTTAGCTAAGAGGTTAAGTTCAGTTTTTCTAGCTTCTTCACGTATAATTTTTTTCTAATTCAAATTTGTTGATCGCACTATTCAAAAAGTAGGGTGATGATTCATGTTTACGAACCTTAGAAAGCCCCTTAGCTAGTTCATAGAAGTTTAAAAATTTGAATAAATTGAAAGTTAATAGGCAAATACAATACAACTGTTTCTCAAAGCTTTTGTCTTCAAAATTTCTAGAGTTACCTACTATGATTCTTGGTTCCCTTTCGAAGTTTTTTAAACTTACATCATCTTAAATACTAATTCAATAATAACTTCCTACATTTTGTAACTTCTTCATTACAACTCTGTTTGTTCATTTTTGTATGCCTGTAAATAGTTTTGGATTCAAATCAATAAATACAACTTACAACTTTTGGTTTTCCACGAAAGAAAAAACATAGTAAGAATAAAAATTAATGTCATCAAGTACAATCCTTTTAAAGTTTCTTTTGTCTCAATGTTATTAAGTGTATTAAAAGCGAAAAGCCGTTGCAGTACTGTCTCCGTTTTGTTCAGATAGTTCAACTTATAGTTATTTTCAAAAACCGAAAACTAATTGGGCAAGCTATTGTCCGAAAAAGGACTTAGTTGAAAATTTTCGTCGATTGTTTTTATTATATGTAAATATTCAACCCAATAAACTGGTAAGAACAAAAAGAGGGAAAAATTGTATCCCAATATTTTGAACATCATAAATGTTCAATTTCTTGAATTTAAATAATCACTCCACTTAATCATCCTAGTTTGCCTAGCCTAAAAGTTAAGATATACTGAATATAGACTACTTTGACGCCATTATCTATACGTTGCCTCAGCACAAAACTAATAAATTCTTTAAATTTAAGCGATAGCGACCTGAAAAAACAATTTTGAAAAAAAGTATTTAACTGACAACTCTTAAATGTTCAATTTCTTGAATTTAAATGATCACTCCACTTAATCATCCTAGTTTGCCTAGCCTAAAAGTTAAGATATAATGAATATAGACTACTTTGACACCATTATCTATACGTTGCCTCAGCACAAAACTAATAAATTCTTTAAATTTAAGCAATAGCGACCTGAAAAAACAATTTTGAAAAAAAAGTATTTAACTGACAACTCTTAAAGTAGGTTTTTTTTCGATGCCTGTAGTTGCTTGTAATGATGACTTCATCCTACTAGAGGCCGGGATAGAAATTATATCGAATGAACCGTTATTTTTTTTGAAATTTTGGGATATTGGGTCGCAGAAATTCAGTAGAATATTGTTTTAAATATTAACCATTTCATATGCTACTACGCCCCTCTTTTGCTCGGAGAAAAAAATGCTCCTAATCATATTTCGGGTAAATATTGTAGAACAGGATAGAAGGATTTGACCTACAAGCGTTTTTAGTTTTCGCTACGAATTTTAAATTATAGGAGTTCGATGACGAAACCACAATTTTTCGATCACCGCGAAAACAGACCCCATATAGTACCTCTCTTTTAAAATGGTTGAAATTTTTAGCCCATTTAGATTCAAACAGTGGAATAAAAGAAGAGCAACTATCCCCCAATTCACACAACGGATCATCATCAAGTGTCAAGTCAGGAGACAGCAACGATTCCGATGGATCTCTCCATTCCAAGTCACCCTCTCCTCTGATCCACACCTCAATCTCATCTTGTGCAATTCCTGCACAGAATCCTACACAAAACACTGCTGCAGGCGTGCCCGTTCCTGCACAGCTGACCAGATTAAACGCCCCAGTGCATATAGATGTTGGAGGAACAGCTTACACGACAACACTGCAAACACTGACTAAATATCCCAACTCAAAACTGGGGAAAATGTTTAGTGGAAAAATCCCGATTGTTTTGGATTCTCTAAAACAGCATTATTTTATCGACAGAGACGGCAAAATATTTCGACATATTCTTAACTTTCTCAGAACAGACGAAGTCAATCTCGTTAAGCAATCGCCAATTATTCAAGACCTGTTAGCCGAGGCAAAATATTTTGAAATTGAACAATTGGAATCCAAAATTATGGGAATTTTAGGCGAAGCCGGCAATTCAGATCAAAACGAAAGCGAAAATGAAGAAACGATCATTCTTGTCGAAAACATTGTTCAGCCCAGCTCCAATGAAAAGGCGAAAAAAGATGAATGGTTCATAACTGGAAAGTTATCAACGATATCAGCAGTTATTCAATTGAAAAACTCAGACGATAAAACGGAAAATAGGCGAAATTTGGAACGGGCTTTGAGTTCCGACTTTGAACAAGGATTGGAAATAAACTGCTTGCAAGTTATTCAGAAATTCCTGGATAAAGAGTTTGTGATTGAAAGCACGAAATTTGTGAACGAAGAATTGGGAAAAATATGTCAGTTTGCGCTGAAAAAATGAACACAAGCGAACAAATTTGCTAACTGATTATTCATGAACGACATGAAATAGAATGATGTGATATATGCTTTTTTATGTATTTAGCATAAACTGACTTTTGGGTATTATGAAATGTTGATGTAATGCTAAGATTCCTTATTTAGGGGGCTCTATTTTGACTATGCTGTGTAGAGATTTGAAATAAAATTTTGGAAATAGATTTTTCCTCTTAACTCGACATTTTCCTTTTTAAGTAAGGTTTGAACGCGTACTTAAAACTAAAGCAATATTAGTGATACATACAGTTGAACAAATTTATAGGAAAACGCAGTTTTAATTGAAAATCGTTCAACCGTGGTTCTGGTTTATTAAAGTTAATAAATAATAAATTGATGTGACTACAAAATCATAATTTATCATCAGCTACCATTTAAGATGATAAGACAAAATCAAATTTATTCAGACACCACATAAAAAGATATTCAGACACTACTTTTCGATATAAAAATTAATTTGAGACTCAAATCGTTCGCAAGTTGTTTCGTTTTCATTTGAATTGATATCAACACTCAAATTAAAATTTTGCAGCTTAAAAGATTTTTTCTTTGAAAACGGGGAGAAAATTTATCATTCAATTCCGAAAACAAATTGTAGGATTTAACAGAATTGATAAGAAAAGGGTTTATAATGGATCGTAATCTTGACAGGCATTTAAATTTTCACTTTGATCTCAATTTTTGTCATAATATAATGGGTTTTATCATTTCGAAATAACAGTCAAATATTTGACGCATATGATGGCCAGCACTCTATCACTTATCTGTTACTAAACGTAACGTTTTATTATCAGTTTGCTTCGCTTGATTATCAAAAAAATATATTTTTCTAAAATCGAATATCAGAATCAGTTAATCAAAGATTTTAAACAAAGTTGAGATTAAACACGGTACAATTATATTTGAATTATATGCAGAAATGATCATTTTAACTTTTATCATCAGTTAAATATAGTCAGCAAAAAGAACAGCGGCCATGTTTGAGAAACTGTTGAAAGTCGTGACCAAGTCTGCGCCTGGAAACGACAATGACTTTGCAGACAGATTGAACTACAGGTACACTGCAGCTGTATACATGCTCATGTCCATGGCTGTCATCGGCAGATCGTACATCGCAGACCCCATCAAGTGAGTGAAAATCTGGGATATGTGTCCGGACAAAACAGTCCCAGACAAAACAGTGCAATAAAAACAGACAAAATAGTCCCAGACAAAATAGTCCCTAATAAATATCGATTTAACTCTATGTTTAGTTCGGACTATTTTGTCTGGGACTCTTTTGTCTGCTTTTTTGGGACTGTTTTGTCTGAGAATATTTTGCTATTCGGGATTGTTTTGTCTGGGACTGTTTTGTCTGTTCACCTGGATATGTACCCATGAGAACAATTTTTAAGCATAAGCATGTGTTAACAAACAAGTTTGTGTTTCTCCGCTGTTAACAGTTGGTGTAGCGTCACAAGAGAAAGACACCAAACACTAAAATTTCATGCTCTTTTTGAACCAAAATAAAAATTAAAAGCGTCTGTCCTTTCAAAAAAAAAATAGTTAGATGTCTCTGAACAATTTCGATTAATCGTAAAGGTCTCATCAGTTCAAATCATGAAGAAATCAAACTTAATTTGGGATACAATTTGAAAATCTAATTCACTTAATCAGGTTGTCACTGCGCCCTTATATGTTGCAGTACAGTATTAATTGCCATCGCTATTGGATCTTGCGTAGATTGTTTTCAAGTCTCCTGGATCTATGTTGTTCTTATTGTTGAAAAAAATTGAATCAAAACTGTCCTCTCAATTCGTGAGTATTTGTCAACCATATTAATCAACAAAAGCAGACCAAAGAAGTTCGTTTAAGGTATTGAGATGCACTAATAAAAACAATTCAACCGGGTCTTCCTATAGTAAACCTGGACCAATCAAACATTATTTCCAGAACTCAAATTTTTTCTAGAGCTTGAAGCATTCTAAACAACTCGAAGCCTTCTTTTATACAGAAATCAAAATCGGGCGTTTTAAATTTGAAAAGAAACGATTGTTTCTGGAAATCATTTCAATTACGAACGATTTCAACCAAACTCGTAGAACACAGCGTGAAAAGATTTTGCTATTTTAAAAAATAGATATTCCAAACAACTGGGATATCTGTTGTTAAGTATTCATCTTGTGTTTTCCGTCCTTTTAGTAACAATGGTATACATTTAATTAAGCCGCAGCAAAAAAATCACAACTCAGTTGATAACGACTAAATGATTTATTTAAATTTTGGTTCACGTTTTTTTACCTAATTTTTCCCGCCTTGTTTATAAAAAAATCTATTGAAACAAAACTGAGATTTGAAATAGTTGAATAAACAGCCTTCTCAACGCCTAAATAGCGGCAATTAGAAAAAGTGCATCTTTCAATTTTCGAAAAAAAATATATTAGTTAATATTTCTTAACTTGGCAAAAAATATGCAAGAAAACCAAGAGATTTGGTCATTGAAAGTATGAAAAGAATTTAAGGACAAATGTGCACCTGTTGTTTTAATTCTTGTGATAGCATTAACGATTTTTTTGTCCGAACAAATTTTTTATTTGTCTTAGTTGAAGTATTAGTTGATTGCTGTCTTAGAAAAGCCGTTAGAAATTCAAAATACTATTTGCGCGCACCAATCATTTGCCGGAAACCAAACCATGTGAAGCAATTGTTTTATGCAAGTACCTATGTGATATTTGAAATTATTAATGTACTGCTATAAAAATTAGTAATTTAACAGACTCATACTAGCACTAGGAATCAGATTTTTAGCATGGCGGTTACTCATCAGGACATTAACTCCTGAGGTCAGGGCATCCAACAATGTTTTCAAGTGAGAAACCAGTTGATTACTATATTGCCGTTTTCTCAGAAGATTTTAAATCCCGTATTGACAATTTTCTCATGCGAACAATTTTTTTTCTCTCACGAAACTTTTTTTCTCAAATTTTTAAAATGAGAATTTTCATCAAAATGCCCATAGTTTTTTAGTGAAATTTTAGTTGGCTGTCATTCAATTCAAGTCTGCATTATAATAACTTCAACCTGATATTTGTTCTTGTCTTTATATCAGTACGATCCTAATAAGAAATCAAATCTAGAGAAGTCTTCCATCACATCAATTGTCTATTACAATCGATAATTTTACTAACTGACCTTTGAAACGTTCTATTTGACATATAAAGTCCGTAGTGGGTAATTATCTCATGTTGTTGCGTCATATTAAAGTTGCCTCAAAATTTGGCCAGTCTTGTATTTTGAGCATATTAGGCAATTACTGTTTGACACGTCATTAATTGTTATCCAATGAGGCCAATCAGTTTTTTTAAATCCATTAACTGTGTATAAAAATATGTAAAAGGTAATATTACAATGTACAAAAAGACAAATTAACCGTCATGCAAGCTAAGGGTAATTATAGATGGAATAATTATAAGTTACTGTTCCAACATATTTTAAATGGCTTATCAGATCGCATGGAATTTAAAACTAAAAACAAACCGAGGAACTTGGAATCAGTACCAATTAAATGAAGTTTTAATTGTCATGAGAAGTTTTACAGTTTCGAGCCTATAACGATTTAATCTATTTGACCACAAAACTTTAAAAAATTAAAAATTTTGTTTTTTTTCGTAAAGAAAGAATTTGCTAAGAGTTTCTTTATCCGTCTTTTGTCTTTTCTGCTGATTGAAAACAGGGATAGGAGCCAATGTTTTTTGTTTCAAAAACAGTTCGGGGAAAATAGAAGGCTTCAGGTGGTTGAGAGCCCTCAAAGTAGCAAAAGTCAACTTGGAAAATGTAAAATGTAAAAGTAACAACAAATGATTCTTCGTTTCTAAGTTCTAGAGTTCTTTTTGAGAAAAATATTTTTGTTGAATAAGAATTAGTCATGTTAGTACTTTCAACAGCGGAGGTAAAAAACAAGTTTCATGAAATGAACAACAAATCAGCAAAAAAAGTTTTTTAAAATTTGTATTCATTACATTGTAGGAGAAGATCGTCCAATCTATTCTCCTCTAGTAAAACACTATTCTCCTGTAGTAGTAGAATTTGAGAGAGAATGAGAGAGTTTACGGCATATAATTTATTGAAACAGTTCAAGAAGTTTTCTCCAATTCATAAAGGTTGTCTTCGGATACTCCCAATTTTTCTCTGACATAATTCTAAGTTGATTTCGAAACCTTGAGAAGTATATTGGA
The DNA here is from genome assembly GCF_964194025.1 of Convolutriloba macropyga. Taxonomy (NCBI): domain Eukaryota; kingdom Metazoa; phylum Xenacoelomorpha; order Acoela; family Convolutidae; genus Convolutriloba; species Convolutriloba macropyga. The sequence goes on along the minus strand of NC_134471.1, from coordinate 75,546,931 downwards.
ACATTGTGCTACGGGCAGACTACCACGAGCCGTCTTGTTTTCATTTCTCGTCGGAAAGATCCAACTTCGTCCAACAAAAAAATTGGAAGCAAATTGATATATTCAGTTTTGACCATTGTCATTTATAGTCTGGATTCCGGAAGGCCTTTTGCTTATGACGTTAGGGCATCCACCACTTTTATAAGAAACCAGCTGCTTACTATTTTAAGACTTCCTTATAAATTTTAAAATTCTTGTCTTGTAATTTTTCGAACTGTTTCCCATTCTCTGCGAGACTATATGGCGTATAGAATTAACTTGAGATATTGTAAATATGTATCTCGGTTCTATTCTGTTCCCCCCCCCCCAGTGTTTTTTATGACCCCCAGTAACAAATTATATTATGTTGTTATAACACGTCACTATGTAACAAAATAGCACGTGCGCCTGGGGGTCATAAAAAAATTTAAGCTCACTAAGCTGGGGGGGGGGCAAAAACAGAATAGATCCTCTCTTTCTATAAGGTGCGTCTTTCTATCCGGTACCTAATCTAGCAATTAATGTCCTCTTTCCAGGTGTTGGACACCAAACTACTTCCCAGAGTCGTGGGTGGACTACACTAACAACTTGTGCTTTGTCCAGTCCACTTATTACATCCCAATGGATGTCCCCTTGGGAGCAGACGAGGCTGTGACCATCAAGAGGGATAATGAGATCACGTACTACCAGTGGATTCCACTATTCTTCATGATGCTAGGTGTGTTTGTGTTGTACACCATGGCAAGCATGTGATGTGATGTCGAGCTCTTACGTAATGGTTACGTGACTCTGCTTGAAGTCAGAGAACTTCTGGCGTTTATCGAGAACCGCGAAGTGGTCCGAGATATTAAGCCAGAATTTCGAAGTGACTTCTGCAGCGAGTCACTTAACCATGCTTAAAACACGAAACGCGCACGTTTTAAAATGACGAAAGTCAACGGAAGTCAACTTCTGGCTAAGTAGCAATTTCTGGCATTTTAACTTCTGGCACTGCAGACTTTCGGCATTTTAAAATGTGCACGTGAGTGTTTTAACAACTATGAGAATAAAACTCTCTTTTTTCAGCCATGTGTTTCTATGTACCACGAGCTGTGTGGTTCAACGTGTTCAGCCATCACTTTGTGGATGTGAATGCGATTGTCGATCTGCTGACCTCCTTCGACAACGCAGTCAACCCGGAGACCAGAGACCCTGCTGTCATGCAGGTCGCAAAACACATTGACAGGTCAGCATGCCTAAAACGGTTTCTTATGTGCTCAAAAATAGCAACAAATGTCAGAACAAATGTCAGAACTCTGTTTCACAACTGTGTACTTCTGGTCGGTACTACCGATAAACGACGATGTTAGATCGCGGGACCACATGTCTAAACTCTCTGGTTCTTTTCTTAAAATACAGTCTACTTCAAAAATAGTTAGATAAAAATGGTGTGTGAAGATTATGTTAAAATGTATTAAATATAAACCCAGTATGAGGGAAAAAATATATTAAAACACCAAACATTGTTTTTTTTTAGCGGCTATAAAAATAGTTAACTTCATTTAGCTAAAGTTTGAAACAAAAACAACAGGGAGAAAAGTTTGAGTTATCAGAGGAACCAAAACACCTCTACAACCTTCACTTACGAATTAGTTATTTGCCCTTGAATCATGATAAATATTATCAAAAGATTTTCCATAAAACGCTTTGTAACTAAACACGAACCCTTTCAGTTTGATTTCTTTTGCATTGTTGACGATTTCGATTGAGCTTGATCAGTCCTTATCTATAACTCATTGAAAATTAAGAATTTTTTAACCAGTTCTAAAGTCCTCAAGTCAAGTTCATGACTTCTGGCTCAACGTTAACTAATTTTCATAATCTCTAATTTTCTCAGCAATAACTTTTTAGTCAAAAGCAATTTTAGATCTGGCGGCTGATGTTACAATAAATTCAATAAAAACAATAACCTATTCATGTTTTATATAGATAATTGAAAACGAATCCGAAAAATGTTAAAGAAACAGCGGCTCCACGTCACTTGTTTTCTGTGAAACCCTTCACATTTGAAACTCCTTGACGCTATTTTAGCTGTAACACTGTTTTAAAAATACAAAACACTGGAAACTGAAAAAATTTTTGAAAGTTTTTGTCATAATTATTTAGATTATGTGGCCTGCATTGTCAACGGTGCAAATTGGTCTTAAGCAACAAGTTATCATTTTACAAGTTTTTTTTGCAATTTACCCCCAGCGGTGTTTGGGTATAAAGTTTGAATAAAATGGCATGTATTAGTCAAAATGAAATTCTGCACTTGTATCAACAAATGGCAAACGTAGGTGAAAAGAAGGGGTTGAAGTCACGACTATTGAGTTCTCTTAACGATAAAGCAAATAGGGTAACAGGATTGCGACGAAAGGTTAAACGTACTGTTTGATAACCTACGGGTTCACACTCAGCTGAGAAACCTAATGAAGCACACATCTCCCACGAAAAAATAGTTACATCAAAAAATACTATGCAGAGCCGAAGAGTGGCTAAAATTTAGCAACTTTGGACGGGTTTTTCAAAAACAGAAAGATAGTCACTTATTCTAAAGCAATTATTCCAAATTTCAAAGACTTCAAAAGAACAAAAAACATATTTAAATATAAAGCATAAAAAAGCATACTAGACCTATTTATGACAAAGTAGCAGTAAAGTATATGCGATATAAATGATAAAGAAATCAGCTTTCATCTTCACACCTTGAGTTTTTTTATAAGACAACACTTAGACAGGAAGAAATTTTTGGGCCCATAGATACCTGTAGGGGTGAATAAAAAAGCACTTTGAGGCAACTTAAGAAAAGTAATAGCTTTGTGCTGTAGTTTTGGTTTTAAAACTCAGAGAACAAATATGTTACAAATATATGAGTCTCAAATCTAAAAAAATGAAAGTCTTAAGAAATACAAATTGAACGCAAATTACGACAAATTGGACAGAAGGACGACACGATCATCAAAAGTGAATTAAAACATTAAGTTTTTTTAAACTTAGTTGAAAAATTTTGTTTCTTGAAAAAATGACGTTACAAAAAATAAAAAACATAGACAAACGGAACAAATTAAGTCCGATTTCTTTTAAATTGTTTCAACTTAGTATCCAAAAAGCAGTCAACAACAGGAAAGAAAACAGCCAGATGGAAGAAACACGTCAGAACAAAAAGTAATAATTGAAAAATTCTGCCTTGAATCGTCCTTCAGTTAGTCTCCACTAATCAAAATCAAACTGAGTTCTTGAAAAACTACTTTTTTCAATATGAATTGTCATCGATAAAAATGATCAGAAAATTTGCCAAAAATACTATGAAGAAAGAACTAGAACTAAATAACATCGACAATTGTTTCCAAAATGATTACTGATAAAAACTTAATTCGTTATTTTAATAACAGTTTTGTAGAAAAGTGATATTGAAAAGGGGATAACTCTAAAAGCATTAGTTAGAGCAGGGCAAGCCAGCAAAGTTGTACAAAAGTTTTATTTCTCTCTTTATCTGAAAGCCTATGAAACTTTTTATTTTGTGCGCTGCCTGAGTGTGATTACCCGTTCTGATCATTGATGTGCCCCTCGAGTTCCAATTGGCCTAAATACTATTTAAATAATGAAGAGTTATTTTTAAAAAAGTTGCTCCAAAAAACGATCTAATTTATATGAAAATGAAAATCAAAATTAGTTGGCTGAGTACGTAGAGCTGCTCAGATTTTTTTTTGTGTTAATGAATGACACATATATAAGAAACTACTTTTCATTAGTGACATCAAAGTTTGATAAAAGTCAAAATAGACACTTGTTTTTCAAAGAAGTCTTGAAGAAACTATTAATTTTCGTAATTGATTGAATTTTGAAATTCAAGTTGACCAAAAATTAGGCTAAGATTTTGTGAGAAAATGATTAAAAAATTTCCCTAAAGCAATTTTGCTAAATTTTTTTTATAGTGAAATTTTATACACAGAGAGCTTCATATAGACACAACATTTGCTAGCCGGAGATTCCCTCAAAAAAAAACAAAACTAGTCTGAACAAAAAAGTGGTAATAGCATAAATTCTCTCATTTTTTTCCGAAAATGTGGGAACAATTAATTTATGTTACTTTGTAACAAAGATAGAAATTAGAAGATGTTAATTTGTGATATTGAACATACTTATTAGTGATTTTGAAAAGAGTTTAAGCTCTTTTTATAATTGCGATCACGTGGTCTCCAGTTTCTTATTGGATAGTGAAAATTGCATTAACAGCGTTATCAATACTTTTAGGCATTCTCAAGGTGATGTGGCATTCTTAAGTCGAAAAGGTATTCTCACTTGCGTTTATATTCTCAAAGTAGTAGCTCTTCAGTGCTACGTAGAATTCTGTCCACGTCATATGAAGAACCTGGTGTTCTGGATTTTTTCGTTTTTATGAAAACATTAGCTAATCAGTGCTACACATGATTCTGTTCACGTGATTTGAGGAACTTGACTCTAGCACAGTTTGCAATTCGAGTATTCTATATTACCTCGCAATCTAATAGCAATCTAATGATCAGGTAATGCAATGTAAATACTTCGTAAGTCAAAAGCAATCTAATGCTTGTTAATTGTTGTTTACTTCAAAACAAACGAAAAGTTGAAAACCTATAAGAACCTCGCTTCACTCATCAAACATGAATTTTCAAGAGCCGATAAGTCAGAATCAATTATCGCAGTCAAATTTATTCCACTTTTTGGGGTAGCCTCAACAACACATTGGCCATGAGACCTTTAATAAGACATTCACAAAAACTATATGTGATGGTTTCAATGAAACATCAAGAAAATTAGAAGTTTTATTAAAGTTTCAAAGAACGAAAGAAGAACTTACCTGACGAACTTTATTGCTGTGTCGATAAGTAATGGCTACAAAACTAAACTCAATTCTAATTTTGTTTTGGCGCTATCATTATCTTATTGACCAATCAATCATATGTCAGAAGCAAATTCTCCCACGAACAGAAACCTGATTCTAACATCCACCGACCTCCAACTAATGAACTCGATTGTACCTAAGCCATATATGATTCTCATGAAATGTTGATGAAAATAGAAAATCATCTCCGGGATTCGGAGTTAAGATCTATTCACATGCCAATCATGTAAAATATTTTTAGCTAATCTAAATTTTCTCTGTATATTTTCGCATAGATAACCACTATAAATACAAGCTAATTTTTGTATATTTTCAGTTCAAAATTTAATTTAAAATTCAACTTATTGAATTCTTTGACTCGTTTTATCGACCACGACAATGGTGTCCAGACCAGCTACAGACAGACAAATTTTGGATCTACAGAATGCAGAATCAGCTACTGCGTGGATTATGTCTTTTGTGGCGAAATGTCGCGCAGAGAAGAAAGAGGACAAGGTCAACACCGATGGTACTGTACAGGACCTACAGGTAACCAATCTCTTTCTTAGTATGTGCGGGCAAGATGCAATTATTAAACTTAGGAGCTTAATGAGTCCTAGGAATTTGATAGACACTACATATAAAGACATCAGATTGGCGATTCAAAATTATATTTCTCCTAAAGAGAGAGTAGTAACGGCAGAAAGGGCTAAATTTCTGTCCGTAATCCAAGGTGTAGGGGAGTCAGACGACGGCTTCTTAGCACCTCTTAGAGAAAAAGCACGCTATTGTGACTTCGAAAAATTGAAAACAGCGGCCAACCCCGAAGAGGAGTTGGTAAAAATAAAGTTTATCTCAGGTTTGAGGGACCCTGAAGCAAAACTTAGACTACTAGACGGTATTAAAGCAAAACCAGCAAAGTCGGATACTGAAATGACCGAGAGTTTACAGTTCAGAAGTCAAGCAATGGTTTTTGCAAGTTCCTCATCAGGTAATAAGCCCTTTACGGTGAAAGAAGAAGTTGGGTTCAACTTCAAAAAGACTTTTCGAAAACCAAATGAAAAAATTACGGCTAATAAAAGCAACAACATGTGCACTAGGTGTGAAGGTAAGCCACACTCTAGTAGACCTTGTCCAGCGCTAAGTAAGAAATGCAACACCTGTGAAAAGGTGGGACACTTCTCAAAAATGTGTAGAAGCAAACGCCAACCAAATTCAGGTAAGTACAATAAACAGAATAACTTTTGCTAAGAAGAAAATGTTTCGTCAGAGTAAGCATCTCCAGCATCGGAGATGGGAATGTTTTATACTAAAGAACAAATCTTTAGCATGTCTGTGACATGGGAATATATCTCAATAAATAACTGTAAAGTAAAAATGCAGGTAGACACAGGTGCAGATAGCACAGTGATATCATCAAAAATATGGACTGAGCTTGGTAAACCTCAGTTGGATGGAAAGATGAGATATCTTGAAGCTTATGATGGTCATCAATTAACGCTTCTGGGATCACTTACTTGCGACATTGAGTGGAACGGAAGCAGGCTCACGCAAAAACAACTAGCAGTTGTGCAGTCTGATAAAGAATTTGGACTACTTGGTAGAGACCTTCTACCCAAGCACGGTGTGAACAACATCACAGCCGAGCACCTACCTGCGGTGAAGGGTTACAAAGCTCATGTGAAGCTGATACCAGGAACACAGCCAATGTTCTGCAAAGCCAGAAAAATACCTCTACCTCTTCAAGACAAGGTCACAGAGAAGCTGGAACAAATGGTCAGACAAGGCATCCTTGAACCGGTACAGCCAGGAGGAGTCACTAATGCATCTCCAGTGGTGTGGCAGAGAAAGAGGAGTGGAGAACTGAGACTTTGCGTGGACTCGAAAGTGCACATCAATGGCAAGGTCATGGATGAGGACTACCCAATACCGGACATGGAGACGATCTTCCACAACCTACATGGGGCCTCATACTTTGGCAAAATTGACCTCTCAGATGCCTACTCTCAAATTGAGCTTGACGAAGATGCTCAGGATATATGCACAATCAACACATCTCAGGGACTGTTCAAGATGTGCCGACTACCTCCGGGATTGAAAAACTCTTCTTCAATCTTCCAGAATTGCATCGAATCAACACTCAAAGGAATTAAAGGTGTTGTGATCTTTCAAGACGATGTATTGGTTTATGGAACTACCAAGGAGCAGTTCGACAAGAGAATGCTTGCAGTCAAGAGTCGACTACGTGAGAAAAATTTTACTATTAATGAGAAAAAGTCCAACTCAAAACCAGTCGATAGCGTTAGCTTTTTGGGATACTCCATTTCAAAGGAGGGAATAGCACCAGATCCCAAACATGTTGAAAAAATAAAAAATGCAAAAGCACCAACTAGCAACAAACAACTCGAATCGTTTGTTGGGCTGGCTAATTTTTACAGAAGAATGATTCCTGATTTTGCAACAAAAATGCTACCCTTAAACAACATGAGAAATAGCGATTTCTCATGGGGCAAAATGCAAAAAAAGCTTTTGAAGACATAAAAAATGAATTATGTGCTAACCCACTTGTACAGCCATATAGTTTACAAAAAGAAGCAACAGTTACTACTGACGCCTCTGAAAAAGCCATTTTCTTTCGCAAGAAGGACATCCAGTGATATATGTATCGAGGAAATTGACTTCAGCGGAGCAAAACTACTCGAACATAGAGCGGGAAGCACTGGCAATTGTCTTTGTGGTCACAAGATTGAAACAATTCCTTCTTGGAAGACGATTTACACTAAAGACTGACCACAAACAACTCAAATATCTCTTTGCACCAGACGAGGTGATCCCGAAGACAGCATCAGCGAGAATCACAAGATGGGCAATAGCTCTAATGGGCTTCGACTATGAGTTGAAGTACACACCAGGGGAGCAGATACCCCATGCAGATTCTTTGAGCAGAATAGATTTTGACGAAGACGAATCCTACAACGATCGAGTGTGCTTCGCAATCAATAACATCTACTTCGCTCAGAGTGATTTGGTGACCCAAGCAGAAATCAAAACTGAACTTGGAACAAACAGACTCTTCCAGGACATAATGAAACGAATCAAAAGCGGCAATTGGAAACAATGTTCAGAAGCGGAAAAAGGATTCGAACAACAGAAAGACGCACTTACTTTACATAATGAAATCATCTTCAGAGGTGTTGTTCCTTTCATTCCACCCAAACAACGACACTTGGTTTTGGCAAAAGCGCATGAGACACATCCCGGAAAGAATGCAACTGAGGCATCAATCAGAATGATAGCATGGTGGCCTGGCATTACCCAAGACGTTCAACACTTTGTTAGTAAATGTAAGAATTATCAATTGAACAGGCCTAGCCTGGGAAAAACGGTCTCTACGTGGCCAGAAGCCGACGTTTGGGAACAACTCTACATGGACTGGGGTTATGTTAAGGACCAAGGCAATATCTTAGTAATTGTTGACGCGGGTTCTGGTTGGATCGAAGCCTTTCCCGCGGGAAATAGAACATCAGAAACAGTTAAGATATATCTTAGTCAAATCTTTGCAAGATTCGGAATACAAAAAACTTTAGTTTCTTATAATGGTCCTGAATTTGTAAGTGGTGACCTTAAACAGTGGTGTGAATCACTGGGAATTAAGAAAATAGAATCACCCGTCTATCATCCAATAGCTAATGGGCTAGCTGAAAGAGCAGTTCAGACAGTGAAGCGGGCACTTCAAGCGTGGAGTCCCAACCTTAATGTGTCATTTGGAGCATTCCTGCAAAGGGCACTGATGACACATCGCAACACTTCAAAGACGAGGAGCTAAACTCCAGTTGATCTCTTGTTGGGACGCAGAGTGAGACTACCAGCAATAGCAGATTTCGACTTGTGCGAACCCATTCTATTCAAGGCCAACGAAAACACAAAGACAGTTCCTGCTACCTTCATCATCAGGAAGGGCTTGAACACATCTTTCATACAGCCCGAAAACTCAGCACGGACTATTCTAGTGAGCGACAACCAAATTGCGAGACTAGACGAGGACAATGTGAAAATTGAACCAGCAGTGGAGGAGACCATATCTCAATCAAAACAACAACTTCAGAGTACAGATGTGGGACCTTCACTTCAAGATGAAACTTCTGCAGCCACATCATCTGCAGAGCACCAACTACCCGAAACTTCAGAGCCTTCACGAACATCAACAAGAAACAGAAAACAACCCGACAGATTTGGAGAACCTATACGCACAAACTTGCTTAAAAAAGAGGAAGGATGTGATGGTTTCAACGAAACATCAAGAAACTTAGAAGTTTTATTAAAGTTTCAAAGAACGAAAGAAGAACATACCTGACGAACTTTATTGCTGTGTCGATAAGTAATGGCTACAAAACTAAACTCAATTCTAATTTTGTTTTGGCGATATCATTATCTTATTGACCTATCAATCATATGTCAGAAGCAAATTCTCCCACCAACAGAAACCTGATTCTAACATCCACCGACCTCCAACTAATGAACTCGATTGTACCTAAGCCATATATGATTCTCATGAAATGTTGATGAAAATAGAAAATCACCTCCGGGATTCGGAGTTAAGATCTATTCACATGCCAATCATGTAAAATAATTTTAGCTAATCTAAATTTTCTCTGTATATTTTCGCTTAGATAACCACTATAAATACAAGCTAATTTTTGTATATTTCCAGTTCAAAATTTAGTTTAAAATTCAACTTATTGAATTCTTTGACCCGTTTTATCGACCACGACACTATAAAAATTTGAGCAGCAGGCCTATATAACAGAGAGTGTAAAACAAGGAACAGTTTGTTAAATATTTTTTCTATTGCTTTTGTTTCCGAGCCATCATTTCCAGTAGTTTTTAATTTCCACTGAAAACATATCTATTGAGTTCTTGGTTCCGAATGTGAAATTTCCGACAAGTTTGATTTATAGAATATATCTTTAGAGACTTTTTCAATTAATTAGTGTTACTGAAATCAAAAAGTTTTTCTGAAATAGAGTTGATTCTACACGAAATATGAATTTGGCAAGAATTCAAAAATATTTTGGTTTGATAACATTGAGGAAACAACAGCTGTGTGTTAAATAACACAAGTGGTACGCAAAGAAACTTTTTGTTCGGACCCGTCAAATTTGTTTGGGCTTTAGGATTTTTAGTTCCAGCCCTACTCTTTTCTTATTTACTTGTTCAATTTTGAGTTAGCATTTGTCGGGCTAAGGTTTATCCAGATTTTGACCACTAGTGTGTCCAAATTTGATCGCACACGAAGGATATAATGTACGACCAAAATTGCATTTGACATAATATTATAGAGCATAATTTGTATATGAAACAAATAACAAGATATGATTTGTGTTCAGGTATCTGTTGAGTGCAACAGAGTACAGGAAGCACCCTATCTTCCGACTGAGGTCAAATCTGGCCAAGAAGAAGATATTCCTGTTCTACTGTGGCAGGAGATACGGACTCTCCATCACGACTATCTACCTGCAGCTAAAACTATGCTACATTATCATAGGTATGGCTCCAATGCACAAAACAGTGAGCATTCTATTATGCCAAATCTTCTGCAACACTATGCTTTTTTGGAAATTATACCATCAAATTTGTTTTTTTTTTGTGTGGTTGTTTTAGGTGTTCTGCAAATCTACTGGATTGACACTTTCCTAATGGGAGCAACAGAGTCCTCCATCATCGGATACTACCAACACATATTCACTGAGTCATACGCCATCAAAGTACTCGTGTAAGCAGAACCATCACCATCAAAATACTATTACCAATTTTTAAAATAAAAATTGTGACAATTTAAATCTAATTCTCACTGAAATCTGATTTCTTTCAATAGTTCTTGAATTTCCGGTCATTTAAAAGGAAGTTTACCCTGCCTTGTCAGAGAATTACGTTTTGCTAATATATATCTACATAACAACGGACAGTAGTGATTTGTCCGACTAATATCCAACAAAAAAACTAATTTAAATGCTGTAGATAACAAGGTAAAGACAGGACTTGCAACCTTGGGCGCTGCCATCGGCAATACCTGCTTTGTGGCTGCATTTTTGAGTAAAAGAGTCAACAAAATAGAAAAACTGCTTGACAACTTTGCTTATCTAAACAAATCACAGTGTGCAGTTGGAAATCCGCGAAGCTGTCATGGTGCCCCAAAGATGGTATATTCCCTGCGATGTAACAATCCGTCAGCAGATACCTCTGTTATTCTGCAGGAATTTGACAATAGTCAGAGAACAAACTTTGAAGCTTTAGTAGAACAAATAACCGGTGAGAAAATAACAGACAACGAAATCTTCAAAGAAACAGTGAAGAAAACTGAACAATCTGTAAATTACTGAGTATACACAACACAAGACTCAGGAGGCACTTGACCATGGTGCTTTTTCCAACCTCGTTGCTCGTTCCCTCTCATTATCTCTACCTCAATCAGGTGCTTGGCTTTCCGCACCTCCAACCCCTGGTCTTGTCCTTCTTTTTTTGGCCAATTGAATTCAGACCCTCATTGAAGTATCAAACTGGTGTTTCAAAAAAGCCTTAGATGTTGTCATAACTTCCCCACTACAGGAGTGGCTCTGCCATGACAAATGCTGAAGAAAGGATATATGAACACTAATGCAGGAGTCACTAATGCATCTCCAGTGGTGTGGCAGAGAAAGAGGAGTGGAGAACTGAGACTTTGCGTGGACTTGAAAGTGCACATCAATGGCAAGGTCATGGATGAGGACTACCCAATACCGGACATGGAGACGATCTTCCACAACCTACATGGGGCCTCATACTTTGGCAAAATTGACCTCTCAGATGCCTACTCTCAAATTGAGCTTGACGAAGATGCTCAGGATATATGCACAATCAACACATCTCAGGGACTGTTCAAGATGTGCCGACTACCTCCGGGATTGAAAAACTCTTCTTCAATCTTCCAGAATTGCATCGAATCAACACTCAAAGGAATTAAAGGTGTTGTGATCTTTCAAGACGATGTATTGGTTTATGGAACTACCAAGGAGCAGTTCGACAAGAGAATGCTTGCAGTCAAGAGTCGACTACGTGAGAAAAATTTTACTATTAATGAGAAAAAGTCCAACTCAAAACCAGTCGATAGCGTTAGCTTTTTGGGATACTCCATTTCAAAGGAGGGAATAGCACCAGATCCCAAACATGTTGAAAAAATAAAAAATGCAAAAGCACCAACTAACAACAAACAACTCGAATCGTTTGTTGGGCTGGCTAATTTTTACAGAAGAATGATTCCTGATTTTGCAACAAAAATGCTACCCTTAAACAACATGAGAAATAGCGATTTCTCATGGGGCAAAATGCAAAAAAAGCTTTTGAAGACATAAAAAATGAATTATGTGCTAACCCACTTGTACAGCCATATAGTTTACAAAAAGAAGCAACAGTTACTACTGACGCCTCTGAAAAAGCCATTTTCTTTCGCAAGAAGGACATCCAGTGATATATGTATCGAGGAAATTGACTTCAGCGGAGCAAAACTACTCGAACATAGAGCGGGAAGCACTGGCAATTGTCTTTGTGGTCACAAGATTGAAACAATTCCTTCTTGGAAGACGATTTACACTAAAGACTGACCACAAACAACTCAAATATCTCTTTGCACCAGACGAGGTGATCCCGAAGACAGCATCAGCGAGAATCACAAGATGGGCAATAGCTCTAATGGGCTTCGACTATGAGTTGAAGTACACACCAGGGGAGCAGATACCCCATGCAGATTCTTTGAGCAGAATAGATTTTGACGAAGACGAATCCTACAACGATCGAGTGTGCTTCGCAATCAATAACATCTACTTCGCTCAGAGTGATTTGGTGACCCAAGCAGAAATCAAAACTGAACTTGGAACAAACAGACTCTTCCAGGACATAATGAAACGAATCAAAAGCGGCAATTGGAAACAATGTTCAGAAGCGGAAAAAGGATTCGAACAACAGAAAGACGCACTTACTTTACATAATGAAATCATCTTCAGAGGTGTTGTTCCTTTCATTCCACCCAAACAACGACACTTGGTTTTGGCAAAAGCGCATGAGACACATCCCGGAAAGAATGCAACTGAGGCATCAATCAGAATGATAGCATGGTGGCCTGGCATTACCCAAGACGTTCAACACTTTGTTAGTAAATGTAAGAATTATCAATTGAACAGGCCTAGCCTGGGAAAAACGGTCTCTACGTGGCCAGAAGCCGACGTTTGGGAACAACTCTACATGGACTGGGGTTATGTTAAGGACCAAGGCAATATCTTAGTAATTGTTGACGCGGGTTCTGGTTGGATCGAAGCCTTTCCCGCGGGAAATAGAACATCAGAAACAGTTAAGATATATCTTAGTCAAATATTTGCAAGATTCGGAATACAAAAAACTTTAGTTTCTGATAATGGTCCTGAATTTGTAAGTGGTGACCTTAAACAGTGGTGTGAATCACTGGGAATTAAGAAAATAGAATCACCCGTCTATCATCCAATAGCTAATGGGCTAGCTGAAAGAGCAGTTCAGACAGTGAAGCGGGCACTTCAAGCGTGGAGTCCCAACCTTAATGTGTCATTTGGAGTTTTCCTGCAAAGGGCACTGATGACACATCGCAACACTTCAAAGACGAGGAGCAAAACTCCAGTTGATCTCTTGTTGGGACGCAGAGTGAGACTACCAGCAATAGCAGATTTCGACTTGTGCGAACCCATTCTATTCAAGGCCAACGAAAACACAAAGACAGTTCCTGCTACCTTCATCATCAGGAAGGGCTTGAACACATCTTTCATACAGCCCGAAAACTCAGCACGGACTATTCTAGTGAGCGACAACCAAATTGCGAGACTAGACGAGGACAATGTGAAAATTGAACCAGCAGTGGAGGAGACCATATCTCAATCAAAACAACAACTTCAGAGTACAGATGTGGGACCTTCACTTCAAGATGAAACTTCTGCAGCCACATCATCTGCAGAGCACCAACTACCCGAAGCCTCAGAGCCTTCACGAACATCAACAAGAAACAGAAAACAACCCGACAGATTTGGAGAACCTATACGCACAAACTTGCTTAAAAAAGAGGAAGGATGTGATGGTTTCAACGAAACATCAAGAAACTTAGAAGTTTTATTAAAGTTTCAAAGAACGAAAGAAGAACTTACCTGACGAACTTTATTGCTGTGTCGATAAGTAATGGCTACAAAACTGAACTCAATTCTAATTTTGTTTTGGCGATATCATTATCTTATTGACCTATCAATCATATGTCAGAAGCAAATTCTCCCACCAACAGAAACCTGATTCTAACATCCACCGACCTCCAACTAATGAACTCGATTGTACCTAAGCCATAAATGATTCTCATGAAATGTTGATGAAAATAGAAAATCACCTCCGGGATTCGGAGTTAAGATCTATTCACATGCCAATCATGTAAAATACTTTTAGCTAATCTAAATTTTCTCTGTATATTTTCGCATAGATAACCACTATAAATACAAGCTAATTTTTGTATATTTCCAGTTCAAAATTTAGTTTAAAATTCAACTTATTGAATTCTTTGACCCGTTTTATCGACCACGACACTATAAAAATTTGAGCAGCAGGCCTATATAACAGAGAGTGTAAAACAAAGAACATTTTGTGAAATATTTTTTCTATTGCTTTTGTTTCCGAGCCATCATTTCCAGTAGTTTTTAATTTCCACTGAAAACATATCTATTGAGTTCTTGGTTCCGAATGTGAAATTTCCGACAAGTTTGATTTATAGAATACATCTTTAGAGACTTTTTCAATTAATTAGTGTTACTGACATCAAAAAGTTTTTCTGAAATAGAGTTGATTCTACACGAAATATGAATTTGGCAAGAATTCAAAAATATTTTGGTTTGATAACATTGAGGAAACAACAGCTGTGTGTTAAATAACACAAAAAGTACGCAAAGAAACTTTTTGTTCGGACCCGTCAAATTTGTTTGGGCTTTAGGATTTTTAGTTCCAGCCCTACTCTTTTCTTATTTACTTGTTCAATTTTGAGTTAGCATTTGTCGGGCTAAGGTTTATCCAGATTTTGACCACTAGTGTGTCCAAATTTGATCGCACACGAAGGATATAATGTACGACCAAAATTGCATTTGACATAATATTATAGAGCATAATTTGTATATGAAACAAATAACAAGATATGATTTGTGTTCAGGTATCTGTTGAGTGCAACAGAGTACAGGAAGCACCCTATCTTCCGACTGAGGTCAAATCTGGCCAAGAAGAAGATATTCCTGTTCTACTGTGGCAGGAGATACGGACTCTCCATCACGACTATCTACCTGCAGCTAAAACTATGCTACATTATCATAGGTATGGCTCCAATGCACAAAACAATGAGCATTCTATTATGTCAAATCTTCTGCAACACTATGCTTTTTTGGAAATTATACCATCAAATTTGTTTTTTTTTGTGTGGTTGTTTTAGGTGTTCTGCAAATCTACTGGATTGACACTTTCCTAATGGGAGCAACAGAGTCTTCCATCATCGGATACTACCAACACATATTCACTGAGTCATACGCCATCAAAGTACTCGTGTAAGCAGAACCATCACCATCAAAATACTATTACCAATTTTAAAATAAAAATTGTGACAATTTAAATCTAATTCTCACTGAAATCTGATTTCTTTCAATAGTTCTTGAATTTCCGGTCATTTAAAAGGAAGTTTACCCTGCCTTGTCAGAGAATTACGTTTTGCTAATATATATCTACATAACAACGGACAGTAGTGATTTGTCCGACTAATATCCAACAAAAAACTAATTTAAATGCTGTAGATAACAAGGTAAAGACAGGACTTGCAACCTTGGGCGCTGCCATCGGCAATACCTGCTTTGTGGCTGCATTTTTGAGTAAAAGAGTCAACAAAATAGAAA
This sequence comes from Convolutriloba macropyga, assembly GCF_964194025.1. Taxonomy (NCBI): domain Eukaryota; kingdom Metazoa; phylum Xenacoelomorpha; order Acoela; family Convolutidae; genus Convolutriloba; species Convolutriloba macropyga. The sequence goes on along the minus strand of NC_134471.1, from coordinate 75,531,067 downwards.
AACTGCTCGACAACTTTGCTTATCTAAACAAATCACAGTGTGCAGTTGGAAATCCGCGAAGCTGTCATGGTGCCCCAAAGATGGTATATTCCCTGCGATGTAACAATCCGTCAGCAGATACCTCTGTTATTCTGCAGGAATTTGACAATAGTCAGAGAACAAACTTTGAAGCTTTAGTAGAACAAATAACCGGTGAGAAAATAACAGACAACGAAATCCTCAAAGAAACAGTGAAGAAAACTGAACAATCTGTAAATTACTGAGTATACACAACACAAGACTCAGGAGGCACTTGACCATGGTGCTTTTTCCAACCTCGTTGCTCGTTCCCTCTCATTATCTCTACCTCAATCAGGTGCTTGGCTTTCCGCACCTCCAATCCCTGGTCTTGTCCTTCTTTTTTTGGCCAATTGAATTCAGGCCCTCATTGAAGTATCAAACTGGTGTTTCAAAAAAGCCTTAGATGTTGTCATAACTTCCCCACTACAGGAGTGGCTCTGCCATGACAAATGCTGAAGAAAGGATATATGAACAATTTGGACAAAAATGTGCTGAAGTAGGTATCCAATTTCTACCACTGGCGTTTAAATCTTGCTTATAACCTTGCTTTCCCATAACCAAAACTTTCAACCGGCTTGTTTATCGTTTGCCTGGAATAGGTTATCTTAAGTATGAGGAATAGGAGACGTTCAGACCAAATGCTGATCCCCTGTTACGAGACTTATCCTTTCGACAACACTTTTAACTCCACAATGATTAATTCATAGTCCTGGCCCATCCAAATTTTCATGGCCTAGTTATTGCTGTGAGTTCTCTGAACAAATGTTGTTGCCAATTTTAAAATTTTGTGTTTAAACATTTTTCAATTGAAAATTTACTCCAAATTCAAATGCTCTTCTCTGTAACAAGTTTTTGCTTGCATCCAGTAAGAATATTTGTTCATGTTATTTTTTCCGCAATACCTGCTTTGTTGCTGCATTTTTGAGTAAAAGAGTCAACAAAATAGAAAAATTGCTCGACAACCTTGCTTATCTAAACAAATCACAGTGTCCAGTTGGAATTCCGCGAAGCTGTCATGGTGTCCCAAAGATGGTATATTCCCTGCGATGTAACACTCCGTCAGCAGATACCTCTGTTATTCTGCAGGAATTTGATAAAAGTCAGAGAACAAACTTTGAAGCTTTAGTAGAACAAATAACCGGTGAGAAAATAACAGACAACGAAATCCTAAAATAAACAGTGAAGAAAACTGAACAATCTGTAAATTACTGAGAATACACAACACAAGATTCAGGAGGCAATTGACCATGGTGCTTTTTCCAACATCGTTGCTCGTTCCCTCTCATTATCTCTGTCTCAATCAGGTGCTTGGCTTTCCGCACCTCCAATCCCTGGTCTTGTCCTTCTTTTTTTGGCCGATTGAATTCAGACTCTCATTGAAGTATCAAACTGGTGTTTCAAAAAAGCCTTAGATGTTGTCATAACTCCCCCACTACAGGAGTGGCTCTGCCATGACAAATGCTGAAGAAAGGATATATGAACAATTTGGACAAAAATGTGCTGAAGTAGGTATCCAATTTCTACCACTGGCGTTTAAATCTTGCTTATAACCTTGCTTTCCCATAACCAAAACTTTCAACCGGCTTGTTTATCGTTTGCCTGGAATAGGTTATCTTAAGTATGAGGAATAGGAGACGTTCAGACCAAATGCTGATCCCCTGTTACGAGACTTATCCTTTCGACAACACTTTTAACTCCACAATGATTAATTCATAGTCCTGGCCCATCCAAATTTTCATGGCCTAGTTTTTGCTGTGAGTTCTCTGAACAAATGCTGTTGCCAATTTTAAAATTTTGTGTTTAAAAGTTTTTCAATTTAAAATTTACTCCAATTTTAAATGCTCTTCTATGTAACAAGTTTTTGCTTGCATCCAGTAAGAATATTTGTTCATGTTATTTTTTCCGCAATACCTGCTTTGTGGCTGCATTTTTGAGTAAAAGAGTCAACAAATAGAAAAATTGCTCGACAACCTTGCTTATCTAAACAAATCACAGTGTGCAGTTGGAATTCCGCGAAGCTGTCATGGTGCCCCAAAGATGGTATATTCCGTGCGATGTAACACTCCGTCAGCAGTTACCTCTGTTATTCTGCAGGAATTTGATAATAGTCAGAGAACAAACTTTGAAGCTTTAGTAGAACAAATAACCGGTGAGAAAATAACAGACAACGAAATCCTCAAAGAAACAGTGAAGAAAACTGAACAATCTGTAAATTACTGAGTATACACATTACAGGATTCAGGAGGCACTTGACCATGGTGCTTTTTCCAACCTCGTTGCTCGTTCCCTCTCATTATCTCTGCCTCAATCAGGTACTTGGCTTTCCGCACCTCCAATCCTTGGTCTTGTCCTTCTTTTTTTGGCCAATTGAATTCAGACACTCATTGAAGTATCAAACTGGTGTTTCAAAAAAGCCTTAGATGTTGTCATAACTTCCCCACTACAGGAGTGGCTCTGCCATGACAAATGCTGAAGAAAGGATATATGAACAATTTGGACAAAAATGTGCTGAAGTAGGTATCCAATTTCTACCACTGGCGTTTAAATCATGCTTATAACCTTGCTTGCCCATAACCTATACTTTCAACCGGCTTGTTTATCGTTTGCCTGGAATAGGTTATCTTAAGTATGGGGAAGAAGAGATGTTCAGACCAAATGCTGATCCCCTGTTATGAGACTCATCCTTTCGACAACACTTTTAGCGCCACAATGATTAATTCATAGTCTTGGTCCACCCAAATTTTAATAGCCTAGTTATTGCTGTGAGTTCTCAGAACAAGTGTTGTTGCCAATTTTAAAATTTTGTGTTTAAAATTTTTTCAATTGAAAATTTTCTCTAATTTTAAATGCTCTTCTCTGTAACAAATTTTTGCTTGCATCCAGTAAGAATATTTGTTCATGTTATTTTTTCGTTCAGAACTATCCTACCCTCACATGGTGTTGCCTGAATAGTATTCTTCATAAGCTTTCAAATTTTCATTTGAGCAATTACAAGCTCGGGAGGTAGTTAACCTGATTTCAGAAGGAAATCCTGTGAGGTATCAATTTGTTTCGCATGAATTGAAATTTCGTTTCGCGAGTTTATTTGTTGATTCAACAGTAATAGTGCACTGCAACAGAGATTCTGAATAAAATTTCATTGAAATACAGATGAATTAGAACTAGTTATTTAAAAAACGTCAACTTTGCTTCCAGTTACTGAAAAGTAAGTTTTTGGTAAGTAGAATCCGACATCCCTAAACGTGACAATATGTGAATTACAATGGCTGACAATGTCAACCACAGTTTGCATATCTAATATAGAACATCTACAAATTGCTCAATTTGTTCGAAAAAAAGCAGAGCTGAAAAAAGATTGAATTTTTTTTGGTACTAACAAAACAAAATGATGTCGACGATAACTTAAATAGTTAGATGATATCTGGACCACAGCATTTTTTTCATATACATATGAGTCTGGTCCGCCATCAAACCTGATTTAAAAATACTAACACTATGGATTAGTCGGATCCCCCTCATGACGCCCCCCCCCCCCCCCTCCCCCACCACTACCACCACCACCACCGAAATATTTCTACAAAGTTGATCACTTGACTAGGATAGAAATTAGTAGCTTCATGTGCTACAATTATATAGAAATGCGAGTGCAATATTGTACTGTTTGCAGGTCTCTAGCCCATGACAACTCTTCCCTTGAGCTCTCTCCCAAATTCCCACGCATCACCATGTGTGAGTTTGAAGTGAGATCAGTGGGAGAGTTGCTCACTTACAATGTGCAGTGTGTCCTCCCTCTCAATCTGTTCAATGAGAAGATATTCCTCTTCTTGTGGATGTGGATCATGTTTGTACTCATCATGACATGCACTAACATGATTGGTTAGTTATTTAAGATCTTACGTAATCTAACGTAATCTTACGTAGTCCCGGGTTGCTCATCATACAGAATTCTTAGTAGTCATACTAGGTCATATATGATTCCTAGTATTCATAAAAGGTCATATATGATTTGTATGATTTCTTAGTAGTCATACAAGGATCGTACTAGGAAATACGTTATGATTTGTATGATACCATATATGATCCTTGTATGAATGACTACTCAGAAGTGGTGACCCGGGGTCTTACGTAAAGCTTACGTAATCTTAAAAGTTTAAGTTCAATAGATGCGTTAATCTTGTAAGATATGATAAGAATTGGAACGGCTTGTAAGATACCTTTAGAATGCGCAGTGTTCTAAAAAAAATGTTCTGCAATATGTTCTTTTCAAAAGATATCTTAATTATTATTTTAAAAAAAAATAAGCTAGTCATTTGAATTAAATTAATCTTTATAGTACTTCTCGGAAAATTTTTCAAAACTCAGGCATCGCAGAGAGGACTTAGTGTTCAAATTGTGTGATTTTGTTTTTAAAAATATCACGATCAGAAAGTATCTTGTTTCATAATAGCTCTTTGCTCATTACTAACTACTAGATACCTTCTAGGGTCAATTAAAGCTGTTTTATGACAGTGATTTCGGACGACGAACCAATTCGTTTCTAATGCTGTCTGTAATACAAAACCGTCCATTTCGAAGCATTAGCGTTATCTTCTAATTTTTTGATAACTATATTTTTCTTTAAAACTTTTGTGAAGAAGAATTTACTCCTCATCAACTTGAAATTATGCAAGATACAAAATAATTGTTCCTTCTTTTACTGGCTCAATAAATTTAACTCTATTTGATTCAAATTTGAGAATCTAAACAAGGATGAGAAATGGTAACAAGGCGGCGCAGACTCCTCGACTTTCCAGTCTTCAAACAACAGTTCCTTATAATTGAATTTGGTATTTCTATTACAGCTTGGTTGTGGCGACTGGGAATCTCGTGGAACAGAGATCACTACATTATGAAACATTTGAGACTGATGGGGAAGTTAAGTGAGGACCAAATGAGACACCACAAAAAGATCACCAAGAAACTCATGAGGTAACCAGTGAAATGAAACTTGGAGCACCTTGATTACAAGCTTATAACAACTATTGGCTATTCTTGATAAGATTTTGGCAAGATTCTCGATAAGAAACCGTCATAATATTTACGGACATGGATTACCACACAATCTCCCCCCACCACCACCACCACCGCCACCGCTCTCCATTTTACCCAGAATTCCCTATTTTAGTTCTTATTTAGTTAATTTTATTGGGCACTTTCTACTGAGAAATTGTTTAAACTGCAGTTCACAGAGCTGATTGTCATTCCTTAATAACCCAGAAGCTCAAGTCGAAGCTCTGATTAGGTCCTCTTGGGTCCCTGCCTGGAAGGCCAGTTGACTCAAGGGCAGGAAGGCCAGTTCACATACGTATTTATTTAAAAAATCAAACCACTTCTAGAATTTAAATTTCATATTCAAAAAGGATAAAATTTTTTAGCTTCAAAAGACACCACATGACATGGCAGCACTGCCTTTTGGTGCTTTCTCTGATTGGAAACGATAGCTTACATTAATCTAATGTTTACAGCTTGTGACCAAAAGATAATGTACTACTTCTGATCTTAAATTAATTTATTATTATTGTTCCAACATTTTATCAAAAAAGGGGAATTTATATGCGAGGCGGGGGGGGGGGGGTATATGAGAGGCGGCGGGGGGGGGGGGGGGGGGGGGTATATGCGAGGCGGGGTGGGTTACAAATGGCATTGAAATTTTAGACAGAAACAAACAAAAAACTTTGTAGTCAATTTAGTTAGCCTAAACGGAAATTTTTCAGCAATGCTTTACAGTTTGAACCCAAAAAATTAACAAAAAAATACGACCGAAAAATTCCCGAAAAGATGAATAAATTCGTTTTTCTTTCTCTAAAAATTTTGTTTTAAAACCATTTCTATACGCTTTTTTGTTTTCTGCTAGTTAAAAACTATTGTACAAAGTATTTTTTCTCTGTATCAAAAAGACTTTTGAGAAATTAAAGACTTCAGGCAATTTAGAGCTCGCAAATCAAAAAAACCAATACTGAAAAACGGAAACTAAAAGCAGAAAAACGTATTCTATTTAATTTTCTAGAGTTGTTTTTGCAGCGAATTTTTATAATTTATTCACAATTAACCACTCGAGTATTTTCAAAAACTGGAAACGTAAAAAAAACCATTATCATTAAACGAACATCAAATCAACCAAATTCATTATTGAAAAAAAAACGGACATCTTTTCTTATCTTTTATGTGTGTGTTTTTTATAATGTCAGAACAGATAGTCAAAACTAATCTTCTCTATTACTATGCAATACATATAACCTTGAAAGCTGGAGAATCTCTGGATTGTTAGCATGAAAATTTAATAAAAATTCACAATTTTTTGAAAGTGAGGAAATAATTTTCATTTCCCTGTATTTTAAAACTGCTCTTCGGACTGATCAAATTCTCTCCTGGGGTGTTTCTGTAGAAAAGTAAATCTTTTATTGGTTGAAAACTTTTCATAAGAAAACCAAAAATTTCTTTTCAAAAACAAAGAATTTTCCTTTTATTTTTCAGTTGTCATAAAGATGAATAAATTTTCCTATTTCCTTGAAAAAACTCTTACGTAAAAAAGGAATGAGTCGAAAGAGTAATTTTATCAATATTCCTCAAAGTTAGTAATTATCAGGCTCTAGGAACGTCTTTCAACGTTCCTTTACATGTCAAAAGGAAGTAGATGCAGAGAACACAAACAGCCAGATGTTTTAAAAAGTAAAATTAGAAAATTAATTAATCTAGAAAGTTTTGCATTTTCGTTAAAACTAAATTTTCATTCAAAACAAAAACTGTGTTTATTATATTGAGCTTTTAACAATTCTTTGAAAATTATTTTAGAAAACGAGCGGGCGGATTATGCTCTTGAAACATCAAAAAAGACAAACTCTTTCGAATTAATTCGAAATTTTCCTAAAGAATTCCAAACTTAGTGTTCCAGTAAAAAACTCAAGCCTTATATAAACGGGGACAACATTTCAGTAATGATTAAATGTCAAAGAGAAAATTTTAAAAACATCCATATGATGGTGGGTTTGTATTTATGTATTTGTGTGTGCGCGTGCTTGTGTGGAAGTATTTATCGGTGTTCGTTTTTATGTGTGTGTGGTATATGTGTATGAAAAAGGGCGAAAGAGGTAGCTAGTGTGAGAGATATAGTGCATTCAAATGTAAGACAAAAGTAGAGGCATAGTGCAAAAAAGGTCCAAGAAAAGAAAACAAAATTACCTAAAATTTGTCACAAATTGCGGCTTCGAATGTGTCCTATACTAAAGCTGAGTTTGTCTCGCTGAAAACCCTTTTGCAAGATTTTGAAAATTTATGTGTTCCGTCGTGCTCATGAATTATCAAAAATGAAAAAAAAATTCCAAAAACTTTAAAAACGTTACGTTTCAAATTTTAGTGTCAGTGTTTTATTCATCAATACAATTGCCTCAAAACGTTCATACCTAGTTTTATGGAGAACAACCAAAGAAGACCGAATTGAATAATTATGAAGCTTGAGTAGTGACCTTTTGACAAAAACAATTTTTTATAAAAATTATTTTTTGTTTTGGGCTCTGTATTTGTTTGATGATGTTTGTTTGTGTAAAGTGTGATCTTTGTGTATGATTTTTGTTTCAGTCAGATTGTACTACACTTATATTTCTAAAGTTTGTTATCTGCTAAAAGATAGCATTTTTCGAATTAAACAATACGAGTAAGTTTCTCCAATGCATAGAGGTTGCTTTCGGATACTCCCAACGGTTTCTCTGGCAGAATTTATATGTTGTTTTTGCGAACTTGAGAAGTTTGTCGGAACATTTTGTGCTACGCACAGACTCGCGCGAGCCGTCTTGTTATTAATTACAGTGAAACAATGTCAGAGTCTTCTCTCACATTGAGATTTGTGCATTGGGGTTTATGAAATAATGCCCCACGGAAAAAAACCTCACCTAATTTTAGACAGGAAACTAACCCCAATTTTCAATTTGATTTTGGGTCGTGATGCTATGTTCGGTTGTTATAGTTTCATATAAACTCCCTCGGGCTGCTAAGGCATTGCCATGGTTCTCGGGGCATGGCAAACGCGCTACATGCGCAGCTCTTTAATAGCCAAGTGGTGATTTATTTCGGTAGGGGTTTATTTCCTATCTAGAATTAAGAGGGTTTTTTTCCGAAAGCGGTCTATTGGTATGTAGATACTTCATCCACCACTACCTTCGACCTGATGGAGTATTCTTGATGAGACTGATTGCAATCAACACCAACTGTCTGATCTCAAGTGAGATTATCTCCTCCCTCTGGGAGAACTTCCTGGACCATCCCTTCATAGCAGAGAGGGCTGAGAAGTACCACGACCAGATGAAGGACCTCGGATTATTGACAGAGGAAGACGACAACAGAGGTCAGTTCCTATGATCGGGTTCCAAATTATATTTAGGTTTTGACTGGCATATAAATACGAAAACTATAGTTGAAAAATGGGGCCCTCAAACAGACTAACGTTAATGCCGAACAAACTACCACCAACTACTACCATAAATATCATTACGCGATCACTCTAATATTTGTCAAATAATTTGACTTTTTTTAAACAGACTTTAAAAAAGTAAATCAAAGAGACTTTTTTTCTGAACGATTCGACTTTGTTCAGACCGGGCCTCCGCATAATCAAAGCCCATACCTAGAGCAGAGATATTGAACGAGCACCGCAAACATTTACGCGCATACTTTTGAAGTGATCTTGAACACTCAAATACGCTATGAAAAGATTATAAGGAAGCGTATACGAAACAGGTACGGACCAACAATTTGTGGGGTGAACCACCTTGTAATTTGGGTAGAAAAGTTAGCTTTAGCTCTACTCTTTGGATCTTTTAAATCGTGATTGAAAAAAGCAGTACTCTTTATAAATGAAAATCAAGAATCGAGAATCAAATGGCGTAATTTTGACACAAAAAAAAACATTCTTGACTCTCATAGCCAGGGATTGCTGCGTAAATTGCAGAAAAAATACATTCTGCTTTTCAGTACTGGCATCGCTGAAGAAGATGAACCTGAAAGCCTCCAAATCTTCACTGGGTAAGAAACTGATTTATCTTTTGCTCATATCATTCAAAAAATCCCGGACGGAATCTACTTTATCGCAAAAAATTAGTTTTTTTTTCTAATAATTTAATTTCTGAAAGATTTTTAAAAATTAAGATGCATTTTTGAGTTATACTTTATAATTCTCTCTAGCTCTGTCCCTGTCTTCTTTAATTAGGGAACATTTAATGTAGGACAAAAATTTGTCTAATAAACCGATTGTTGGGCTTAAAAGCTAATGGTATCTATTTAGCTTAGGATATCTTTTTAGCTTCCGAGGAGAATGACATTCTTCCACCACTGCGAGTTCAGAACGAGAACTTCTCAATCTTCGAGCCACTGTTGCTGTCTAGCAAGCTGAAGAAGAAAGTTGAGAAGGAGAATGCTGCTGATAACGAGAACAAGTCAACAGCACCAGGGAAAGAGCAAACAGCAGCAAGCAAAAGATTCCAGGCAAAATTTGGAGGCAAACGGGACAGCCTGGCTGAGAGTAAGAGATCATAACTTTTTCGCACATTTCTGAAAACTTGTTCACAAATTAAAATTTTTTGCAAATTGCAAAGTTGGTACTGAGAACATAAGACAGTTTATGTAGGAGAAAATCGCACTCTTCGGTAATCGCAGTAATTATCAGATTATTATTTTTTGATTTTACTGTCGGCGTTAACTCAATCCATTCATTCAGTCTTTCAGGATGAGGTCCTCAAACCGGTGTCGAGACAATTTACCCAATTCCATTTTACCCAATGCCATTTTACCCAACCTGCCATTATACCCATTGTCAGCTTTAAATTACTCTATTGTTAAAATTACCAGAACGACTATTTAGCCGACTATATAATTAAATGGCCCGTGGTGCTTGATATGAAACTATCACAACGGAGCATCGAATAATAGGACGGAAAGATCGAAGAGCTTTGGGCAAGTTGGCATTGGGTAAAATGACAGGCTGGGTAAAATGCCAATGGGTAAAATGGAATTGGTTAAATTGTAATGTAGTAACCCCTCAAACCAAAACAAATTATGGGCCAGTCGCGACTGTGCGACTGAGTATGGACTTGGTCGCACCTCCCCCCCCCCCCCCCCCCCCCTATATGTTCCACCCGACCATATTTGTCTTGAACGAAGGACCTCATCTTGATGTATTTTAAAAAGTTTTTGAGTCTTACAGCAACACCAAACTGAGCCCGGAACTACAGTAGAAACCGAGTATGGTTGCGCAGAAATCATTTGCTTTAAAAAATACTGTTCTGCTATTCACGAAAAACTCTTTTCTCAATTCTACTTCTAACGGTTTTCCTTGTATTTGAATTTGTTCATTTTTCTTTTTTCCTTCAACTTGGTTATTAAAATCTGAAATTAATCGCATGTAGAGAGAAATTTATTTCTAACTCCAGAAAACGAACCTCAGCCAGAGTTCAAAATAATACGTGGGATGGCATTCAGCAACTTGGATGACGAGATGGCGAGTCAAGACTACGAGGGGATGCGGATCAAAGGTCAACAGAGAAGGGGGAGGGGCACTGGAGATAGAGGTCGAGACAGAGAAGAGAGGGAAAAGAGCTCAGCCCAGAAGTACAAGGACCGTCTGAAGTCTTTTGCAAGCTTCCCATCCAGTAAGTCAATAAGAAAATAAACGAAGACGGCTCGTGGGAGAGTGTGAGTAGCACAGAATGTTCTAATATACGTCTCAAGTTTGTAGCAAACAATTACTGATTTTTTCTCATCTTATTTTTATCTCGAAAATATGTTCCACTGAAGAATTATCCAGCAAATAGTTACGTCCAAGTCAAAAATTTTTCTAAACAAATGTCACTGAACATCAAGCCATAATCGAAAATTAGCGTTGTCGATTATGTCAAGTTCACTCTTTTTGGTAAGAACTCTGTTTGATATTTTTTCAATTCAATTGTTCTATATTCAGAAAATGTCCAATTGTCAACAATTTAAATAAAACAAAAATTTTCTGTCCAATATTTACGTGACAAATCGAAAAATTAGCATGAAATTAATTATTTGTACATCTTCCGTACTGAAATACTAAAGTTTTGTCAGCTAATTACATCACGCAGGTGGATTCTGTTTTTGATGATTCATCCAATTTTTGGTCAAATGGAAAAATTGCGCTTAGACAATCAAGCAAAAGTTGAGAAGACGACTGCAAAGTTGGCTAAGATAAAATTCATCCGTTTTTCTCAAATGACTATTGGTTTTCTGTTTTTCTTGTTACAAATTCCCCATATATGATCAATTTGGTTAATTATAGTCCTAGAGAAAAATTACTTAACCCTGGTATAGAGGCCTTATGGATTTAATTTTGGCGACTATCATAAAAACAAAAAACATTTTCGTTCGCTGCTCCAAAACGGTTGCCTTTCCCGTTGCTGTTTTGGACTGCATTTAACGAACCAGTTCTGTTTTTTTTGTGTCACATTAACACTAAAAATAATATAAGTTTACATTATGGAAAATTTCTAGCATAACATCAACTTGCCCAAATCATAGAAAATATTATTTAAACGTATCAAACGCATATTAATGCCGTTTAATCAAACAGTATTTTATAAAGTCTCTAACGTTCACGCAAAAAAACTTTGTTCAAAAGAGAAACCAACAAAGAGTTAAACAAATTTTGCATCTTTTTTTGGTTTCGTCTTTTTCTCTGTAAAATATGATTTCTGTAGTTTTCTTGTGCATAAGGAGTATTTCAGTTGTACATTTTGGTACAGCTTACCGAAACTGATAAGACAATAAATACTTTCAAATTCATTTAAGGTTTCAAAGTAAAAGAAAATCTCCCCTTTATTAAATTTTATCGTCCGAATTTTTGCAGATCTTAGCCATTGCACGAATTTGGGTGCATTCAATGTTTTTAGACATTTTTTCTAATTCCGATTCAAAAAATACCAACGGATCATATATTTCCTCATTTGTGAAAACAAACATTAAAACAGTAACACCAAATTGAGCCTGCAACTACAATAGAAACCGAGTATGCTTGCGTGGTCTCCATTATTAAATAATCTTGGTTTATCTTGATCTAAAATTCAAATGTTTTGCTGATTATTTCTTATTGCCAATCTTTCTCCGATCTTTGATGTTTCTTCCTCTCTCCCTCAGCCTTTTAACTCTCGTTTTTTAATTTCTTCGCGTTATGAACTTGAATTTTTCACGAAAATTTTTTTCTCAATTCTTTTTCTAACGGTTTTCCTTGTATTTAAATTTGTTTATTTTTCTTTTTTCCTTCAACTTGGTTATTAAAATCTGAAATTAATCGCATCTAGAGAGAAATTTATTTCTATCTCCAGAAAACGAACCTCAGCCAGAGTTCAAAATAATACGTGGGATGGCATTCAGCAACTTGGATGACGAGATGGCGAGTCAAGACTACGAGGGAATGCGGATCAAAGGTCACACGAGGGGACTACGAGGGGATGCGGATCAGAGAAGAGGGAGGGGTACTGGAGATAGAGGTCGAGACAGAGAAGAGAGGGAAAAGAGCTCAGCCCAGAAGTACAAGGACCGTCTGAAGTCTTTTGCGAGCTTTCCATCCAGTAAGTCAATCAGAAAATAAAAGAAGAATGCTCGTGGGAGAGTGTGAATAGCACAGAATGTTCCAACATACGTCTCAAGTTTGTAGCAAACAATTACTGATTTTTTCTCATCTTATTTTTATCTCGAAAATATGTTCCACTGAAGAATTATCCAGCAAATAGTTACGTCCAAGTCAAAAATTTTTCTAAACAAATGTCACTGAACATCAAGCCATAATCGAAAATTAGCGTTGTCGATTATGTCATGTTCACTCTTTTTGGTAAGAACTCTGTTTGATATTTTTTCAATTCAATTGTTCTATATTCAGAAAATGTCCAATTGTCAACAATTTAAATAAAACAAAAATTTTCTGTTCAATATTTACGTGACAAATCGAAAAATTAGCATGAAATTAATTATTTGTACATCTTCCGTACTGAAATACTAAAGTTTTGTCAGCTAATTACATCACGCAGGTGGATTCTGTTTTTGATGATTCATCCAATTTTTGGTCAAATGGAAAAATTGCGCTTAGACAATCAAGCAAAAGTTGAGAAGACGACTGCAAAGTTGGCTAAGATAAAATTCATCCGTTTTTCTCAAATGACTATTGGTTTTCTGTTTTTCTTGTTACAAATTCCCCATATATGATCAATTTGGTTAATTATAGTCCTAGAGAAAAATTACTTAACCCTGGTATAGAGGCCTTATGGATTTAATTTTGGCGACTATCATGAAAAACAAAAAACATTTTCGTTCGCTGCTCCAAAACGGTTGCCTTTCCCGTTGCTGTTTTGGACTGCATTTAACGAACCAGTTCTGTTTTTTTTTGTGTCACATTAACACTAAAAATAATATAAGTTTACAATATGGAAAATTTCTAGCATAACATCAACTTGCCCAATTCATAAAAAATATTATTTAAACGTATCAAACGCATATTAATGCCGTTGAATCAAACAGTATTTTATAAAGTCTCTAACGTTCACGCAAAAAAACTTTGTTCGAAAGAGAAACCAACAAAGAGTTAAACAAATTTTGCATCTTTTTTTGGTTTCGTCTTTTTCTCTGTAAAATATGATTTCTGTAGTTTTCTTGTGCATAAGGAGTATTTCAGTTGTACATTTTGGTACAGCTTACCGAAACTGATAAGACAATAAATACTTTCAAATTCATTTAAGGTTTCAAAGTAAAAGAAAATCTCCCCTTTATTAAATTTTATCGTCCGAATTTTTGCAGATCTTAGCCATTGCACGAATTTGGGTGCATTCAATGTTTTTAGACATTTTTTCTAATTCCGATTCAAAAAATACCAACGGATCATATATTTCTTCATTTGTGAAAACAAATATTAAAACAGTACTCGTACTGGTTTTGTCGTCATCCACTGTTGTCTGCAAACTAATAGAAAAAAAAATGTACTCAAAAAGTAGATGAGGGTTTTTTGTTCTGTAGTGTTTAGGTACACCAATACACAACAACTAGCTATGAGATATTAGCTGAATAGTGTTGCGCAACACTTTACAAAACACAGGTAGAAGAAAACGTCCTGTAATTGACGAAGTTATTTTTTTTACTCAAAAATTCTCACTTTAAGGTCAGAGTAACCATTTTATTTTTTTTTTCACCAAAATTATCTCACGATTTTTTCCCTACCACTTGAAATTCTACCCTCCCATTAATTTGAGATCACTGCTCTAAGGCAACTAAATGTACTCTGACTTAACGATCGAGCTTCACCAGTTTATCTAGTTTCTTTCGACGAGAAGACAGTCAAACGAAAAATGATCACAGGAAAAATTGTTAGCACAAAAAGAGCCATGACAAATTAGTCCAACAGGAAAAATATAATTGCTACAAACTATATTTTAGAGCGATTTAAAATATTCCATTTAAAATCATGGATTAGTACTCCATGATTTTAAATTGCATATTTTAAAGAGCTCTAAAATATAGTTTGTAGCAATTATATTACTCCTGTTGGACTAATTTGTCATGGCTCTTTTACTGTCATAGCTCATGTAATTGGGTGTTGAAAACAATACGCATCTGCTGATCAAAAAAGGTAAGATCGCGGGTAAATTTTAATCAATGTAGGAGCCAGGTTCGGATTCTCCCGCTCGCTGTCTTGTGAAAATGACCCGAGCAGCGGAGGCAGCAACGGAGACTTCGTGGACAAGAGGACAAACGACTTTTACCGACCAGCTCAGCCCAGTTCCAGCTACGCTCTCCAGTCTACAGTTCTGGCCAATTCTGATCAAGAACCGCGAGCACCGCGGCTCTCAGCTTATCAGCGTGACGATGACGATGATCGCGACACTAATTCTCCTCAAGACTTCAACGACGTTCCGCTTCCCAGGTAAACGAGAGCCCCTTATGTAAGAACATTTAGTCTTAAAGTCGTAACTCCAATAATGTATTTCTGCGCAGGAAAGAGATTTACCTGAAATTTTGCGCATTGTCGTGCTTGCCATGAAACAAAGTTAATTATCAATAACATATCCGACTAACGTCGGTCGAATTGCTCTCAAACCACAGGCGAGCGATTGGCTTCGGTAGTAGCTAGCTGGAGCTTAGGGACGCTAGCACGGGGGGGGGGGGGTGGAACGGAGTGGTGGGTTAAACTTTTAAGACTAAGAACCACCCCTCACAGTTTGAAATTGTCTCCTCAAAACAGTTTCGGTGAATCGGGTAATTAGAGACTAGTAAGGGGCGTAAGACTCTACAAGAGCTGCTCGGCCATTTAAGGCTATCTGAGCGCTACCTGTTTATCCCGTTTTTGAGGACGAAAAGTCAAATGGGAAAGACGAAACTTTAAAAAAAAACACGACGGGACTAATATAATTGCTACAAACTTCGTTTGAGGGCACTTAATAAAAAGTTGTTGACAGATCATAGATAAGTTAATATGGCCATAGCAATAGATGGGTTCTAGAAAACAAATCCCCACGTCAAAAAAAAACATTTTAATATTGAATTAAGGACCATCGGATATGGATTTGGGGTATGAATCTTCGTTTGGGGCTTTTGAAGGGTGGGGCTTTTTAATAACTCTCGAACGAAGTTTGAAGCAACTGTGGTAAACGTTTGTGTATATTTATGATTCGATAAGCAGTACTGGTTTTCTACCGATTTCTGCGACTCGAAGAGGAGTAATGGTATTCTACAGGTTCTCATGACTCGAAGAGGAGTATTGTTATTCCACAGGTTTTCTTTAAGCTGAAGAAAATTTGATTATGACTTGTTTTCGACTTGTTTTTTTTACATTGACTTGTTTTAGAACGTTGACTTTAGTTTCGGAATATTTGACTTCAACAGTGGCCTAGGTTCTAACAAAAATTAGGTGCCGCTGGAACAATTCAAGGTCGCGACAAATCATTTTGAGAAGTTTTGTTCTCAAAAAAAGTCCGTCCACCCCAGCCAAGTTATTACAAACATCACTCCAACCAACCCACACCCTCGACCCCAAACCTTTAAACTAAAAATTGCGTTTCTTTTTAGTTTCTTTTTAGATGGGACACCACGTATTTTTCTTATATGGGATTATATTGCACGACTCTTTGAGTCGCTTCGGGTATTCTGCGGCTATGCTTTTCAGCTACAACAAGTTGGTTCATGACTTCAATTTAGACTTCTTTGAATTCGATCACTTACTTCCGTTTTTGAACTTCGACCTGTGTTTTCGAACATTTGTAATTAACAGTAGCTTAGTTTGTAACGCATAGTAATTAGGAACTGCTGTACTATTCAAGGTAACAGGTCATTTTGAGAATTTTAGATCCATATTTAAATCTCTCCTACTTATCTAAACTACAGATCCCCCACCTACTTAGCCCCCCCGCCCCCAACTACTACCAATCCCCCACCAACCCCCCTACAAGTGCATACCCCTCGGCACATATCCCTTGCCGACCTACAACCTGGGCAATCATCTACCCCTTACCTACAAACCCCCACTCCATAACAACCGCCCACCAAACTAACTCCCTTAAAGTAGCCCTAAATATTCCTTGCCTTCTCAATGAACTTTTTCACAAGTCTTTTCATTCCGAAATGAAGTCTGTTGCTTATATAAAAGCGATTATGAGCGGTGGGGTATCAAAGCCTTTGTAACTGAGTGGTTAAGATGTCAGGCTGCGAACCTGGAGGTTCCAACCGCAGTTGGGAAGTTTTCTTGCACACATACAACTTTTCTAAGCTACGCTCTTTCTAAATTGTCGCCCCCGTCTGTCGTTCGAGAACACTTCATCCGACGTTAGCCGGTTTATGCTTTTCGGTTGTATTGGCATACGTTTTACGCTGATGGTAGGAACATTTCTTAGATTTTTCATTATCTTTTGAATATTTTTGTCTGCTACATAGGCGTCCCATAATCCGCAGTGTGGCTTTCGGAGGCTCCGAGCGGGCAACTTCTGGCTTCTTCCCTCGCCCTATAATAATGGGCCCCTTGCAAGGACTACGAGATACAACAATGGTGTCAGTTGACCCACCTGGAAGTCACGCTTTGGCATCAAGTCCAACTGGAACCAACAGGGGTCCCAATGGGAACAGAAACGATGTCGCGCCCCCTCCTTATTCTACATTCGTTGAAGCCAAAATACACCAGCCCGATAAAGAGGATTAGCTAGTTTCTAACTCATATTCGTTTCCGATATGTTGCTCAAAACGTTTACCCTCACAAAAGGCTATGCCTCGAACCCAAGTTACAATTGAGGGGGTACTAATACGAGTCACTCAAATTCATTACAAGATTCCAATTTCTTTTGTTAAAAAAACTCGTTACAAAAACGAAACCTTTCAATTTTGCACTTAGATAGCTAGTACTCCAATCACTTTCCACTCACAATTTGAAAAATGTTATTTCTGAAAATATTGAATTCATGTTTGGCTTTAAAGGCAGCTTTGCATTAAATTAAAGCAGTTTAGTTACTGATGTACAAAGTGGCAATTTTACATTTTATATTCACATGGATATATGTACACATTTACAATTTGCAACTAACTCAATTGGCACAAATACATTTGTTTTTTAAATATCTAATTTTCATTTTTTTTCAACATATCTAACCTTGTGATTTAAGTCAAAGAGAAAGCGAACACAACACTGACAGCCAAGGATACGACATCTCCTTTGTAAATTCTTGGTTCGAACTTTTAGAAGTTGTACAGGTCATCTCACGTCATCGAGAAACTGTCATTTAATTCAGATTGTCAATGTTTTACAAAAAGAAAACAGGTCTCCAAAACGCAAAAATAATTGGATGCGTGCTAAACTATCATATCACTAATCTTCACAAATTATGTACTTTTCTGACGCTCTATAGCACCACGTTCATTTATCTTCATTAATTTTGAAATTAAACGTCTATTTATGGAGATTGTCCGCATTTTTAAGCCTTTTACGGAATGATTCAGTTCCTATAACGTCATCCCCAATGGCATCAAAATTCTACTTCTCTCCAAGGATTCAGTTTTTGAGGAAGTATCCTGTCTTCTGTTTCCACTTGTAGAGTCTCTCGAAGTACTCCATGTCACTCTCTCCCTCTCTCCTCTGAAGCTGTTGGGTTTGGGGTGTCTTTCTGTCTGGTAGGGACTGTGCATGCATCTGAAAGGCAACCACAAGACAGATTATTGAGTGAACATTTATCCTCAAGTCACAGCTGGAGATCTTTCCAATTATAGCCCCCATTATGGTAGAAATACTATGATTGGTGGCTAAATGTTATATTACCAGTAAGCTGGGGGGGGGGGGGGGGCTATAATGGGAAAGCTTTTAACCAAAAGCCTTGATTATATTTTCCTGCACAACTATATAAAGAAAAACATCGGAAGCTTACATTGACTAATTCCCAACCAATTCTTGAATCCGACCTTTTAAATATGTTCAGTCAATCCTCAGAAAGCCATCGAAACCATGCAACAAACGAAAAGGCTTCAGAAAATGTGGTGACCATTTATCAGTTACCTTGAGAAAGGGGTGATCACCCGGCTGGATTGGTGCCCCTCCTCCAGCTGAGCTGGGTCCAATTCCACTGGGATCCAATCTATCAACCCCCGGTGCTAACGAGGAGAACCCAGTGATGCCTAAAAACCAACATAGCTGGCAGATTGCCAGAAAATAGCCGCAATAGATTCGTAGATCGGCAGTCTAAAAAAACAGTAAAATAGACAGTCCAAAAAAATCGTCTTTTCATTGAAGGCTGATCTGTTATATTTTGATTAGAAATCTGTATAAGTTATTGCTGCCTCTATTAGCTGATCTCAAATAACCTTCATTTAGAGTGACACACACCCATTTGACCTTATCTCTTTGAATTTCAAATTGAGGAAGTCATTTTTGAGAGTGAGGTAAGTCAAGTATGACCAAAAATTCAATCACGCGCATGAACAAAAAACTCGCTCCACTAAGAGCGAAAAATGACGTCACGTATGCAATTCAGTTGAAATTGCATGAACGAATGAACAAAAAGTGGCTGTGACGTCATATGGTCGTAACAAAAATCATGACGACGAAATAAAAAAACATAGCAGGACAAGTCCTGACGTACAATTCAAAGAATTTTCTTTGACTTAACAAACAACCAGACCTAGAATGGACAATGAGTGAATTGAGAAAACCATTTCTAAAAAAAACATATGAAACAAAAACAAAAAAGAAAAGAAAATCAATGTCAAAATGCTGCTAGGGAGAACAAAAACCACTAGTGAGATAAAAAAAATTTGATTCTAACAAAAACTAGGCCTAGAATGAGCTGTGAATGTATTGGGAAAACCATTTAGAAAAAAATCCGATCCAAAAAATCGAAAATACAGTAAAAATCAGAGTGAAATTGCCGCATGTGAACAAAAAACCACTACCGAGAAACCGAATTTGTTCAAACACCGTTTTCTCACTCTACTTTAAAATTAGAGCGAAAAAAATTCACGCCGCAAAACCACTCGCTTTTTCGCTCCATTGCCTGTTTCGGCGTGACCAAAATCACTACTCCAATTTGACTTCAAAAATCATGAAAATGTGTGAACAGATCTTAAAAAAGACAGCGCCCCAATACAATTCAAATTCTTTGAACTGTAAAAAGGTGAGCACATATTTAATAGAAGTTGAGAGGCTGACGTCGGCTAATAAAAACCGACTACCGTCTGAGAAATTGCTCTCAAACAATAGAGGAGGAGTCGAAATCGGCTGCATCTAACTGAACCACAAGGAGGTTAGCACCAGAGAGCTCAGATAAATAACGCTGATAATAAATGTGTGAACAGATCTTAAAACAAAGACAGCGCCCCAATACAATTCAAAATCTTTGAATTGTAAAAAAAACAAGAGGAGGCCAATAATAGCCTCAGCTATCGCTGTGCGGCTATTAATAACACAATTCCAGAAACCTCTTTATATGGACACATATAATTTGGCAAAAAGGTTAATGGCTGCCTCTTTGAATAAAATTTGAAAATGAAGTGCAGTAACGTTACAGAATTGCAAATGCTGCTTCCAAACCGGGGAAAATAGACAAATCTTATTTTGAAACATAAAAATCTCTCAGAATATAACCCTAAGGTTAGATATCTACATGCTTTGAAATGTTAAATAAATAAATCAGCATTGTTATTAGTATAAAAATCTTCAAATTGTGCCTGTTCGTTCTCATAGGTAAAAAAAGGATTTAAAGGCTCCTATTTGTATATTAACGGGTACTTTCTTGTGTTGATCGAGCAAAAACTTGGTTAAAACATTTTTAAAGAAAGTTTTCCTGTTGAAAGTTCTTATTGAAGAGGGCAAATTGTTCCATTTTGAACGCTTTTCAAGATTACAGATTTGTTACTCCAATTCGTTTGCGTTTTTTAATAATTTGATTTGTTCTCTTGTTCTGTCTAGCGTTATGGCGACTAGTAAACACTTAAAAATTTTCGGATGTTACCCAGTGTGTTATATCTGTTTGTAGCTTCATGGGCCTACCTTTTGAGATAAACAACTCGGCTGGCAGGATACGATCCTGAATGAGATGATCAATTGAGTGGTCAAATTGTTGTCGAAAAAAACAAACAATAATTCCCCGGTTAATTTGCCTGTTTATGCGGTTTATGTGTTTCGTTGTAAAAGTTTGAAGGAATACTCCACTGAAAGAAAGATGTGAGAGTACAATTGACTTGAAAACATCAATTCTTATTTTCAAAGGAATTTGATTTATTACAAGATATAAAGAACGAATTGCATTAGCCACTTTGCTTAAAATTGAGTTCAGGTGATTTTCAAAGGTTAGGTTTGAATCAATTTGTACTCCCAGATAACGACATGCATGAGCTGGTTTGATAACTTCGATAACTCTGGATCCGAATTAGTATGCTTTGTAAAGAATAATATCTCTGTTTTATCGGCATTTAAAGTGAGTTGATTCTCTGTCAGGTATTTGTCTGTTTGTTCTAATATTTTTTCAATTTTTTTGTGAATATTTTAATTACGTTCAAATTTGCATATAATACTAGTGTCATCCGCAAATTAAACAACATCATTTTCACTTTCCATTTTTTCAGAAAAATTGTTGACATATAACAGAAAAATAAGAGGTCCTAACACAGTTCCTTGTGGAACACCATGATTTATAGTTATTTTATCTGATAAGTCAATACCCAGTTTTACGCATTGTGTTCGATTTGCGAGAAAAGATTTGAGAAGTAAAATTTTTGATTGAGAGATTGAAGCGGAAATCTTTTTCAATGCCTGAAGCGGAAAATTCTGTTGACTGTTGCAATGTATTCGATTTATTGCTTTGCAATTGGAGTACAATTTTTACAATAATACTATAGGAGTTGAATCCCACGCATTGACATGTTAAGTGTTCAAATTGTGGTTATAGTTGTGAAATTTACATGTTTGAAATAGAAATGAAACCTATATCTGCTGTATTTTGATTGTAAGGTAAGGGAAAAGAGTTTTTTTAACTGACCTCCCATGGCTTGATAGGGGACATCATGTCCCACTGGTTTGCCTCTCTTGATCCTCTCTGCTTTGGTCTCCTTAACCATAATGTGTTTGTACACTGCTGCTCCACAGTCACAAGTGAAGCTGCCTTTGAACTCACTGCACTTCTTTGGACCAGTTGGACATCTGATAACAAAGCAGATAAAGCAATGAAGACATTTCTTAATTGGAACATTTTTGTTTTCCCTGGTAGCATATGATAATCTACAACTGATATAACTGCCCGCACAGTAAATGTGCTCAGATTTTTGAAAAACTTACTCAGAACTATACTCATCAAAAATCAACAGCTATTCCGCACAATAATATAGCAGCGGAAAACTTTTGCGTTCCATAGAACTTAGATAGAAACAGATACAAATGTGTTGATAAAGTTATCGACGCCACTTAAAAATCATCGAGAAAAACTTACAAAAGATTCGTATTACCTTGAATTTGAATTCAAATAAGGAGGCTCGGTAAGATGCGTTTGCACATAATATTCCGACCCTGCCTATCCAGAATTGTGGCTCAAATGTCTACCAAATGAGGAAGAGAAAGAAAAGTTTCATAAATTCAAATAAAGCCACATTAGCGGGCCGATGAGACTTGCCATGAATAAGACTACGAGACAACAAAAAACAAATCAACTAACAGCAAACATTAAAATCCAAAACTCAGTGTTTATTTTTTGTAAAAAAAAATACAGAAAGTCAAAATACACAGTCATGAACAGCACCCACCAGTCCACACGGGCTATGCAGGGTAATTTCCCATAATCGCTTTTACTTTAGCAACATTTCTGAAATCTCGCAAAACTAAAGCGTAAAAAAACTCCCGAAAAGTGAAATCCAAAGAATGTTCTAGAAGAAAACGATCAAACGGTCATTACGGTGATTTGGGTTAGAAAAATCGAAATAATTAATCCAAAATGTGTAGAAACCTTCTCAGCTTGACCTTATCTTTTGAATATTCTGACCTTGTGTCCTATAATTTAGAAAATATAAATGTCATTTATCGGAGTGAGTGAAGTTAAAGTGACTTTTTTGCATTTATAGCAAACTCCTGAGTCAACAATACTCCATAAACCAAAACTCACCTTCTGTTCGTAAAAACGAAGTAAACCGAATATATTTGCTCAACTTACAGCTTCGCAGCTATAATAACACATACTGAACAACGAGCTATCAATCTTGATTCGATTCCCTACTTGTGCGCGAACCTGATGAAATCAACTAACTTTTTGCATCCGTACGGATGTTTCAAGGCATGGTCATCTGGGAAGTGTTTGCACGTACATCTGATTGGCTGGGATCCGTTCTTAGGAATGAAGTGGAAGTTGTCACAGACGCAGTTTCTACATGGCTGCTTGATTGGATTGGGAACCTTCTCGAAGTCCGTCTTGTGGTTGATATACCTGTGCAGAATATTAATGTTCGATACGCAAATTATCCAACATTTGCTGTCCGCGTTTTCGTAAAATCAATGATAAATAAAGAGGTGCCCTCATTGCTCCCATTGATAGCGGAGGAGTGAAACCAACACAGTTGTCAATATTGCTAGCGTTTCTGTTAAAAATAACATTTGATCATAAATCAAAGCGATGAGTGTTAAAAGTTAGGCAGATTTACTTCGCATTTGTTTATTTCTATTTAAAATAAAAATACGATTTAGTAAAAACTCCGAAATTTATATCCGAATATGTCTTTCGGATGATTTTACACCTGTGTCCACAAAAGCAGGGTGTCTGTGGACCAATCAATTTGCAGTCCATGTCTCGGTCTGAATTGTGAAATGCAACATATATTCTGTTCTTCATTCTGATTGGAATCCATTTCTTCTTGTAAGCCTCATACTCGGCTTCTGTGAACAGCCGTCCTAAATACAACAAACCGTTAAATTACTCGTTTCTCGAGTAACTCAGTTGCAGAAGCACTGGTCATACGTTTTAATACAGAAAGTTATGAAGACTAGATATTAGACAGGTTTCTAAATTTTTAATTATTCCTGACACCAGGCTTGCTTTGATTGCATTTATTTGGCCCCTATTCAAATATTTCTTACCAAAAAAAAGTAGCGCCAGCAGCCTTTATTAAAATAGAAGGATCATGCCCGTGCCAGAAAAACGTTAATACAGATATCAATTAACACAATTGCAAACAGCATTTATTGAAAAAATGGTAGACACAACCAAATAATGTCAGGTGAATTCCTTTCGAACGACTGGCGAGCGCTTGGACGTCATTAGCTAGCTGGTGCGTAGGGAGAATCGAGAATCGCTTCACCTTAACTGAGAGAGAGGGATGGGAAAAGAAGAAAAATGGGAGCATTAGTAGGGAGTTGGAGTGGGTGGGAGTTCACCGGGGGGGGGGGGGGGGGGGGGGGTTGATGGTACATGTGAAATTTTTCAAGGAAGAAAAGTGAAATGGTCAGTTAAAAAACTATCAGACGAAGGGTCGGTATTATAACAAAAAAATTGCATAAAAAAGACCGACAGAGTTGGTACAAGTTTTCAGGAGCGTTTCAATGACAAATCAGCCACCGAACAAAAATTTCTGACTGGAACAAAAATTTTGGGTTCGAACCCCAAACCTATAGGATGAGCTTCGGGACATTAACCTCTACGCTATACTTCCGCAACAGAATTAATTCCTGAACGCATGCAATTCAATCACTCACAAGATTTTAAAAAATCAAGCGCCACATAGCATTACAAAAAGCCACGCGTTTACAATAAATGCTCCAAACTTCGTTTGAGAGCAATTAATAATTCAAACAACCAACTATCGTCGGACAATATGCTCTCGAACGATAGGCAGTGGTGACTTAGGTGTTGCCAGCTTAAGCACATGCAGGCTAGTTTCAGCAGGCACATGCAGGCAAAAACGGGTGTCAACGATTGAACACGAAACCATGAATATCTGCGTTTTCAAGCGTTCCTAAGCAACTTTGCTGAACTGTACACTCAGCCTACAAAATCACTCAAAGCTGCTCACAGACCTTTTGCCCTCGAGCCTTAAGTTTATCGCGTTTTTGAGGACAGAAAGACAACTTAAATTTTTGTCTTTCTATGTTCCGGATGTTGTAGTGTGAGTAAGAATGTTCCGGATAAAAAGTCAAGAATTTTATAATACTTTGTTCAAACGTCATTGGAGAGCAATTAACAATATAAAGGTCTTAAATCTGCTGCCACAAAGCCGCAAAAGTTTTGCAGACTTGAACGTCAGATCATTTTTCAAGGAAGAAAAGTGAAATGGTCAGTTAAAAAGCTATCAGACGAAGGGTCGGTATTATAACAAAAAAATTGCATAAAAAAGACCGACAGAGTTGGTACAAGTTTTCAGGAGCGTTTCAATGACAAATCAGCCACCGAACAAAAATTTCTGACTGGAACAAAAATTTTGGGTTCGAACCCCAAACCTATAGGATGAGCTTCGGGACATTAACCTCTACGCTATACTTCCGCAACAGAATTAATTCCTGAACGCATGCAATTCAATCACTCACAAGATTTTAAAAAATCAAGCGCCACATAGCATTACAAAAAGCCACGCGTTTACAATAAATGCTCCAAACTTCGTTTGAGAGCAATTAATAATTCAAACAACCAACTATCGTCGGACAAATTGCTCTCGAACGATAGGCAGTGGTGACTTAGGTGTTGCCAGCTTAAGCACATGCAGGCTAGTTTCAGCAGGCACATGCAGGCAAAAACGGGTGTCAACGATTGAACACGAAACCATGAATATCTGCGTTTTCAAGCGTTCCTAAGCAACTTTGCTGAACTGTACACTCAGCCTACAAAATCACTCAAAGCTGCTCACAGACCTTTTGCCCTCGAGCCTTAAGTTTATCGCGTTTTTGAGGACAGAAAGACAACTTAAATTTTTGTCTTTCTATGTTCCGGATGTTGTAGTGTGAGTAAGAATGTTCCGGATAAAAAGTCAAGAATTTTATAATACTTTGTTCAAACGTCATTGGAGAGCAATTAACAATATAAAGGTCTTAAATCTGCTGCCACAAAGCCGCAAAAGTTTTGCAGACTTGAACGTCAGATCATTTTTCAAGGAAGAAAAGTGAAATGGTCAGTTAAAAAGCTATCAGACGAAGGGTCGGTATTATAACAAAAAAATTGCATAAAAAAGACCGACAGAGTTGGTACAAGTTTTCAGGAGCGTTTCAATGACAAATCAGCCACCGAACAAAAATTTCTGACTGGAACAAAAATTTTGGGTTCGAACCCCAAACCTATAGGATGAGCTTCGGGACATTAACCTCTACGCTATACTTCCGCAACAGAATTAATTCCTGAACGCATGCAATTCAATCACTCACAAGATTTTAAAAAATCAAGCGCCACATAGCATTACAAAAAGCCACGCAATTTTAATAAATGCTCCAAACTTCGTTTGAGAGCAATTAATAATTCAAACAACCAACTATCGTCGGACAAATTGCTCTCGAACGATAGGCAGTGGTGACTTAGGTGTTGCCAGCTTAAGCACATGCAGGCTAGTTTCAGCAGGCACATGCAGGCAAAAACGGGTGTCAACGATTGAACACGAAACCATGAATATCTGCCTTTTCAAGCGTTCCTAAGCAACTTTGCTGAACTGTACACTCAGCCTACAAAATCACTCAATGCAGGCTAGTTTCAGCAGGCACATGCAGGCAAAAACGGGTGTCAACGATTGAACACGAAACCATGAATATCTGCCTTTTCAAGCGTTCCTAAGCAACTTTGCTGAACTGTACACTCAGCCTACAAAATCACTCAAAGCTGCTCACAGACCTTTTGCCCTCGAGCCTTAAGTTTATCGCGTTTTTGAGGACAGAAAGACAACTTAAATTTTTGTCTTTCTATGTTCCGGATGTTGTAGTGTGAGTAAGAATGTTCCGGATAAAAAGTCAAGAATTTTATAATACTTTGTTCAAACGTCATTGGAGAGCAATTAACAATATAAAGGTCTTAAATCTGCTGCCACAAAGCCGCAAAAGTTTTGCAGACTTGAACGTCAGATCATTTTTCAAGGAAGAAAAGTGAAATGGTCAGTTAAAAAACTATCAGACGAAGGGTCGGTATTATAACAAAAAGATTGCATAAAAAAGACCGACAGAGTTGGTACAAGTTTTCAGGAGCGTTTCAATGACAAATCAGCCACCGAACAAAAATTTCTGACTGGAACAAAAATTTTGGGTTCGAACCCCAAACCTATAGGATGAGCTTCGGGACATTAACCTCTACGCTATACTTCCGCAACAGAATTAATTCCTGAACGCATGCAATTCAATCACTCACAAGATTTTAAAAAATCAAGCGCCACATAGCATTACAAAAAGCCACGCGTTTACAGTAAATGCTCCAAACTTCGTTTGAGAGCAATTAATAATTCAAACAACCAACTATCGTCGGACAAATTGCTCTCGAACGATAGGCAGTGGTGACTTAGGTGTTGCCAGCTTAAGCACATGCAGGCTAGTTTCAGCAGGCACATGCAGGCAAAAACGGGTGTCAACGATTGAACACGAAACCATGAATATCTGCGTTTTCAAGCGTTCCTAAGCAACTTTGCTGAACTGTACACTCAGCCTACAAAATCACTCAAAGCTGCTCACAGACCTTTTGCCCTCGAGCCTTAAGTTTATCGCGTTTTTGAGGACAGAAAGACAACTTAAATTTTTGTCTTTCTATGTTCCGGATGTTGTAGTGTGAGTAAGAATGTTCCGGATAAAAAGTCAAGAATTTTATAATACTTTGTTCAAACGTCATTGGAGAGCAATTAACAATATAAAGGTCTTAAATCTGCTGCCACAAAGCCGCAAAAGTTTTGCAGACTTGAACGTCAGATCATTTTTCAAGGAAGAAAAGTGAAATGGTCAGTTAAAAAACTATCAGACGAAGGGTCGGTATTATAACAAAAAAATTGCATAAAAAAGACCGACAGAGTTGGTACAAGTTTTCAGGAGCGTTTCAATGACAAATCAGCCACCGAACAAAAATTTCTGACTGGAACAAAAATTTTGGGTTCGAACCCCAAACCTATAGGATGAGCTTCGGGACATTAACCTCTACGCTATACTTCCGCAACAGAATTAATTCCTGAACGCATGCAATTCAATCACTCACAAGATTTTAAAAAATCAAGCGCCACATAGCATTACAAAAAGCCACGCGTTTTTAATAAATGCTCCAAACTTCGTTTGAGAGCAATTAATAATTCAAACAACCAACTATCGTCGGACAAATTGCTCTCGAACGATAGGCAGTGGTGACTTAGGTGTTGCCAGCTTAAGCACATGCAGGCTAGTTTCAACAGGCACATGCAGGCAAAAACGGGTGTCAACGATTGAACACGAAACCATGAATATCTGCCTTTTCAAGCGTTCCTAAGCAACTTTGCTGAACTGTACACTCAGCCTACAAAATCACTCAATGCAGGCTAGTTTCAGCAGGCACATGCAGGCAAAAACGGGTGTCAACGATTGAACACGAAACCATGAATATCTGCCTTTTCAAGCGTTCCTAAGCAACTTTGCTGAACTGTACACTCAGCCTACAAAATCACTCAAAGCTGCTCACAGACCTTTTGCCCTCGAGCCTTAAGTTTATCGCGTTTTTGAGGACAGAAAGACAACTTAAATTTTTGTCTTTCTATGTTCCGGATGTTGTAGTGTGAGTAAGAATGTTCCGGATAAAAAGTCAAGAATTTTATAATACTTTGTTCAAACGTCATTGGAGAGCAATTAACAATATAAAGGTCTTAAATCTGCTGCCACAAAGCCGCAAAAGTTTTGCAGACTTGAACGTCAGATCATTTTTCAAGGAAGAAAAGTGAAATGGTCAGTTAAAAAACTATCAGACGAAGGGTCGGTATTATAACAAAAAAATTGCATAAAAAAGACCGACAGAGTTGGTACAAGTTTTCAGGAGCGTTTCAATGACAAATCAGCCACCGAACAAAAATTTCTGACTGGAACAAAAATTTTGGGTTCGAACCCCAAACCTATAGGATGAGCTTCGGGACATTAACCTCTACGCTATACTTCCGCAACAGAATTAATTCCTGAACGCATGCAATTCAATCACTCACAAGATTTTAAAAAATCAAGCGCCACATAGCATTACAAAAAGCCACGCGTTTACAATAAATGCTCCAAACTTCGTTTGAGAGCAATTAATAATTCAAACAACCAACTATCGTCGGACAAATTGCTCTCGAACGATAGGCAGTGGTGACTTAGGTGTTGCCAGCTTAAGCACATGCAGGCTAGTTTCAGCAGGCACATGCAGGCAAAAACGGGTGTCAACGATTGAACACGAAACCATGAATATCTGCGTTTTCAAGCGTTCCTAAGCAACTTTGCTGAACTGTACACTCAGCCTACAAAATCACTCAAAGCTGCTCACAGACCTTTTGCCCTCGAGCCTTAAGTTTATCGCGTTTTTGAGGACAGAAAGACAACTTAAATTTTTGTCTTTCTATGTTCCGGATGTTGTAGTGTGAGTAAGAATGTTCCGGATAAAAAGTCAAGAATTTTATAATACTTTGTTCAAACGTCATTGGAGAGCAATTAACAATATAAAGGTCTTAAATCTGCTGCCACAAAGCCGCAAAAGTTTTGCAGACTTGAACGTCAGATCATTTTTCAAGGAAGAAAAGTGAAATGGTCAGTTAAAAAACTATCAGACGAAGGGTCGGTATTATAACAAAAAAATTGCATAAAAAAGACCGACAGAGTTGGTACAAGTTTTCAGGAGCGTTTCAATGACAAATCAGCCACCGAACAAAAATTTCTGACAGGAACAAAAATTTTGGGTTCGAACCCCAAACCTATAGGATGAGCTTCGGGACATTAACCTCTACGCTATACTTCCGCAACAGAATTAATTCCTGAACGCATGCAATTCAATCACTCACAAGATTTTAAAAAATCAAGCGCCACATAGCATTACAAAAAGCCACGCAATTTTAATAAATGCTCCAAACTTCGTTTGAGAGCAATTAATAATTCAAACAACCAACTATCGTCGGACAAATTGCTCTCGAACGATAGGCAGTGGTGACTTAGGTGTTGCCAGCTTAAGCACATGCAGGCTAGTTTCAGCAGGCACATGCAGGCAAAAACGGGTGTCAACGATTGAACACGAAACCATGAATATCTGCCTTTTCAAGCGTTCCTAAGCAACTTTGCTGAACTGTACACTCAGCCTACAAAATCACTCAATGCAGGCTAGTTTCAGCAGGCACATGCAGGCAAAAACGGGTGTCAACGATTGAACACGAAACCATGAATATCTGCCTTTTCAAGCGTTCCTAAGCAACTTTGCTGAACTGTACACTCAGCCTACAAAATCACTCAAAGCTGCTCACAGACCTTTTGCCCTCGAGCCTTAAGTTTATCGCGTTTTTGAGGACAGAAAGACAACTTAAATTTTTGTCTTTCTATGTTCCGGATGTTGTAGTGTGAGTAAGAATGTTCCGGATAAAAAGTCAAGAATTTTATAATACTTTGTTCAAACGTCATTGGAGAGCAATTAACAATATAAAGGTCTTAAATCTGCTGCCACAAAGCCGCAAAAGTTTTGCAGACTTGAACGTCAGATCATTTTTCAAGGAAGAAAAGTGAAATGGTCAGTTAAAAAACTATCAGACGAAGGGTCGGTATTATAACAAAAAAATTGCATAAAAAAGACCGACAGAGTTGGTACAAGTTTTCAGGAGCGTTTCAATGACAAATCAGCCACCGAACAAAAATTTCTGACTGGAACAAAAATTTTGGGTTCGAACCCCAAACCTATAGGATGAGCTTCGGGACATTAACCTCTACGCTATACTTCCGCAACAGAATTAATTCCTGAACGCATGCAATTCAATCACTCACAAGATTTTAAAAAATCAAGCGCCACATAGCATTACAAAAAGCCACGCGTTTACAATAAATGCTCCAAACTTCGTTTGAGAGCAATTAATAATTCAAACAACCAACTATCGTCGGACAAATTGCTCTCGAACGATAGGCAGTGGTGACTTAGGTGTTGCCAGCTTAAGCACATGCAGGCTAGTTTCAGCAGGCACATGCAGGCAAAAACGGGTGTCAACGATTGAACACGAAACCATGAATATCTGCGTTTTCAAGCGTTCCTAAGCAACTTTGCTGAACTGTACACTCAGCCTACAAAATCACTCAAAGCTGCTCACAGACCTTTTGCCCTCGAGCCTTAAGTTTATCGCGTTTTTGAGGACAGAAAGACAACTTAAATTTTTGTCTTTCTATGTTCCGGATGTTGTAGTGTGAGTAAGAATGTTCCGGATAAAAAGTCAAGAATTTTATAATACTTTGTTCAAACGTCATTGGAGAGCAATTAACAATATAAAGGTCTTAAATCTGCTGCCACAAAGCCGCAAAAGTTTTGCAGACTTGAACGTCAGATCATTTTTCAAGGAAGAAAAGTGAAATGGTCAGTTAAAAAACTATCAGACGAAGGGTCGGTATTATAACAAAAAAATTGCATAAAAAAGACCGACAGAGTTGGTACAAGTTTTCAGGAGCGTTTCAATGACAAATCAGCCACCGAACAAAAATTTCTGACTGGAACAAAAATTTTGGGTTCGAACCCCAAACCTATAGGATGAGCTTCGGGACATTAACCTCTACGCTATACTTCCGCAACAGAATTAATTCCTGAACGCATGCAATTCAATCACTCACAAGATTTTAAAAAATCAAGCGCCACATAGCATTACAAAAAGCCACGCGTTTTTAATAAATGCTCCAAACTTCGTTTGAGAGCAATTAATAATTCAAACAACCAACTATCGTCGGACAAATTGCTCTCGAACGATAGGCAGTGGTGACTTAGGTGTTGCCAGCTTAAGCACATGCAGGCTAGTTTCAGCAGGCACATGCAGGCAAAAACGGGTGTCAACGATTGAACACGAAACCATGAATATCTGCCTTTTCAAGCGTTCCTAAGCAACTTTGCTGAACTGTACACTCAGCCTACAAAATCACTCAATGCAGGCTAGTTTCAGCAGGCACATGCAGGCAAAAACGGGTGTCAACGATTGAACACGAAACCATGAATATCTGCCTTTTCAAGCGTTCCTAAGCAACTTTGCTGAACTGTACACTCAGCCTACAAAATCACTCAAAGCTGCTCACAGACCTTTTGCCCTCGAGCCTTAAGTTTATCGCGTTTTTGAGGACAGAAAGACAACTTAAATTTTTGTCTTTCTATGTTCCGGATGTTGTAGTGTGAGTAAGAATGTTCCGGATAAAAAGTCAAGAATTTTATAATACTTTGTTCAAACGTCATTGGAGAGCAATTAACAATATAAAGGTCTTAAATCTGCTGCCACAAAGCCGCAAAAGTTTTGCAGACTTGAACGTCAGATCATTAAAAAGTAAAGTAAAAAGAAACGAATCACAAAACAGTAAACCTTGATAGGGGAATGTATTAAATGTTGAGTCTGATAGCAGTATTTTGTGTAATAATCTTGTCGGAGCCTACTTTTGACGCTAGTTAATCGAATAAAAAAGTGAAAGCAATTCTGATGTTTTTCTGCGTTAAATTGTGAATGAGAGAACAACTTAACGCAAAAACTCAAGAAGTCGAAAAAGTTTTAAAGGTAAAAATTGTCAATCAATTTTCATCAAACATTATTACAATAATTGCTTCGAATTTCGTTCCAGAGGAATTATCAGTTTTCACAAAATTTAAGAAATTTGCACAATCAACTACATGTCGGACCCACCATTATCGTCATCTCCCACAATTCTTTTGTACTCCAGGTACTCGTCCAGACTCTCCTGCCCATGTTTGTCAATCGTGAATGCCTGTGCCATTATAGCTTCTTAAAACTCTTAGTTGTCATTTACAATAGCGTCATGTAACTGCTACCAGTGACGTCCGTTATGCAACTGTCAAAAAAATGGACGGCACTTTTTCTTTGAGCACTCACAGGTCAGTTAATTTGAATAGTTTCAACATAGTTTCTGAAATATCCGACTCATTCCATTGCAACTCTCAATCAGCATTCAAATTGAACAAATCAAAGAGAGAAATTTTAAAACTTAGTTTTAGATAGTTTTACGAAACATGCCAAGTCACATACAAACAAGTATACAAACATCATGTCCTCAACGCATATTCTTCTTTATACCACTTAGCAAACGACTCTATACTATTTGTAGACATGTTCGATTGTCTCTCAACAGCATCCTCTTTCGCTGCTTTCGTTAGCACAGTCCATGGCCAGTGGTGCGCATGAAGCACTGAAGGAAGAGCTACACCTTCTATTCTGTGCATTGAGCCGCCATTCTTTCCGACTTCACCTGGAAAAGAAAACTTTTGCTAATTTAACTTGTCACAGAATCGGAAATCAAAACCTAACCCTGCAACGATTAAAATTGCACCTGTCTGATTTTTCACATGCAAAAAATTTTCCGTCAAATTATCACCGTTGCTTGCAAAACATCACTGGCTAATAATGCTTCACCAATATCGTAGTATTAGGTTTTTTAAAGGGAGCACAATCATCAGTTTTCATGACCAGTACACCTTGGTCCATAATTTGAACTCTTCCTTTGAAACAGTTAAAATTTTCACTAGCAACTATACTTCAGATAGAACTGCACAGACTGAGATTTACTACCCTTTTCTTCTTTGTAGCTTTTACTTTTTGGCTTCTTTTTTAGAGTGAGATTCCAGTTAGATTTTCAGTCAAAAATGACTAGGAACACAGCTATCATCTCCTTGATACTGACCTGTAGGATAAACAGCTGTGATTTCCATCTGACCAATTAGAGTGACACACGGCAATAGTGGACCCGGGTGCACGTCGACATTCGAATCTCCACACAAGTACAGCCTCACTTTGTTCACAGGATGAGAAGATTGCTGATCAAGCAATGTACTGACTAGGCAAAATTTGGGTGAATTCGGGCTGAAAAATTAAAGAAATTAGAGCAAAAATTTCAGGAGTTATTCTCCAAATAAACTACAAATTCTTTTCAATGCTAGGATTTACAGTTTTCATAGAGCCACAACTAATTCATTTATAAAGGTAACCAACAAAATTTCTAGTAATTCATAATAATAGAACTTTATCAGGTTATTGACGCACTAAAAATAAGAATCACATTTGCACATAGCGGTATTAAAACGTTCGATTTTCCCCAGAGATTCTAATGGCAGACTATATAGAAGCCCAACAGTTATCAGTATTAAACTTACCCCAAAATAGTTTCTGCCGTCTTTAGCGATACATCCATTCCATATATGGTAGGCTTTGAATAAATCAGTTGTTTCATTTTTCTGTTGATGAAATTGAGTTCAGACATATTTGCGGTCCATTTAACTTCATTGTCATTCTCCTCTTCAGCAATCTTCATCAGTTCAAAATCATAACCAAAGGCGCCTTCAGTAAATGTCAACGCATTAGTAGACATATATGGCAATACAAGAAGGTCGTCTTGAAATATTTCAGGTAAGAGAGAGCCGGATAGAACTGAGCATGTGTTCCACAATGTTTTATTGGCCAAAGCTGGGTTTCGATCAAACTGGTTTTTGAACCAGATGAATTCAATGGTGCTGTCTTTCTCTTCACTAAAACACAAAAAAACTACGCGATTGAAATATCTTAAGGACGAAAATATCAACTTTTCAAATGAGATGAATAACGATAACTTACATCTTCTCGGCAATGTTGAGGTCATATGCCGTTTATGACATCAATAATTTGAACAAATTCGTATTTTTCAAGATCTTGTTATCAATTGGGTCTTATACGCCATTAATGCGACCAGCAAGTTTTGCCCCTTAGTGATTAATAAACATTGCCGGTAATCGTAATCATAAATCACCCATCATCATCATCATACTTAAATACTTAAAATGAAATTGAGGTGTGAAATCTTTAAAATTAAAGCTAAAAAAATATTGCAAAAACCTCAAAATCAATTTACCAAATTGGCCCATTCATGTCCATAACTTTTTTGCCGTTCACTACAGCACATGCAGACAGTGTTACGTAATTCCTCCCTAAATGCCTCGCAACATCTAGAGGCGTTGAATAATTTCTGTTCACTTCTATAGTCATATTCTTATCGTGACCAATGTGTTTAACTTTTATCTTCTCAAGTTTGCCTTTCAGTTGTGTACGCGTTTTCACCTCTTCGAGAAAACGAGTAGCCGGAGTTGCTTCGTCTTCAGTTGAACAACTTTTAGCAGTAACTTGATCTAAATCTGCTTTTGAGACGTCATCCGCAACTAAAGCCTGAGAACAATTTCTAGAAATCTGTCGATTCAATGGAGATGCTCGGGTCACTGTTTTCAAAGGATTGCTCAATGATGAAAAGTGTTTACTGTGCGATTGTGATAAAGAACGGCAAAACTTGCAGGTGACGGGCGTCATCCCTATTAATCGCACTATCGTATTAGTTTGCGACATCACAAATCTAAAAGAGTATTTTCCAAGCTCGAACTGGTTTCATCGATTGCTCAATCCCCATCAGCGTTCCCTAACGATCCAATCCCAATAAAATAATTCCAAACAAACGACCTCTAGAAAAGCGGTAAAAACAGAAGGAACAGGGCATCTGCCTAAAATTGAATGAGAGAACAATTTGGAGGACAACACCACTAAAGGTCAAGGATGTAAAAGTCTCGAAAAGTGAAGAGAACATTTTGCATACTCGACTACAATAATTGCTTCGAATGTTGTTCGATAGAAATTTTTGATTGAAAAAGGCTCATTTTAGTTGTTAATTAAAATCAGGTTTTAATCTATGTAACAGATTTCCAGGTAAGAAAAAGTGCTTCAAGCGTCGCAATTTTGCAGTCTCAATCATAAGCCCATCATAAAATTATGAATCAAAGCGATTTGAACGGCAAGAATATTTTTTTTTTTAAAAAAACGAGCGGCTAATACTAATAACTCACAAAGAAGCTTGGATCATTTTCAAAACACTGAAATAAATACATTTCAAAAATCAGATTTAAGCATTTTTTTTTCAATTTTTACATTAAAAGAGCAATTTAGCTCCCAAAAAATATATGAAATCAGGTGCAATCAATCCATGGGAAAAAACAGTCCAGCAAAACTTTTGAATGAAAAAAGACACAAGACTACAAAGTGCTTGAGATAATTTTCAGAAAAAGAAGATTGGCTGTGCCCGATAGCAACTCGTCCATTAATTATAGTAGTGAGCGAAGAAAATCTTTCAGCAGACTGAAAAACTGCTGTCAAAAACCGGAATTAAAAAAAATTTTCCCATAAAAATTCTGAAAATATTTAATTAACTGAAAAAATTAGCAACTATCAGTATTCAAATCCAATTCACTGTATCCAAAAGCAATGAACACTTCAAAAATTTCTTTCTGACCCTGCCGACCAACGTACGTCAAGACATAGCCGGACCAACGTAAGTCAAGACAAGTCCTGAATTGCAGTCCAAAGACCTCGATACATTAAAAAACTGTTCATCACTCTCGGTAGAAGAATATTTGATTATCACCAAAAATATAAAACTTAACATACGAAAAAACGAAACCGTAGAAAAATCTTGACAAGAAACCCCTTTTTTTCTTTTTGTTCTTAGACGGCTGATGTCAAATAAATTAAAACTATTGACAACATACGTTATAAAAATTGCCACTACGCCTCATGAGAAAACAATTGCTTCTCGACCCATATAATCAAAAAAGCAATCAAAAAAGGCCAAAAAACAAACTGATTTCTCAACCTGACATAGACATGTCTTTTCTTCAGAAGCTGCCCCCAAATAGATGTAAAACTCCTTCACGGGAAAACGGAAGAGTTCGTTTACTATGACACTACGAGGAAACAAAAGGAGCAACAAATACGGAAAAAACTCAAAAATTCATCCCATTTTAAAAACAAACAATAGAAAACAATTAACTTAACCAAAGGAATCATACTACAGTAACTTTCAAAATTTAAGAAACATAGCCGGCAGATTGCCGGAATAGCTGCGAAAGAATAGACCTGCGTGCCATATAATAGAGATAGAAATAGATACAGATCTAAATTGAAAAAAATGACGCCGCTCAAAAAAACTAGGTAAAAAACATTCAGAGATAAATTAATAAAGCTTCTTAAAATTCATTCCGCAGAAGCCTCTTATTAGGGACCTTTACTGCACAAATCAGTTCCTTTGACCTTGAACAAATTCAAATTAAACTTAGGTTTTAAAGTGCAAAAGTCATTTTATTGAGTGAGGTAAGTCAAGTATGATCAAAATCTAATCACACAAATAACCTAAAAACTTTTGCTAAAGCGAGTGAGAAATGACGTCACGCGCTCAAATGCCGTTAGTGAGAGGAAGAAGTCATTCAGAAAATTTGACTTTTTCAGCTTTGCCGTGTGAACAAATGTAAAACGAAAAAAGAGCGTCAGACGACGAAACAAAAAAAAAAACCAAGAGCACCGCAATATAACTTCGCTCAACTTACAGCTTCGCAGCTATAAAAAACTTGTTAGTCAATAAAAATTAATAGTGTTCAATAAAATGTTCGAAAATATGAGAGTTCCATCAATAGAAACCACCAATGGAGACCTCTCAACACTCCAACTTGAAGAAAAGCAACCAAATGTCAGCAAAAATTAAATATATTTCTAAAGCAAGCAAAATCAAAGCCTGCTTGCGTCAGAACAAATGGTGAAATCAATAAAAGGTTATGTTTTATTGAAAAATCAACGAGACATTTCACTGAAAAGAATATGTAACAAGACATCAAAAAACAATCAAAATTTTGCGCAGTTAATTTTATTGTGCCCTGATAGTATAACTGGGCGAGATAAATTTGATTACTGTTACCATCAAATAAATATAAGGCCATCATCACCAACCACACAACCGCTGCGAAATAGTCTTTGCGTGCCGTATAATACAGAGAAACATTTACAGATATCACTTGAAAATCTAACCGACTCCGCATAAAAAACTATGTGAATTAATTGGGCTCGTTAAAATTTACTCCACTGAAGCCTTTTGATTAGGGACATTTATTTATTACATGCAATAGTCATTTTATTGAGTGAGGTAACTCACGTATGATCGAAATCAAATCATGCAAATGACCGAAAAACTTTTCCTGAAGAGAGCTGGACGTCACGCACGCATATGTGTTAGTAAGAGGAAGAAGTCATTCAGAAAATTTGACTTTTTCTAGCTTTGCTGTGTGATCAAATGTCAAACGACAAAAGAGCGTCAGAGGACGAAACCAAAGAAAAGATATCAGGACAAATCCTGACATAAACTGCAACAATGTTCCGTTGCGTAAACAAAAAAAAACTAGACCTGAATTGGATTCGGAATGGATTATTAAAACCATTCAGAAACAAATCCCATAACGAACAGAAACAACTGAAGTCAAATTATTGCATGTGAACAAATCACAATAGAGAAATCGGATTTTCGTTTAAACAGCGTTTTCTGACCAAAATTGAAGTTAAGAGTTATAAAATTCCACGATTAAAAAGCACTCGCTTTTTTTCTCTACGTCGGCGTGACCAAAAATCATCACTAAAATTTCAAAAATTATAAAAATATGTGAACGGATCTCAAAAAAACATTTAGGAAACAACTAGAAGAGTAGTCTCCGCCACAATAACCTTTTACACGACTATTTCATATTAAAGCTACTCAAAAAAAATGAAAATAGCAAATTGAAGTCAATGAAATATTCAGCTACAGAAACCAACTGAACTAGAAAATGAAAAAAGATTCAATTATATCCTTATATAACAGAAGTCCACATAGAAAATAAAAACCTTCTGTAAAAATTCCGAGACCACTTAAATACGCAAGGAACAATAGGAAAGTCAAAGTAGGCTCACAAACTTGAAGTCTAATTTTGAAGAATAATAGAAAAACTGCAAGAAATAAAAGTCGGACGCGATCAAAAAATTTCGCTCACCTTGACTTTTTTCACTCCTCAATTTTTCGCTCTCTCGAAAACAGCGGTAGGAACAAATAACGATTCACTTTTCGCTCCAATCTCCAATTTTGTTCAAATTTTTTCACGCGTTTCATTACCTTCAAAATTCACTCCAATAAAATTGACTTAAAAAGATACTTCTCCAATATTGCTCTTCGAGTCTAACAAGACAGCACCCCAATACCATTCAAATTCGTTGAATTGCAAAAGTCACGAACCACGCAAAATAACTACGCAGCTACAATAGTAGTATAAAAAGCTGACTAGAACCTCAACGGGGGGGGGACACTATGTATTAAGATAGGGAATGCAGAAATTGTCCCCCCTAGGGGGACACTTAGGGGGACATTTAATGCAATTCGCACTAAATGTCCCCCTAAGCGTCCCCCTAGGGGGACAATTTCTGCATTCCCTATCTTAATACATAGTGTCCCCCCCCGTTGTGGTTCTGATCAGCTCCTAATTTTTTTTTTCTGAAAAAAAAAATGTATTTCACAAAATTTTGTTGTTTTTGTCTCTAAAAATGTGAACTATTTTGAAACATGATCTGTGAGTAAAAAATTTGTCGGAAACGCTTTTTTTTCAAAAATTGAAATTTTGGTCCCATAGTGGGACAAACACTTGTGAAATTTTTTGAAAAATGGGGTCTAAAAAATTTTTGTTGATTTTTTGGCTTTAATCAATGTGAAATCTTGTGAAACATGTTTTGTGAGTGAAAAAATTTGTCGGAAACGCTTTTTTCGAAAATTGAAATTTTTGTCCTATAGGGGACAAACACTTGTGAAATTTTTTGAAAAATGGGGTCTAAAAAATTTTTGTTGATTTTTTGGCTTTAATCAATGTGAAATCTTGTGAAACATGTTTTGTGAGTGAAAAAATTTGTCGGAAACGCTTTTTTCGAAAATTGAAATTTTTGTCCTATAGGGGACAAACACTTGTAAAATTTTTTGAAAAATAGATTCTAAAAAATTTTTGTTGATTTTTTGACTTTAATCAATGTGAAATGTTGCGAAACATGTTTTGTGAGTGAAAAAAGTTGTTGGAAACACTTTTTTCGAAAATTGAAAATTTTGTCCTATAGGGGGACAAACACTTGTAAAATTTTTTGAAAAATAGATTCTAAAAAATTTTTGTTGATTTTTTGGCTTTAATCAATGTGAAATGTTGCGAAACATGTTTTGTGAGTGAAAAAAGTTGTTGGAAACACTTTTTTCGAAAATTGAAATTTGTCTCATAGATGGAAAGAACTTGTAAAATTTTTAGGAAAGTGGGGTCCAAAAATTTTCAACGCTATTTCACTTTTATTCATTATGAGAAGTTGTGAAACTCGTTTGGTGTGAACATTCGTCTCACCGCCACACCCCAAAAACTCCGCTAAACATCAGCCAACCTACACCAAGCACAACCACCAAACACATACGCATACACACGCACACAAACTTCAACATATCCCTCCGCTACTTGAAGCACCAAAACGCACGATCAAACATGTTCATCAGTTCTTTTATTTCAAAATATGTGAACCAATCAGACATGTCTAATCGTTCGTAACAGTCGTAACCAATCAGATTTCTCTAAGTAAAACATTTCATCTGCAGTACATACACGCATACAAAATTTTACATACATATAAATGTTCTTTTATTTGAAAATATGTGAACCAATCAGACATGTCTAATCGTTCGTAACAGTTGCAGCCAATCAGATTTCTCTAAGTAAAACATTTCATCTGCAGTACATACACGCATACAAAATATTACATACATATAAATATATATATATATATATATATATATATATACATTCAAAAATACAAACATGTATACATATACAGACATGCATACAAATATACAAACTTACATACACATACGTGCGTGCATGCATACATACATACACACATACATACATACATACATACATGCATGCATATATACTTAAATACATACATACATACATACATACATACATACATACATACATACATACATACATACATACATACATACATACATACATACACATTGGTAAAAAACCCTCAGAGTTGTACAAGACAACAAGTTTTCACCTAAGTATGTACACAATTATGGTCATAATCATTTATGTTCATAAATGCATACATAAATTGATAAAAACAACAGTAAAACAACTAACCTGTTAGTAGATGTATAAAATCACTAATGATATATTATGTGGAGAGAAGAGCCATCGGATCATGCCCAAACATGTTCAGAGTCACAAAACTTTCCAAAATAAATTGACCAATCGCAGTGCCGGATTTATTATTCGAGTTAACAACCAATCAGAATTGAAAGATTTATAAACAAAAACTCTAAACGCTCACGTTCAGTAAACAGTAAATAATGAACACAATAGGAACAAAAGACATCAAGCTCATTCATGAGAAAGTTTTATCACTGAGAGGTAACATAAATTATACACACATATCTTATCGACAGTTATATTTCGTAGCTGCTTGTTCTTTGTTAGACCCAGAAGTTGACGGAGAAATAGCACTTAAATTTAGACCCTATGGTGGTTTCATTGGAATTGATAATTCAAGACTAGATTCATTATTGAAACGGAGCAAAGTGCTACGACTTCATGCTGCATTGCATGACGCTGCTGGATTTATAAAAGATTGCAGAAACAAAGGCCCTGGATATGTTTACGCTTTCCGTTACTCACCAGTAAACAATTGTCTTTTTGG
This sequence comes from Convolutriloba macropyga, assembly GCF_964194025.1. NCBI lineage: Eukaryota > Metazoa > Xenacoelomorpha > Acoela > Convolutidae > Convolutriloba > Convolutriloba macropyga. The sequence continues at coordinate 75,489,784 of NC_134471.1, read as the reverse complement.
ACACCTGACAGGAATATTATTCATTCTATCAGTGAAAATTTTTCATTCACAATTGTTTCGTGAATTGGAATGCTAGAAAATTTTGGCAGCAAAACCGCAAATATTATTGTCCTCGATCTCGAAGGTTTCAAACTCAAGTCACTTGGATTCATTATAAAAGAACTCAGTTTGTGTTCCAGTTACAACGATACAATATTTTTCAAACCGCCCCTTAAATTCGCTGATTTACCCGCACACGATAGACAAACTGTTATTTGGTTGACCAATAACCTACACGGTCTTGATTGGGACGAAGGTGATATACCTTACTGTGATTTGAAAACAATCTGTCTGAGTTTCAGTTTCCGATTCACACGGAAAAATTTTTTTGCCAAAGGCATTGAAAAGTGTGAGCTCCTCAGTAAGCTTTTACAAAAAACTGTTTATAATCTGGAGGATCTAAATTGTCCCCGAATCTCAGAGATAATATCAGAAGAACAAGTTCCCTCCTGTTGTCTTCATTCAAACTTTCGTTCAACAAACGATCAATTATCAAATCACTGCGCGGAACGTAAAGCAAGAATATTCTCACAGTGGACACAAAGTGATGCACAGAGAAGACACGGCAACTTTAACAACTTATCTGTCAGACAACTTGAAGATATTCACTTGCTTGACTCCACTTGACGATCAGCCGATTGTAATATTCAACAGAGTTCAAGATCCCTCTCCACCAATACAGAATAATTTTTCATCAAGTGATCAACAGAACCGAGCGAACTATCTCAACAATAAGCCAAACACAGCACAACAACCGCGTTACAACCCGCTTTATAGCGCGGCAGCAAAACGTTATTTTGCAACCATTACTCTTTCTCCCGACGAGCTAGACAGCTTTAGGGCTTTCCTGCCCGTGATAGATAATTTCTATCACTTCCAACTGTACGTAAAAAATAAACAGAGAGCTCGAGAACATCGGAATCAGTTCAATTATGGCTATGAACAAAACAAACGAGAAGCTTATGCAGTCCCCCAAAGAGCAGCGAATCCCACGTTGGAAGCAATGGGCGGACAAAAAAGTTCCTCAATTTAGATTGAAAAAAACACCACCAGAACGTGAGCTATCACTTAATGAGATGCCGAATGAGTTGCGGTTATATGTCTTGGAGCACCCCGAAGTTGAAAAAGTTTTCAATCAACCATCGTTCGAGGAAAATGACTCATCAACCGTTTGTTATAAACTAGAGATAAAAAGTCATATTAAAGGTTTCAATTTGTTTGAGTTCTGGTACATGAAACAGTTGCCCAGTGAATACTTCAAAAATTTAACATTTATATCATTCTTGTTTCAATTCACTTTTCAATTAATTATTTTTCTCCAATGAATCAAAGAGACGAGGCTGACGCCGGTATCAGTAATTTAGTCTTTGATGTGAACAACAAGGAGAGGCCCCCATGGCGTTGTTGTTCAAATTCAACAGTGCCAAGGTCCGAAGTAATATTTTTTGTTCAAGTGAGTATCATTGTCTTAATGATCATTCTTTGCTTCTCTATGCTCTTTCTATTATCAGAAAGCTGTGAAGAGAAATCAATTTGGATTGCTCTCTTATCGAGTTTAGTTGGTTACATTTTACCTAATCCCAAACTATGAACAAAGTTATTCTTACACATGACAGGGTATTCATGTCAATTGTAGGACCAAGTGGTTGTGGTAAAACAGAACTCTTGTTTCGAATGCTAAAAGGTTCGACCTTTTATCCACGCTTTGAAAAAATTTATTATTTTTACAAAGAGTTCCAACCACTTTTCAAAGATATGCAACGAGTTATACCAGGGATTGAGTTTCTAAAATACTCAGGCTTTGATATAACAAAAAAACTATCGCATTGTCTGCTTATTTATGACGATTCATGTGAAGAAATTTTCAACGATAAAGAATTTGTAAAAATAGCTACCTCAGGACGTCATCGCAAATTACATGTTATATACGTCAAGCATAATTTGTTCCATCAAAGCAAATGGTCAAGAACCATTGATCTGAATACAACACATATAATATTATTCAAGTCGCTTCGTGACATTCAACAAATTGAATATCTTGGAAAACAGTTGAATTGTCTCCAACTGATAAAAGAAGCATACAAACTAGCAACTGCGGAGCCCTTTGGACATTTGATTATTGATCTCGATCCCAAAACCAGTCAGGGTTTACGATTTGCGTCACATATTATTGGACCTAATCCTTCAATTTTTTACATTCCTTCGGAGGAAGCCGTTGTTACACCAATTACGAATGAAAAAGAAACATTTGCTTATGCTCAAGCAATGGGCAAATAGCACAAACCAGCACTCCAACATTGAATCCGAGTTACTTAAAGACGGCGACTTCATTTGGTTTCTGAGTGACTGTGTGATGAACGTACTCTCTGGAGTTGTTCCAGTCAATAAAAAAGAACTAAAAAAATTTGAAAAAACTCTGCGTCAACTTTCGAACGGGAAAGTAGGGAAAACTGAACGGTTAAAAATAATTCAATCTCCCTCTGGCAACAACCTCATTCAAATCATAGCATTACCCTGCATTGCATATCTAGAACAAAATGCATACTGAAGAGTTTGTGTTAATACCTAAACAGATGTATACAAGAGAACAACCTCATGTCTCTCAATTACTCAGCAACAAAAATATTCACAATGCAGCCAAGCAGATTTCGCTTCTCCAGAGAAACAAGTCACCATCAGATCCTTCTGCCTCGCAACAGGATACAGAACAACAAACTGACGCTTCAGTGGACGATAGAAGTACAATAAACGAGTCTATGGCGAAACCCTTTACGACAGACAACAAATCGACTATCAAAAAAGGAGTGCTGAATGATATTAGAATCTTGAAGGGGATAAAGTTTGAAAGAGCGAATACAATACTGGACATAATAGAGGAATCAGATTCTGTGTCCTTGGACTCATCAAAGAGATTGCTTATTAATGGTACAAATACAGAAGTTCTTGCAGCTACATTTCTTTACAATCTACAGCAAACCACTTGCAAACTATCTTTCGAACAATTCAGTTTATTAACGCATCTCGATATTGGTTCGCATTTGACTTGTAACACATACGCCAAAAGGTTTCTGAATTTATCATCTGAAGAGAGACTGCAATTTTTGGAGTATGAGTCGGACAAAGAAGTTGCTTCAAAATCCCAGCGAAAGAAAACAAAAGCTTCTGACAATGACCAGAGAAACTTTGAAGAGGCAGAAAAAGAAATCAAACCAACCAGCCCCTGGGAGAATTACTTCCTATCAAGTTAAACAGTTAGACAAATTGTACACTAAAGGCAGTGCTGCATTTGGTAGCATTGCTAACTTGAAGAAGGCTAGCGGTTTCACCAGAGGCAAAATTGTTCGCTATCTTCAGTCAAAAGCCCCGTACACAAAATACAGACAATTCAGGAAAAGTTTTACCCGACTGAAAGCTGTTGCATATAGAATAAATGAAATCTGGTCTGTCGATGTTGCGTATATGGATAAAGTTGCCCAACACAACAACGGTGTAAAATATTTGTTAGTGGCTGTGGATGTTTTATCACGTTACTTACGAGTTCAACCAATGAAAGCTTTATATGCAAAAGATGCTGTTGAAGCGTTCAAAAAAATGATCAAGAAGAAACAACCAGAAAAAGTATGGACAGACAAGGGATCAGAGTTCAAAGGAGATTTCAAAAAATTTTGTGAAAAGAAAGGAATTCATTTATATACAACAGAAAGCGAAACCAAGTCGGCATTTGCAGAGAGGAACATTCGATCGCTTAAAAACATCATTTACAAATATTTGGAAGAAAAGTGGACTTGGACATATATTGAAGATTTACCCCAGTTTGTAAATACTATAAACAGTCGTGTTAACCGGGTAACCCATTTAGCACCTAATAAAGTTTTCAAAAAACATGAACCAATTTTAATATCATTAGCAATCAACACAACAAAGTACAAACCAAAATACGAAAAAGGAGACCTTGTTAGGATTGCAAAGCACGACGAAAAATTCAGAAAAGGTTATAAACAAAATTATACAGACGAAGTTTTTACGATATTCAAAATTGCTACCGTGAGTCCACCAACGTACAATCTTATAGATGCAAACAACGTTATAATTGAAGGTAAATTTTATGAACCGGAATTAGTCCAAGTAAACGTGTTAGTTACTGCAGACGAATAAAATGAATCCCGCCAAAGAATTCACAATCGACCTAATATCCAACGCATCAATGGGAATTTTTGGTGAAAACACAATGGCAAAATTCCGTAACCAGTTATCTCAACCACTTATTTTGGATGGAGAATGGCAAGTAGCTTTATCTTCAATATCCTTCCCATCAAACATCAACAACGTCAATTCAAACGGGTTAGTCGTTTATAAAAACTCGGGAGTGGAACTCGACGCCTCAGATAATCGCAGTGGACACCTCAGAAAAATTCGCAAAGGCATTTACAGTAGCTTGGATCAACTAATGGATGAACTCAGGCGAATTGCTCAGTTTAAACAATTTGATTTTACTTTTGACAAAATTACTCATAAACTGGTTTTACAATTCGGAGCGAATGAGGGTTTTTCATTTGAAAACGAAGAAGTTCCAAGTATTCTCGGCTTCAAGGGTATAAAAGACAATTCGCATGATGGATACATTCATATTGGATACAAATCACACAAAACTCTCAATAGACACCAAAGTGATTTTCCAGTTGATATAACCTGTGGCTCACAATTAATATTTGTGTACATAGACGTTATAGAATATCAAATTATTGGAGACGTGAGAGCTCCTGTAATTAAAATCATTGAGACCGAAAGACGTTTAAAAAACGGCAGCATAAACACTGTTACACCCATTCATCACAAGACATTTACAATTCTGGATTACAAGCCCATACTTTCTAACAATATTCAGAACATTAAAGTGGAGTTGAGGAACGAAGCCGGAGAACTTATTCCATTTAATGGTACAGGAAAAGTGATAGTAGGCCTAAAGTTTCAAAAAATCAAGTGAAATGGAAGCTTACTACAGCAACCAAGCATCACAGTCAATGCCACATTTCTCCGGTCATTATCGTCAAAGAGGAAGTGGCTTTGGAGCCCTCGCAGCAGGTATTGGAAGAGTTGCTTTACCATTGGCAAGAAGAATTATATGGCCCGCTGCCAAAAGAATTGGCCGAGAGCTTTTAGTGCAGGGTGCACCTGAGTTGGTTGAAGTAGCAACGAAACGAAAGTCGGCAAAGCAGGCGTTGAAAAGCACGGTTGCAAAAACAGCCCGAAAACAATTTGGTGGTTCTCTCCTTTCACGCATAACACGAGGCCGGCAAGTTATTAAACGTCGAAGACAACAATATGCTAAACCTCGAATCTACAAAAAACGTTCCACTAAAAAAATCATTTCTCGAAAATCACAGCCAAGAAGAAGTCGACTGGATTTTTTCTCTCGAGTCAAAAATGCGAACTAATATTGTAATACCTTCCGAAGCCACTCACAGTTCCTTGGATTTATTTGAAAAACCACCTTTGCTAGTCACCTTTGATCAATCATTTGAGCAAAAAACTGGACCACTTTATTCTCCCTCTGGATCATCGCTCGAATTCGAAGTTGTAGGCGATCGCAACAATTTCATAGATTTGCAGAAAATTTATTTGGAAGTAAAATGTCGAATACAAAATGCTGATGGAACTGATTTGCGATATACCGCCGGCGATGCAACCGCAACCGATGCTGCATATTTTGTCAACAATGTTCTTCATTCACTGTTTGCCGACTGTACTGTTTCTGCAAATGGAATAAAAATTTCCTCAGCTAATGGACACTATGCTCATAAAAGTTTTATTGAAACAGAATTTTCACATGGAGCCGATGCAAAGAAAACTTGGTTAAAGTGTCAAGGTTACGAGTATGAGCCGAACCCCGCTGGTATAGCTGCAGCTTCAAGGGATGCAAGGCAGGTAGCTGTGAGAGAATCGGAACAAATTACTTTATATGGAAAGCTCGCTGTTGATTTCTTTTCCTGTGAAAAACATTTAGTAAGTGGTGTTACCTTAAGAATTTCTTTCCGAAGATCGCAAGATGATTTTGTTACCATTAGTGAGACAGCGGCAAAAAATTACAAAGTTAAAATCGATGAAGCGAACTTATTTGTTAGAAAGATGACAGTGTCAGACAACGTTGTTGGAGCCATTGAAAAAACACTCCTAAAAACTCCGGCAATGTATCGCTACAATGAAGTAATAACAAAAACATTCCTCGCAACGGCAGGTCAACGCAGTTGGAAGCATGAAGATATTTTCACAAAAGAACCAATAAGGCGGCTGATTGTTGCATTGTGCAGGAGCAATGCATTCATTGGAACTAACAATATCAATCCCTACCACTATCAAAAGTTTGATTTGAGTGAAATTACGGTCTATCGAAACGGGTTCGCAACAGCTGGCACTCCAATGTTAACAAATGATAACAAGCGCCTGTATTGCAATTCAATGAGTGCCCTAGCTTATGTTGAAAACGGTCATGGAATACCCCTAAATGATTTTGCGCATCATTTTATAATGGTCTTTGACTTAACTAGCACGCAAGAGGCAACACACGATTTTATTCATCCCGAACTAACAAACTCATCATTATCGGTTGAACTGAAATTTGATACTGGTTTACCAAACAACATTGAAATTTTTTTCCTTGGAGAAAAATCGTCTACTGTGTACATTGACTCTGCAAGAAACGTATCCAAAAATGTTCTACCTATGAATGCTTACTAATGGATGAAGACCAAATTTATATTCATATTCAAAAGTGCAAACATCTCAAATTTAAATTTCGAGGTGTTTATGCGGCTGACAATTATCCCTTAAGTTTACCAGTTAACAGTTTTATAATTGTGAATGCATCGCCAGCTGATTCTATTGGTTCACATTGGGTGATGCTTGCGAAACGCTACGCATACCCCGTTCTATTTTTTGCAGATCCGTTAGCACTACCTCTGACTACCTATAAAGACATTTTCTCCCGCTTACAGCAATGTACTGATTTACATATGATGATGGATATTATGGAGCACAGAAGAGATATTCAGTCTCCCCTGCAATCAGCAGACTCGCAACTGTGTGGTTTATTTTGCATCTATATTGCTCATTATTTCTATAGCAGTAAGTTTCCATTTGTACCTGATGTAAATGAATTGCAATTGTTGGCATTTTTAAAACATATGGAGTGAAATTGAATTAATTGTTCTATCACAGCATTATTTTAGACAGTAGAATTTTTACAGAACTGAAAGTTTATTAAATAGTCTGAAGTCTCACGTACAAATCTTCCCTGCCCACTTAAAAGTATATCCATAATCTGATAGAGAGAAGATGAATGTTCACCAAGCATTAGTTGACAAAAGCGTTTTACAGTCACATCGGGGATAGTAGAAGCACATTTGTTAGAAGTGGTAGTAGTAATGGTTGAGGGTCTTTTCACAGGGTTAGGCAGAGGAAGTTGTTTCTTAGTTTTGTTGGTTGAAACATGATTAAACTTTGACAAGTACTCCACAGCAACATGTAAGCGAGAGACAATAGCACCATGAGTGACAAAATTTTTCTCCGTAGGCAAAATAAGGATTTTAAAACAAGTCACAAGGCAAGGTATCGTTGCAGGAGCATACGGCGAAAAAACAATATTATCTTCCGGACCTGTATCTTCAAAAATAATATGCCAATGACTGGAACCAAACAAACAACCATCGATAATAGTCGAAGACGAATGATAACCGTACGCATAATTTTCTATTCCAAAATCTTGAGGTTTTGGTTCTGTGTCACAAATAGTGTATTTGAATCGTTTTTGAAATTTTTTGAAGTATTCAGGACTGTTTTCGTACATAGCTTCAACCATATTCAGAGACTAAACTGAGTGAGTAAATAGTGATATACGTCTATGAATTATTGGGTTTGAGTTGATAACATGGTGTAAAGAAAATTTCAAGGTCGTTCGAAGACGAAAATTCTTTACATTGTTATTTTTATTGCTTGTAAACAAATTCTGTCTAGACATTAAGTAAACAAACCGAGACATTAAGTAAACAAACCGAATAAATTTTGTCTAGACATTAAGTAAACAAATCAGATTTGTTGAAATGTGTACACGAATAATGGCTGTCGCAATTTCACGAAGTTTTGCAAACTTTGCTGTGATTGGTTGACGACTCGAAATGAAATCTATTTTTAGTAACATAAATAAATATTTCAACTTAATTGCTCGCATGTAGTCGTGAATACACTTTGAATTTCTGCAGAACTTGAGAGACATTTGTTTATTCATTTTCTAGGACTCAGTTGTCAATACCTTCCGACAAGAATAAAACATCTATTTGTTCATGTCATAGTTAAACTTACCCAGTTATAACAAAATGCCTGCAAAAGATCGAAACCTGTCCATCAACTGCGAAAAATGTGGAAAATCTGTTGTAAAGACCAATATTGCTCGCCACAGGAAGACATGTATGATGGGCACTCTTTACTGTAAGAAAAAGAATTGTAATTTTGCGACAAAAAATGCTGCAGAATTATCATACCATATTGCGAAGGCTCACGGCGCAAAAGTTCGTAATACACTGAACAAATGTGTTGTCTGTCAGAAACAGTTCCCAAGTTTCTACTCACTTCAACTGCATCGCAAAAAAGCACATCAAGCTAGCACAAAAGTTGGGTCCTCAAGCACAAACCGTGTTCGTGAGATTATGGAGAAAATTGATAACGATAGCGAATCATTGAAAGAAGAACTGGCAGCTTGTCAGCATTTACTTGATGATATGCATGCTGAGCATGGCAGACAGGAAGTTTTCAACTTCAGTTTATCGAATTTGGACACCAAAGAGATCAACGAAAAACTCAATGAAGTTTTCGCAAACCTCAACTGTGCTGCCAAAATTAACATAGCTTTGGGGTTTATTTTGCGAAATGTAGAGACAAACGATTACCGATATTATTATCCGCACGAAAATAATTTACTGCTGGACCGAGCTTTTCTGCTAAGCAATAAAAACGATTTATTAAACATCCAGAACGAAATTGAGAAACTTGACTTGATTGAAACATGTACACAGGAACGCCAAAACTCAAAATGGCAATTCACAGTAATTACAAATGTTACTGTCTTTGCAGCGCTTCTTACGAATATACCTATGGGTTGCACTGATTCGCCTCTTCCAGAGCCATTGTTAAGGAACCCTGAAGTAAATTGTCTGCTTTCAAATGGACACGATGAACCGTATAACGATAATTTGTGTTTGTTCCGTGCAATTGCTATTCATTTATTTGGATCAGTAGATGTTGAACTACAGGCAATAAAAATTTTTCACAATTTTGTTACTGCAAGTGGTTGCGACCCTGAAAACTTCACAGGTGTTTCATTTGATCAAATTCCAATAATTGAAGAACAAATCAAACAAAACATTTTCATCTATGATTTTGACATTGAAGATGGTGAAATTATTGGTGAACTTGTACGACGCAGCGTTGAACGATATGATGAAAACATTAAACTGCTTCGATATAACAATCACATCTGTTATGTTAATGATATCAACAAATTCTTCAAGAAGTTTCGTTGTCCCAGCTGTGATGTGTTTTTCAACCATTCAGGTCATTTCAACCGGCATTTGAAAACTTGTAAAGAACGAGTGAAGAATATCTATCCGCGGGGTGCTTATTCGTTGCGGGAAACTTTATTTGAGAAGCTTGACAACTTCTCAATCACTTATCCAGAGGATTATACTCTCTTCAGAAATTTTGTTGTCTTCGACTTCGAAGCAATATGTGTTCAATCAGTGGAAGCCAATAACACACTGACAACATCATGGATTGGCACTCATGTACCTGTATCGGTATCAATCTCTTCAAATTTGTTGGACGAACCAGTTTTCTTATGCGAAAACGATCCTAATCGTCTTATCATATCATTTGTAGCTCAACTGGAAATGTTAGCAGCAAAAAACAAAGCGGACTTGAAACCCAAGTTCCTGGCGGTGGAAGCAGAGATCAAAACTAGGTTGAGTGATGTTTCCTCCAGACTGCAAATTATTTCCGAAACTCAACCAAACATCAGTAAAGAAACAGATGATAGTAATGCAACTAAAAATTTTTTACGATTCCAGCAAAAGCAACTCCTTGATCTCCAGCGTCATTTCAACAATTATGTTGACACTCTACCAGTTTTTGGATTCAACAGTGGAAAATATGACCTAAATTTAATCAAAGCGTATATTATTCCCCATCTCCTTAACGATAGAGCTATTCAACCTACGGTAATCAAAAAGGCAAATCAATTTATTTCTTTCAAATTCGGTGATATTCAGTTTCTCGATATTTTGAACTTTCTTGGTGGAGCAACATCACTGGATTCTTTTCTAAAAGCATATCAATCTGAGGAGACAAAAGGATATTTTCCATATGAATGGTTCGATTCGTCGACGAAACTTGACTGCAATCATCTTCCACCCTATGATTCCTTCTTCAGCAAACTGAAAAATCTAAATCCACTGGAAAAAGATTTCGCTCAGTTTGAAAAGTTGATTAAATCTGGAAAAGAGGAGTCGGTAGTTCTCCGAGAACTGGGTTTGAAAGAGAAACCTTTATCTGGAAAAGAGAATTATGCTCTCCTTGAAAAGTTGTGGAAGATGGAGAAAATGAAAACTTTTCGCGATTTCCTTCGCTGGTATAACAACAAAGATGTTGTACCAACTTTGCAAGCAATGAAGAAAATGATGAAATTTTATCACGATCAGAAAATTGATATGTTAAAGCTTGGGTGTACACTACCCAATTTGGCAAATATCTGTCTTCATAAATCGACTGATAGAAAGTTTTACCCTTTCATCGAAGCTGACAAAGACTTGCATGAGAAAATACGAAGTGAAATGACTGGTGGTCCATCAATAGTGTTTACGAGGAAAGCTGTTGTAGACAAAACATTCATCCGGAGGTCAAACAATATCTGTAGAGCAATAGTCGGAATAGATGCTAGCCAATTGTACCCTTTCTCCATGTGCCAAGCGATGCCAACTGGACTCTACACTAGATGGGAGTTTGATAGCGATCTTGAAAAGTTCAAAGCTCGTCAAAACAAAATCAGGAAGTTTGAGAACATGGTAATGTCTTTCTATCAAGCAAACAGACCCGAATGTACTATTGAGAGCTTCTATACGACTGGAAGACAGAAAAAAATTGATTCTTTTACTGTGGATGGCTTTTGTGGTCACTGCCAAACAATTTTTGAAGCCCTTGGATGCTACTACCATTTCTGTCCCTGTAGGGAAACTCAACCAAATGTTAGTGAGGATGAATTTGAGTTTGGTATCTGGAAACGTGAATCCGATAAGTTACGAAAGCTTTACCTAGAAAAGAAAGGATATAAAGTTATAGAGATGAGAGAGTGTGAATGGTGGGATCTTGTTCAAGCGAATTCCATGTTGAAGAACCATGTTAGAAAAAATTTCCCTTACAAATTACCCTTGAGTAGTGAAAAACTGTTGGCCAGGATAGAGGAAGATAAATTATTCGGATATGTACAGTGTGATTTAGAAGTTCCTGAAGAACTTCGTGAACGATTTGCAAACTTTCCTCCAATTTTCAAAAACTGTGATGTTGGACGAGAGAATATAGGAAAATTCATGCTGGAATATGCTGAAAAAAACGCGTTATTGCTTAAACCACAACGAATGTTAATTTCGAGTTACAAATTAAACAATGGAATAGTTATAACACCATTATTAAAGTTTTATTTGAAGCTGGGTCTACGTTGTATCAAAATCCACAGATTCATTGAGTATACCCCACAAAAATGTTTCAACGGTTTCGTACAATCTGTCGTTGATGCAAGACGAGAAGGTGACGAGAATCCGGACTCTAGCGTTGTTGCTGAAACTATGAAATTACTTGGGAACAGCTCGTATGGTTATCAGATTATGGATCGAACTCGACACACAGAAACTCTTTATCTTAACGATGAAAAGACGCATAAAGCTATTAATAACCGTCTTTTTAGAAGATTGAACAACGTTTCGACAGATATATATGAGGTTGAGCTTGTGAAAAGCACTGTTGAGCATCGTGAACCAATAATTGTTGGATTCTTTATCTTACAGTATGCAAAACTGAGAATGCTGGAGCTCTACTATAACTTCTTTGACAAGTTCTGTGATGTTCAGAAATTCGAGGAGCTTGAAATGGACACTGATTCTTTGTATCTGGCACTGGCTCATGAAAATCTCTATGAATGCATTAAACCAGAAATGAGGAGTATTTGGAATGAGATGAGAAGTAATGACTGTACGGATTTTTTTCATGCTAATAGTACAAGTAATTTTTTTCCAAGAACTTGTTGCGATAAACATATAAAACATGACAAGCGTGAGCCTGGATTATTCAAAGAAGAATTCCGATGTACTGAAATGCTATGTTTATGTAGCAAAACGTACTGTTGCTATAATTCAGTAACGAACAAAACTAAGTTTAGCAGCAAAGGACTCAACAAGAGTGTTCTGGAAGAAAACAGTGATGGACCTTTACAGAAATACAGACGAGTCCTGGACGATGCAGTGAATATAGCCTCAACTAACAGAGGATTCAGAACTATAAATCACCAAATTCTAACCTATGAACAAACAAAAAAAGGACTCTCGTTTTTCTATCCAAAACGAATTGTGGATGCAGATGGAATTCATACGACACCTTTAATGATCTAAACTTTCTGATTCTTTTTCATTCATTTTATATATTTAAATCAGTTGTACGCTTGTGAACATGTGATATGATCGTAATAAAGTTTTTTTTTTCAAGTTGATGAGTCCACTGTTTAAAGTAATCATTCTTGATGGTAAACCCGAACCGGGTTTTTAAAGTTCAATCTGAGCATGTAAAAGTTTTCTGACTCATTTCGCAAGGTGTTGGCTAGATCTGAGACAACCCTGGATGAAAAAATCAAGCAAGGCTTACTGTACTGATATAAAGTAATAATGTCAGTGCATCAATGTAGACATCCATATAAGGAGACCATGTACTAGTTCATCAGAGGTCTATTTTGATTCATTTTTATTCCATTTAACCCTTAGTTAAGTTGATTATTTCGTTTTTTTTATCAGTTGATTGAGATAATCTTTTTTACCTGTACAGTCTGTGAAAATCAAAATTAGCTATAGTTTGCTGTGACGTCGTTCATGATAAATATGTGATTCATAAACTATAAATTACAACAATCATGAGTTTGATCGATAAACGTTTTATAGAAAACGCATTATTTAGAATTAGGCTATTCTCAACACAGGTGGTATTCAGAATATTTGAAAGTGTATTAGCACTGTAGAATTTTCTGCCTTGCACTTAGTCTTATTGAGCACTGTTTGTTACCAAGTAACTTAAAACAATAGCATAAAAAGATGACTCATCGTGAAAGAAAAACATAAACCGACAGATGTCGAAAGAAATGCTCTTGAACGACATGCGAGGCACTTTAATTGATGGTCTTTAGTCTAGACCAATTTTTTTCTTTATGGGTGCAAAAAACTTTGACCCCACCGAGATTCGAACCACTGACCTCTCGCTCCTTGGTCAAACTCACTACCAACTTGTCTTATTTCCAATCTTAATGCGTGTAAAATCTAATACCTATCTTTATACATTACTGACGAAAATCAAACCTTAATACATGTAAAATTTATTAACTATCTTTATACGTTGCTTTTATATCTCTAATCTTAATACATGTAAAATCTATTACCTATCTTTATACATTGATACCATAACTCAATGAAGACCGAAATGACTTGAAACCGCTATAGCATATCTTAAAACATGTGGGTCTTCACCCCCCCGGGCACCTCGGTCCCTCTATATACTACTTACAATAAAGAACTTAAAGCACCTTGAGTGCAAGGAACTTGGATTGAAGCATAAAAGGTTAGACTCGAACAGAGCTTAAAGCGGACAAACCCAACCTTGGGTCTAAGACACTTGCGCAATTACCGCCACAGACCATTTGTCTGTTCAATTACACCTTGTCAAAAGCCTGTAAACAGACCGCTGAGACCGTAATAAAGCTAATCAATTTTTCACCAAAATGTTTACAATTCACGTGTACGCCTTTGTTCCAGACGAAAAAAAGGTGAACATAAAATGATTGAATTGATATCATCAAAATTCTTCAAGATGCTACAACTTAGTGCAAGTTTCCTTGGATTAATTGCTATATACGAAGATTAAAAAAACTACAAATTTATTAGCACCGTAGCTTTACTTACTAATGCAGTTTAATATATCCATTGTACAAAGTTAGCTGTCAAAATAAATAAATACACAGTGGCAAGTTTTAGTATTTCAAGTCTTTCATCAGATACGAAGTTCAGGTTCTGGAATGAGTTGATTCAATGCACAAGGATTGCTTCAAGTGGTGAATTAAAACAACAATGTCACACATAAATAACTGCACTCAAAACATTCCATTTTCAATGTGACGCGAGAACGCAACAGCTTTTAGTCAGCAGTATACAAATAAAAAAGCCATTAACATTAATGTTAGCTATAAAAACAATGCTTTAGCTGTGGGGATATTTCTCATCAGGTGAGTTAAGGTCTGATTTGTTCCAATTTTGGATATCCGTTTCCTTTTAGGAATAGAATGAATGCTTCCACCAATTTGCACGGGTTCTCTTCTTGCACGAATCCGCCCGAGTCAGAGACCTAAAATGGGTAAATACCGTCCACACTGCAATGCGACGCTCAAAGGTATTCTAGGAGTGTATGAATTTGATTAACAACGATTGAAAGAATTTGGTCACACTATTTTGTCAATGTTCAGACCAATTGACAAATTTTGCAGCAACAATTCTCAAAAACAATTAATTTTTCGCATATTACGAAATAAGAAGCTACATAAATTAGCTCACAAATTTGTAAACAACTAAGTTGATTAAATTTAGCAGTACTATAATTCCCTACAGAAAACTTGGTTCTAAGGCATTGAAATGATTCTGAAAGCGGTGTATAAGATGATAAGATGTCAGCATAAACAAAATCGTACCTTGAACCAGGTGGACTCAAGTGGATTCAATTTTGTGTTGAGATCCACCGATTCCTCCACGTGTGGACTCCAGGCACCCACGACATTCAACACTGGACACATAATTGATGACGTCACAGGGGTGTCTCCTCTGTCACTGTTTGGTCCGTCAACTGCCTCTTTCTTCACTCCTATATCTGACCTGTATAATAAAGCATATGTCAACGTGAATAAAAACATCTCATTTGAAGAATTTCACTTCAGGTCATCTTAAACCTCAAGTGAAAAATCTGTACTTAATTAAACTTTGAACAAATCATTGGCTGTTAAACACCTGATAACGATAAATAAAGCGCATGATAACTGAACACAAACAAAAATCTACGAATTTATATCATACTAACCGCAAAACTCTTAATGAAAAACGGCAAATGCTAAAAAGCGGGCTTTAAGGCCTCCTTATTTTGTTTTAAACTGGCTATAGCCACCTACCTGTCCAAGAAGACCTGGATGAATCTGGCCAGGTTCTCTGGAGAGAGTTGGGCGAGGGACTGTCGATACATGTTGCAGAGGTCCTCATTCTCGTAACTGCTTTTGTAGCCTAAGTGATGCCACACAAGGTAGTCCTCTGTGTGCCTAAATAGTGAATTGTTATCTCCCATATAATCGCCGAAAAGAAGTTCAATGAAAGCTTTACACCTCAGAACAACCAAAGGTGGATGAGATTAAAAACCTATGGTCCTACGGTCCGTTAGCCATATTCGTTGCTTATTTGGTAAGACTTTGTTGGCATCCAATTCGATCAATGTGAAATAAGGTCAAAAAATCCTTATTTGAAGGTAATTAGCTTCAAACTAATTGCCAGTAAAATTTGAAGCTTCTACTTAACATCATCTTATAGTTGTACAACATAGCCGGCAGATTGCCGGAATAGCTGCGAAAGAATAGACCTGCGTGCCGTACAATAGAGATAGAAACAGACAGATCTAAATTGAAAAAAATTGAGGCCGCTCAAAAAGCTAGGTAAAAAACATTCAACGATAAATTAATAAAGCTTGTTGAAATTCATTCCGCAGAAGCCTTTTTACTAGATACCTTCACCGTACATGAGTTCCTTTGACCTTAAACAAATTCAAATTAAATTTAAGTTTTAAAGTGCGAAAGTCATTTTATTGAGTGAGGTAAGTCACTTGTGATCAAAATCTAATCACGCAAAAAACTTTTGCTAAAGAGAGTGAGAAATGACGTCACGCGCGCAAAATCCGTTAGTGAGTGGAAGGAGTCGTTCAGAAAATTTGACTTTCAGCTTTGCTGTGTGAACAAACAAAAAAACATAACCGGAAGAATTCCGAAAACGAATCGAAGTGCAAATTCACTTGAACGTCATCCAACTACTCATCAGACAAAACTTGCCTCCACTTAATTATGATTATCTTGAAACAAAACTATTAAAACAAAGTAAAAACAATTAAATCAAATCTATTTAAATATGATTAAAAAAATCTAATCAAATTTTGTCATAAATTGAGATCCCGAAACAAATAACTCTGCAAAAAAAGCTCATCAAAACAACTAGTACCTACTAAAACCACATATGTGAATTTTTAAAAAATACTTGACGCCAAATAATGAAAAAAAGCTCTTAGAAACAACTTGACTTAAAAACCTGGAAAAAAATGGATAAATTTTTAAATATCGCAAAAGCATATAAATCCAAAGAAAAATTCCTGTCAACCATTATGGTATCCAGATGCTCGCAAAAAAACGGCAAGTCATAATAGACTAAGAAACTTATCTAAAAATAGAAAAACTGCAAAAAATTAAGAAAAATAGTTTCAATGTTTGCCATATTTTGTCATATTTCTCAAGAAAAAAATGCTTCATATCCAATAACAACTGTGACTACTAGTTATCAAAAATTGCTCAAGTAATAGGGGTCTTTTCAATACCCATTTGAGGCAGTAAAACAAAACAATCGTCAAAAAATTGCAAAATTAGCTCAAAAATCAGCAAAATACAAGAAAAACCTCTGAATTAGCATAAAATTCATATGAATTTTCAGAAACCTTCAAACCACTACCAAAACCAGCCTACAGTTAAAACAAAATCATAACCAAACCTCTTAACTAAAAAAATTTTAAAAAAAAACTGCTTTAAAATGCCGCACGTGAACACAAAATTTCGCTCGCTTACAGAATTTTTTTTCACACCTCGATTTCTTGCTCTCTAGAAAACAGCAATATAAACAAAAAATCACTCTCGTTTCGCTCCACCTTTCAGTTTGTTCAGCAACAAAATCACTGCCATTTTTTTTCACGAGTTTCATTTCCCGCTTCAAAATTCACTCCAATAAAATTGATTTAAAAAAAAGAATTTCTCTAATACTCCTCTTCGAGTCGTAAAATCCAAGAGCACCGCAATATACCTCCGCTTAGCTTACAGCTTCGCAGCTATAATAATCACCCTTTCATAAGTTTTTTCACAGCCATAACAAAATATCTAGCTTTAGGCAATTAGATAACAGATCAAATCATACAAATATACTTCACCTGTTGACGACTCCCGAATTGAGGTATCGCACAGCTAACTTCAAATATCCCCATTCCACCCACCCAGCTCTGCGCACTGTGGGATTTAAGAGAGCCATGCACTCTACTCTCTCGGGGTGGGCCAGAGCAAAACGCAGGAACACGTTGGCCCCTGCACCCGCTCCGAACGCAATAAACCTGAAAAAATAATTTTCATCATAATTCAAGCAAACAGCTGGAAATGTTGATGATTTCATTTCCGACCACCTGGTGGCAACCCATGCGATCCGCTCCTCCAGGATATCTTATCTGGTCCATTATTTCGAAACTGTCTGAATTTCAATTGATAAAGATACAGACCAGGATGATGGGACAAAATGCATGTCGCTTAAGGAAGTCATTTTATTTTCCAGTATAAATCTTTGTAGCTTCTGCTGATATGTAATGCAACACAACTATTCATCGGGGAGCATAAAGTTGACGTTAAAATCAGTGTTAATATTATTATGCATCTCAGAGTAACTTTGATTCATTTCAGTCTCCGAGCTTAATGAATCTAAGAAGACATTAAAGCTCTCGTTATACCGCGATATTCCGTAACGGGGAAGCAAATCCTAATTTGAACGCTCTACCACTGTATTTTACCAATATATGTACATAAGCTCATTTAAAAAATTGTCTATCAGACTTTCTTTTAGCGACGCAATGGCGTCAAGGATATTTTAGAAAATTAAACAGAAGCTTCTTTGGGATATTTAATTTAGCTTATTTGTGACAGATAATTTTTGCCAGCTCAGTTTTACAATATATTCCATAATTTCTGTAGGCTATTATAATTCAGAGATGATACGATGTAAGAAGTATAAAAGTCTAAAGACAATCTCACTTTTTGAGTTTGAATCTGTCGCATACAGCCAGCAACTGGTCAGCCAATTGGTCCATATTGGGATAAGGATTGGGGTCTGTCAGAGGCAGTTGGAATGGCCTTGCATCGTCTTCTTGACCTGAAACGAATTAACGATCCACCCAAAGGAAGCGGTTAATTAATAGCTCATCAGCTTAAGAAATATATTCATAGCTTCAATTAAACTACACTTCTAAACTCTTCAATTGAACTTGAAGAAATTTAGGCACACCGTACTCGTGAAACAATTTGACCAAATGTCAAAAACATCTGTAGTATAGTCTGTCCCATAAAGTTGAAATAAGGCAACGTTCGAAAAAAGCCAAAAACGTGCAACTGAGCATCAATGTGGTCATTTGAATGTCAACGTTTTTTCCATTAAGCTCTCATCAATTTTTTCCACATGTTTTAAAACTGAACTTTGAACTTTAAACTCTAACCTGTGGCCTTTGAAACGTTCGCTTATTTCAACTTTATGGGACACGCTATAACTTGATAAATCATTGAATACTATACAAATTGCACAGCAATGTTTCCAAAACGTCAAAGACTACCCGATACATACACCCACCCAGTTTTTAAGTCTCAATTAACTGATTGTGGAAATCCTGTACTGACCTGGTGCTGTGACGTGGTATATTGTGAAGTTATCTCTGATGGCCTGCATTTCGTGTGAACAGAACAGAGTCTGGAAACAGCTGCCAAAATTCATCCCTACAAACATAAACGCCGATCAAAACAAAATCATTTTTTTTAATTTAGATTTTTCTAATCTACTCTATCGTATTTTGGACGTAATTTTACACTGTTTAGACGTTGTTTCAGATTGCCATTACTATGCTTAAAATCTGATTTAATGCCGAGATATAAAATACTCAAAACTTTCATTGATCTTCTAGATGGGTCTCAATTGTCTCAACAATTTCGCACTCCCTGGTCTGAATCGCAAAATCTGTTGTTTTAAATCGCAAAACTTTGAGCAATTTTACACAATTTAGAATCATGGCCAATTTTTGTCTGGCTCATATAGTTCATTCATACTTTCATGACCTCGCCAAGGGGCCTAAAGAAAAACCTAATTAAACAATTCACTACCAGGAATATTACCAAATAAAACTACGACAGGAGAATTAAAATTTAATTATCACATCTACGCTAACTTCATATTATGAGGCAAAAAAGTTCTTAATTTCTGAATGGTATCATTACAAACCATTTACCAACAGCATGAAAGCATGTTCATAATTAAAATGTAAAAATCTTTCATGATAACTAAAGCAAAAGGCAATTAATAATTTGAGCCTGGATGAGCGACAATTTTTGAGCAACAGAGAGTACAGGACTACCTCAAATGTTCACTCACCAATATCATGATAGGTGACGATAGCCGGCTTATTGCTCTGAGGCTTTCCCTGCACGTGAACAGTCAGCTTCCATCCCCCCTCGCAGTGCACAGACGTCTGATGAATGTCAAACTGCAGTGCAATGTCGACATCTGTCGCCGTGTCCTTATGAAAGCCATACTTGTTCTCTTCCACTAATTTCACGCCTTTGAATTCAACCTCAGTCAATTGCTCCATTGTGGTTTAGACAGAATAAGTTAGACTCTTCTCTGAACAACTCTTGAACTAATTGAGAGAAATAACTCAATATTTCAGTCGACTCCACAAATACAGATTCAAAGTCTCAGTGGATATATCTAGATACACGTTAATCGGTTTGCTTAAAATCAGAACAGATCTGAAACGATAAACAAAATAATATTATAGATAATATAACAATTTCGTCAAAAAGGGCTTCTTCAAAATGATTCCAGCCAATCGATGATGTACGACCGATGTACTGTTGAATTAATATCAACTAAATCACTTGAATTTGGCTTTATTTGAGCTGAAAACGAGGGATAAAATTTTGCGTACATGATGTATTTTTCAGCTAAATGTGGCGCTTTCATTCTCGAAAATGATCAATAAGTTTCATTGTATCCGATTATATGTACCCCAATGAGAGGGACACCCTTAGTTATTGTTCCCATCCCTCTAGAGGGGGGAGGAACTATATACTCAAATGGGTTTTCTTCAGTCAATTTTGACCGATCGATATATTCATCGAAGGGAGATGTGAGTGGTATCATTAAAAAGCCTGTCCGGTGTAGATGGAATTAAAATTATTTTTTTGAACTTCTTTTCTTAGAGCGAGTTATCGTGGTTTAAAATTCTGTAATATTAGAACGATTTGTGAAATTTATTGACTTTTGCCTGAAAATTCGTCAATTTTGCAAATATAAGTAAAAATTGTCAACAAAAGTACCGTTGATTTTATTTTAAAAGAAAAAGTATTGTTTACTATTTTGATTTAATTTTATGATGAAATTTTTTGCTAAATATTTCAGAATTCAGTCTTTTTCATCAAAAATTGCCCGAAATAAGCTTCTTTAGTCCACTTTGATTAAATTTGCCTAGTTACACACCCAAAAACGATTAACAGAATCTTTGTAAACTACGAAGGGAGCTAGTGCTATTTCCACTGCCAATGAAAGTTGTCTGGAATTAAAATTTTGCCGTTTTTCGCTAACTTTACTCTATGATTATCAAAAACGCAGCATTGATTTTTAATCTTTCAACTAAAAAAATATCCAGACCCATAAGATACGAAACAATTGAGTGTTCTTAATGGACGAACAGGAAAAGCAACGCTGGTTGTGGTCCAATGTTGGACTGTTACAATCCAACAATAATTCGGATTGTAATCAGTAGTTCTTTTTTTTATTGAAATTGCTTACTTTTTTTGGTTAATTGAAGAACAATTAAAATCAAAAATCACTATTGATAGTTCCAATTGGCTTTCTAGGCAGTTTCAAATTAATATCTTTGGTTTCTTCACTCGAAAGATTATGGTCGTTTTGATATTTAAAAAATGTATGATTTTTAAATAAACAATGGCTTGTTGAACTTTGTCACTAAATTTCTCTTAATTTGGTCAACCTGTAACGTAGCGCCAGCAACAAACGAATGCTTCTTCTTCCTCTTCTCTCTACTGAATACCTTTTATCGGTTTTACGCGTTAATTTAAGTTTAACTGGCTTTGATACTACTAGATTTCACATTTTTTTTTATTTTTAGCATTGGTCCATTTTCCACGCTTTTTCCTCGTTTTCTCACATTATCAAATTATTAACAGTTCACATTTACAATATTGGCGTTCAAAACCAGGCAAAATGGAACATATAAAAGACTTGAAAGGCATAGATTATGGTTTTAACGGCTTCGATGCACCTTTCTCAAAGAATTTAATTAATTTTTTTTTTCATTTGCATTTAACTGTCGATTACAATTTGCCTTTTCAGTCGTATGAAATTTCGTGAATAAAGACAGGTCTCATTGGCTTTTTGAAGCAATAAAAGAGCCTATATTCTAATTTGAGTAGATAGCTGACAGCTTTCATGACTTTGAAAACAATTGTTTTCAAAAATAAAAAAACACTTTTCAACTTCAAAAAATTTTGTTCTTTCTTGTCCATTTGCTACATAGTCTCTTTAATTACAGATCAAATGCCACAATTCACTGTCGAGTGAAGGTGCAATTGTACAAAATCCAATATTTTCTCTATAGAACTTGTTATGAATTTCCTGGCTTCGACACGGGTTTTTTTTTGCAAATAAGTAATAATTTTTAATTTTTATCTATATTTGACGTTCTTTTTGTAGACGTAAGACATATTCTGATTCGTTACAGGTCTCAAGCGCTTCCTTTGGACAAATAGACGAACCTCTTTAATAATTTAATTTATTAAATGGATTTCATGACTTTGAAAACAATTGTTTTCAAAAAATACAAAAGTATTACTCAATTTTGCCCTTTTTCTCTTCTTGTTACCTATTCGCATCAATGAATGGCCCTATATCACACTATTGGCGTTCGAGGAAATTTTTATTGAATTGTTTTTTGTTGTCTCCATTTATTGTTCTTTTTGTAACCTCATGAAAAATTGAAGAATAACACGTCTGAATGCCTTCCTATATAAGTGTTTGTGAATATAAACAGGATGGATGTTTTCAATTGCTATCTTATGGTTTTCATTACTTTGAAATTAACTGTTTTTTAAAAAATAAGCCAATTTTTAACTTTGCTGTTCTTTGTTCTTTTTGTCTAATTGTTACCGAGCATTTTTATGGAACAGTCCCATATCTTTTTCAGTGCAGTACGAGTTATTTTGTTTAGTTTCAATTCTATCCGACGCTATTTTGACCTTTTCAAGTTTTTTTTTTAATGGACAAAGTTTGGGATGTAATTAATGTTTGTTGTTAATGTTTTGATTTTGTTATTCGTCTTGACTCGCTTCCTTAATAATGGCTGACCTCATCAATCTAATGCGGCATTCTTCACTTCACTGAGTTATCTGCGTTGGAGGCGATCGTTTTGTTCCTACACATTTTTTTTGAAAACTATTCGAATTTTTGGGGGGTTTTCTATCTGCTCCTCATTTGGTAGACATTTATGCCAAAAAAGTGGATGAGCGGGGTCTGAATTTGATGTGTGAACGCACATTACTGAGCCACCACATTACTGGCGGGTTTAATTTGGAGACAACTTGGGGTTACCAAAGATGGGTTACCAAAATAGTGAACTTTTGCAGCCCTTAAAATGGCGGATAATTACGGCTTTAATTATACGTCGATTAATTGGAAGGGACACCCTGAAAAATTGTATCATTGACTAAGCCAATGAAAGGGTAGTCAAAAGCCTGCATTAAAGCAAAAATTGGTCATCACGCTAGTTCTGAAGACCTTGTCAATGAATTAACTGCGTCCGAATCATATAGCGGTAATCCCAAACAATGGCGAAACTCTGATTTTGGATCACACTACTTATTTTCAGCCACTCTTTTTACGCTAGTGTTGATCATTGAAGAATAGCAAGCAAATAATTGCAGGAAAAATAGTCCAAACTAGACTGCGGTACAAAATATGCGACAGGTGCAATCGTGCCGAGAAATGATCAAAGACAATACCAGACGGTTGGATAAACATCCCGAAGTTATTCAACAATCAAGCTGCGCCTGGGAATTTGAGAACTTCCCAATTGCGATAAAGACCGTGTGTTAAAATTCATTAAAACGCAACATAATACTGTATTAAGTAATTGAATTTTCGGACGATATTTTCATCATTCGATTTAAATTTTTATGGTTTAACCCGATTTTAAATCATACACCAGGATTGTCCTTACCAAGTTGCCTAAAAAAGAGTTTGGAACAAATATGGATCAAAAACATTTCCAAAAATCAGGCCACTTTGACCAATTAGCTAACTTTGTCAATTTTAGCATAATTTCTGCCTAAAAAAACATATGAGAGCCGTTAATAGAATTTATACCAACCCTCACACTTTGCAAAGACGCCTGGCTGGTTTCTCAGAAATTTACGCCACAATATTATCATAATTAGCAATTTTGGGGGAAAAAATTTATTATGTGGCACCTGTGAAATTTGTACCAATTTTCTTCCAAAACTGCAATCGAACAAATGAAAATTAAATCCAAAAAGTTCATTTGATCAATTTTTAACAGTTTTTGCGGCAAATACAATTTGTACATTTGTCAAGGCGTTAAAGTTGCGTTATCATGATCAAGTAAGGGGTTTCAAGACAACTTAGAATAATTTGAGGACATCAAACTGATAAACCGGTTAAATAGTTAATTACAAAATCTTGAAGAACAATCATGAAAAAAATTTTTCTTGTCACAAACGCTAATGCCATAAATTTTTCACAGCAGACAAGGTTATTTGTTTCAACACAAAACCTAGATCAAATCTACATAAATTAAAAATTGATGTGATCGAGAACCTTTGTTTGTTTGATGCTACAGCATTAAGGATATTAAAAGTGACCAGATTCTTGAAATAACAAAGGTCACCAAAAAAATTCAGTTTTGTATAACTATCTCAACATTGGTTTTCTTTATTCAATTAACTTATTCAAAAATTATGGTTCTTAGTGCATCTCAGAGTGCATTGAGTGTATACAGAGCAATTTTATGTCAGGCAGCCCGATAGATATTTTTTACATTTATTAGAAGAGCATTCTATGATCCGCGGGCTGAAAGCCCAAACAAATCTTAATCAGGCAAAAGCCATATTCACAATCCGCAAACACAAAATAAAATCTATTTCGAAAAGACGCGTCATTCATAACATGTTATGACAATTCTAAAATTTGATTGTTTGAAAAATTTTGTGTGAAAATATTTATAGCATGTATCTGATATATAGTATGCACAATTCATTACTGCCTGTTGTTCAGTTTCTTCAATAAACTTATGCAAAATAAGCTTGTAAAAATCTTTATGCAGAAAACAGAACGTTTCTATCGGACTTGCGCTCGGAATAGCACTTAGCAAAAACCCGCATTGTAAAGCTTCCATTAGAAAGGTAAATGCACCGATACCTCAGTCTTCTAATAGCTTAGTACTTAGCAAAAAGCACCAGCATAGCATTTTATATGAAAGATCCAATAACAGAGGAGAGTTATCCTACATGTAAAAGCCGTAACCAAAAAGGCATACACGTATCAAAATCAACAGATGCACAATCATTTTTAACATAGCTAGTAAATTTAGCGCAGCTCAATATTCACAAAGATTACTACAATTTTTTAATCACACAGTATGATTTTTATTTGCCGTGATGTGATGTGGACATTACATCTGTTTTTGAGAGCTATTTCAAATGGCATCACTTTGATGATCCCGGTAAAAAATATTGAATAGCTTACTGGTACAAAAAATACACGTAGCAATATAGACATTAGGCTCGTTTAGATTTAACACAAATCTCAGAGAAAAGAAAACACAATTTTAAGTCAACAATGAGAGATTGCTTGCAAAAGAACAGGAAATTAATTGTTAAATTGGCAACACTTTGATACAGACAGCAAAAAAACAAGCTTTCAATAAGTAAATACAATTACTAAATAAAACTTTGTGTACAATAAATAGATGTTAATTTGGATTTTGGAGCACGATAACCTAAAAGACCACTAATAAAAATTTGACGAACAACAATCATTGAATCATTGAAATCAAACCATTGAATCCCAGGTAACCATTGAATCACAGGGTAACCAGTAGAACCTTGAGTTCATAAAATCTATTTTAGCAATCGTTTCCTTTTCTTCACCACTAGGATTCTATTTACACTCCCTTACAGTTGTATACCATAACTGTAACAGCGAATGCCATCTAATTCGCTTGGGTTATGCAACTCATTATAAAATCAAACGTCCA
Source organism: Convolutriloba macropyga (assembly GCF_964194025.1). Classification (NCBI taxonomy): domain Eukaryota; kingdom Metazoa; phylum Xenacoelomorpha; order Acoela; family Convolutidae; genus Convolutriloba; species Convolutriloba macropyga. Next base: position 75,464,017 of record NC_134471.1, on the reverse strand, counting down.
CGAGGGGGGGGGGGGGTGGGAGAGTAAAAAGATCTGTTGTTCGTTGCCGACCATCTTGCTATACAGGTGCTACTCCTCGCTTTATCAAAGCTCTAACAGCCCATGCAATGGACACACAAGTATGGAAAATTGATAAAATCCAGGCAGCCCACGGCAGAAGTAATCCGAGACCATTCGAGGTCACATAACTCTCATTTGCCCCATTCAAGCTGTTCAACTCATCTTCCAGTCTGTTGAAAAACCGAGTGAGCACCGAAGCCGTTATCAACAGGTAGCTAAAATGTAACACAGCTATCACAGCTCTGATTATTCGACCTGTGTTTCTTCTTGACTTCCGGTTCCACGCTCTAAGAATGCTAGCCAGCAGCACAATAACTCCCACACACGGGTATATTGATACTAGAACCCTTGAGGCTGTCAAATGGGACCCTATTGAGTTAGTTCTGATGCCTAGATCTTTCGGCGAGTAGTACGTTTCGCAACCTTTGTTAATATTGGACAGCTCCGATTCAACGCAGACGTTCCAAAGAGTGTAGTCCGATGACGTCATTCCGTCTTCTGCACTTACACCTTCTGATATGTTTGACACGCAAACAAATATCAAAATGATAATAGATAGAATAGTTAAGAAAGCGTACCAAAGTGCAGAATCTCTTTCTGGTTTTTGATCGTCTGTTAAAACCGAGCTTTTCAACGTATCGCGACTTGTGTCTAACACAACAGGAACATCTTTTCGTGGCGTCAAATCAGGAGACAGAAGCATGTTCGATACACCCAAGTTGCTGTTTGCAGGTTTGATCGATTTGATTGGCTCGTAGTAAAACTCGTTCAGCCAAGCAGATGCAAAGAAAACAAAATGGGAAATATCGTATTGTTCGCCCTGAACATAAATAGCTTCATCAATTTCGACCGATGTGAATGATTGAACAGCTTTAAATGGAACTGTTTCAACATTTTCGTTCCTGAGTAAACGAGAATTTGTTTCTATAAAAACTCCTCGGTCAGAAAAAAACTTTGGATACAAAATTTCGAGAATTTCCAAGAGCTGCTTCTGCATTTCTGAGGTTGTATAGCGACCAGGAGCGTTCCAGTGTGCGAACTCTGATATATTTACGACACTTTCCGATATTTTCAGCTGAAGATTTGGCACTGCTGTATTTACACAGTAAAGATAGTAGCACAATTTAGCAGTAGGCGAATCGGATGTCTTGCTGGGATCCACAATCTCAACCGCGTCGGAACGCGATAGCACCGAAGCGATTAAATTTGGAGTAAACTCCATAATTAGCAAATTTTAAGGCCGTTTTATGCTTGAATGCACTATTTCGCACAACGTTTCAGAATAACAGATTAATTTTACTGATTTTTTTTTGCAATCACAAAATTATTGGCGTAGCTTTCTCAACAGTAACATGTTAGCTTACAAAGAATGCATTTAAATAGAATTAGATTTCAGTAGTTAGTATTTCCGGTAATAAATAAAAAATGTTGGGAAAACACTCAAAAACTTAGGATCGAATTTGCGTTGACGATTTTTCCATCCAAATCGAACCAAGCCCAGTCCTATTTATGCGTGTTTAACTGTAATAAACACTGCTTCCCGGCGCATAGTATCAGACTATATAAACGTGGATACAATTAGAGTTCAAAAAATATTGGTGAGACTAATACATTTTGACAAAAAGGTAGCAAGCAGTGCGAAAGCGCGCAGGTGTTCTACAATCTCATGAAAAATAAAGTAGCAACAAAATAATAGACTGAACAAAAAATCGACCGCAAAATCAATCCAAAACTGAACACTCTTAATACCTGGTCGCACGGATAATTTAGCTACAATTTGATTGGTAATGCTGAAGAAAGTTAAACACGATACAAAACAATTGAAAACATACTCAAAATTATAGACAATAGTGGTCAATTTTTACAGAACAGCTTAATAGTCTACTCAGTTTTAAATTAGTCAGCTCAGAGCTTTGAGCAAAGTTTTCACACATCTTCAAAAACTAAAGGCAAAAAATCAAGCTTAAAATGAACTTAGAAAGCACGATTCTATGCTTAACTCATTAAAGTTCATTCAAAATTACCGTCACGTCACGTAAGTCAGAACATCTAATAAAGCAGCGCCATATAAATCAAACATACTACAGCAGATACAACTTTTGCTTACGTCACTTTCGAATTAAATTAGAATTAAAAAACAATATCAATAGAAAATTAATGTTTTTGATCTTATGGTTATAGGTCAAACTGTTTTTAGATTGAGTATAGTTAGCTACAGTGGCTTGATGACAAAATATTTTTGTTCACAAAAAATAGATTTTAATAAATACAGGTAAAATGAAACAAATTCTAGCATCTCAGATTTATCTAATTGTAGTTTATTCATGGCTTAAATATACAAACTATTTTCTAACAGCTGCCATTAATAGTCTAAAAATCAGTATCAGCATCGAGCCATACCTCATAGTCCCGTTCATATCACTTAGCAGTCTTAAACGCTTTAGTTTTGCGACTCAAAAATGAGATACGAAACCCGCCAGTATTGCTCCGAAGACTCGATTGTATGCACCATTCCAATACTTCTAAGAAACCCCGACTTTTTGTCTTCAACGACAACTCGCTTGAACTTTTTAAAATTGTACTGAGAAAACACATACTAATTTAATTTGCCCACCCATTCCGGAATCGGGTTTCCAAAATAATGTCATAAAATTCTCAGGTAGAATGTTTCGTAAATCTATTCTTTAATTAAACACACTACCGGTACCAACTTAATTGGTTTCTAAATCAAAAATAAAGCTTTACGCTCTTGTTCAGCAATAAAATCAAACTTAACGATTATTGCGACGATCATTCATATAATTAAGCTTGGACAGTTATTAGACTGTAGAATTAGCTTCTGAAAAAAACATCAGACACAGTATACCAGTTTTATTACACTTATGAATATTATACATGCTCTATCATGTATGCGTAAAACTTTGTTAAATAATGCAGCCACTTAATTCCTTTTTCGGCAACCATAAACGGTAAAAAAATAGATCAAAACTAACACAATACACCGTAACTTACACAGAACCAGTAAGACATGACTGTAGGAGTCCAACGAAACGGCTATTAGATTAGGTAATACCAATCATCTTTTATAAAAAAATAAAAACTTGTTATACCATCCAGAGCAAAAGCGTAGATCATTCGCACGTTAGTTAATAAGGTTTACATGCATGCATTGACGTCCAATTGAATACAGAATTAAGTAATACAGAATACAGACTTAATACTGATATTAAAAAATTCTCCAAAAAAGTGATGGAAACTTTCACCAGAAAAGTTTAATATACTGCATTATTTTGTTTACCCTTTTGATAGTTCATATTTCCATGCCTTAGCATAAAGCTAACAAAAGCAAACATACCAAAAAATTACCTGCAATCATCTGTTCTTTTAACGAGAAAAACTTATCAAACAGCGGAAAATTGAGAGCAACAGAAAATGCCATCTTTCAATCAACTAAAAGCGTTCCAAAGTTCCGAGAGCTTAAAGAGCTCCACGAAAAAAGCAAACCAAAACGTTAATACATATAACTGTCTTTTCAGCTAATAAGCTTAGCACCACTAAGATCAGAAAATGAGAAGTCATATTTTGATATACAACATTTTGTATAAACTATCTCCTATTTCTATTAGCTGCCCTCAAACAAAAAAAGTCGGATAGCCTCACTTGACCTTAACCCAAGCACGCAAAAATTATTTAGAAACAGAAGCGTCATTTTAGAGAGTGAGCTAAGTCAAATGTGACCAAAAAGTTAAACAAACAGACTAAAGTCCGATTAATTGCTCTCGATCAACACCCTGGGGAAATGTCTTTGCTTTCGCTCACAATCGCGTTTATCAAAGATTTTTTATTTCAGAACAAGAGCAACTTATATCACCCACAAATGAAGAACAAAAGTCAATCAAAAGTCAAAGAATGTTGAAACAGCAGAATGCACGAAAAGCAGATTTGAATTTAGCAGTGACGTCACAAGTCGTAGCAAAAATCTTGATGACGAAAATAAACAATTGCAAGAATTTCGGAAACGAACCAGAAATAATTGCTTGGATCACAGCGCAAACACTTTGGATTAAAAGTCGACCGACAATTCTCGGAAAAATTTGAATGAAACAATAAAACCGCAACACAAATAATAAAACAATCTCGTCAATCGGATTACCGAGTTGCTCAAATGCATAAGGCGGGAAATTGTAGAACCACAACTAGAAAATAAGTTTTCCAAAACGTATTACCTGAACTGATGTGTACACTTTGTTTGAAGATTTAGAACAATTTTTTTCCCTTTTTCATGTTGCAAAACATCTTCCATTTATTTGATCAATTGTCGATCTAGTTTGTTTTCGCAAAGATCAAAACTTCTGAAATTCACAAAAAACTTATAGATAAAATTGAACGTGCAAAATAACGAAATTGAAAATTGAAACAAAACGCGCTAAAAAAATTGATCAACTTATCTCTGATTTTCGGCCAAATGCATTCTGGTAAACAAGAAACTCTGACAATAAAAACCGGCAAGAGACTTGTGAACATAAATGTAAAAACCACTCAGCTATCGCTACCGTAGATATTAAAAACAACTTCAACCATTTTTGTTAATATCTTTAAGATCGTTAATAATCGTTAAGATAATTCCTACAAGAATCAATAAATTGCTTTGATTTGCTACATGGTTGCAGTAGAAAATTGAGGATATTTAGGAAACAATGGGAGACAAAACTTGAAGGAAATACGTTTTAAACATTGACGATTCCTCGAGTTTGAAACGAATATTAGTATCAAATTTACGATTTGAAGTGCGCTATGCTGCAATAAAAATGACCTCAGAAGGAGATTCTCAGCCCAAGCCGCGTGCATTACGACTGTTTAGATAGAGCTCTCTCATTTGCATAACTCATGTTGAAGGGCACGCGGAAGCTTATTGCTGCACATGATTTTCCTAATTTTCACTCGCATCGAAATTCTATGTAAAGGTTGCCTAAAAATTTAAAGCACTTAGACGCCATCATTAACAGTTTACTTCCTTGTCGTCAAAAGGCAGTGAAATATTAATTGGATCACAAAGCATGAAATCTGAGCAACTTTGAAGCTATGTTTTAATCATAGTTTCACAACTATTATGTTAAATAACAAACTAGCAAGTTGAATTAGATAACTCGGCAATCTATTGCAGCCTCATTAACGATGTTACCATCTTTTGTTGTGCTGATCGTTCAAACAACAGCCTAAGGTTGCCAAAACAAGTTTAAACTCTCAACAAATGAAAACAGGAATTAAACAACACCAGTTCAACAGTTCAGTTCATTCACTTAAGCAAACGTAAGGCATTATCAAAGAAGCTCAGCACGGAATTTGTTTGCCAATAGAATCCGAATTGAAGTTTCGCGTTCATGAGTAATAGGCTGATTGTTAACAGGGCATTATGATATATCTAAAGTGAACAATAAAACCTATTCTTTCGTGTATTCAATTTGTTTGTCTTGTGGCAGTTTTTCAGTTGTCCTGAGGCAAATTTTTACAGTTTACCAAAAAGCGAGTCAACACATAAATGCAAAACACAGTTGATTTTGAATATTAAACAAGGATGCGCGGTAATGTGCGTACGTACATATTGTTCCGACCCCGCTCATCAACATTCAACTTAATCGGCTACCAAATGATGAAGAGATAGAAAACTTTCAAAAACATACACATCGTTCAATAAACCACTAATGGAAAAAATAACGCCACATTAAAGGGCCAAAGAAACCAGTTGTTAATGGGGCTACTAAAAGAGACAATAAAAAAAATCAAATAACAAACATTAATTCCGACCAAAAATCGATGTCTAAATATAAAAAATCATAACAAAATCAAACCCGCATCAGATAAACCAAAACAAAACAATTTAACCTATACTTCATTAGAAACGATATGGGACCTGTCCCCAAAGCGACAGAAAACAGGTCGACAGAAAAGAGTAAATAGGGGCGAAAATCAAAAATACTTTTCCATTTTTGAAAACAATTTCACAGTTATTAATGTCATTAGATATCAACTGAAACCACTAAAATATTCATTTATATCTACAGGAAGCAATTGAGACAAGTCACTATCCAATGTTTGGTTGCGCAAAATTTCAAAGCCAATAGGACCAACGATTATTGTTATGATTTAAAAAGAAACCAAAAATCCTTTGAAATGTACAAATATAAAAAATCTAACATTTTATGAAATCTCGTAACAGTGGTAACAAAGCCGAGAAACAAATGTTTGAAACTAAATTCGTTATAAAGATTAATATCTAGCTCACTGGAAACGGGTTGTGACCTGTGTTTACAGAAAAAAAAGCTACAAATCGACCGAAAAACTTAAGAGGAAGCTCAAAAACCCAAAACTATTTTTGAAAACAAATAATTTCAAAAGTCATAACAAAATGAGAACTACAACAGAAAACGATGGATTAATTTTTAACTCCCCAGGAAGCCAATTGGACCTGTTAATAATGGGACTAAGTCACGAGCCCACAAAAAAACAAATACAAAAAGAAGCCAAAACTTCAAACAAATTTACATGATACTGTTCAAGGCACTATAATTACAAGATGTTACCTGAAAGAACTGTAAGCCGTTATTTTTCCGTCATCTTCCCTTATAAAAGGAATACTTAGACATGATAGCAAAAAGAAACCCAAAATAGACAGAAATTGAACGGTATAGATATCTCGGTAAACTTTTAATGAAACTAAATGGTCGAAGCAATCAGTCACAACGTAAAACCAAGCTCGAAAACAAATTGAATCAACAAAAGTAATTGAGACTCTTAATGAGTGAGATTGAGTTATATGGTGATAATAATAACAGCAAAAAGAAGACATGAAAAAAAAACTTTTTTTTTAGTTTAATTTGAGTCAATAAAAAAAACAGCTATACACTGAAATGTTTAACCAGGTTGAGATGTACGTCATGAGGAAGCAATTAACATGTATCGTTATCGGGTATATGGCGCACAACAACGAAAAGAAAGAGAAACATCAGCAAAAACGAAAAAAAAAGTCCACCAAATTTTGTTAGAGAACTGTCAGCCCCAAAAGCTTAAACTAATAAAAAAAAAATTGACATAATTAGATACGCCTTTTTCAGCGTTTTCCCGATTATGCTTTCCTTCAATTTGACCTGTCAATAAGGTGTAATTCGATAAGGAATTAGAATGAGCCTATAAAAGACAATGCTAGGCAAAATAAAAAAAAAACCACAAAGTTTTGAGAGATAACTGTGTCTCAGCCCAAAAAGCATAAACTATTCAACAAAAACAATTATCATATCCAGATACGCCTTTTCCAACGTTTTTCATTTTCCCTACAAAACCTTCCTTTAATTGGACTTGTCAATAATGTGATCATTCGACAAGGAAATAAAATGAACTCATGAAAAACAAGCAATTAACATGCAAAAAAAATAAAAAATTGAAAACGCGTAGTACCAAAATACGGAAACTATTAGTTGAATAAAACACCGTTAACGACATTCATTTAAAACTCTCAAGAAGTCGGTTTCCGCCTGTTTTTACTGAAAATGCGCCCGAAGTTGAGAGAAATAAGATATAATGGCGAAGTTTAAAAATTCAGATATTTTCTCAAAACAAAAATATTCAAAAGCCATAAAGGACATTAGATAACAATTGAATAAAATGTCTAGGTTCATTTATACCTTCTAAAAGCTAAATAGATCTTTGATTGGTGACACTAAGTCATTGAGCTACAAAAAATTGGGTCAGAGTCATAAAAATCATGAGCTTAACTCTGAAACCATGATATCTTCTCGCTGGTTCTTTTTTTGTAAAAAGTATCTGTCAATACTTGTGCCTTGATTTGAAATTCTTTTCCGTAATTCCCATAAAAAACATTTACATAGCGGAAATTTTTTTGAAAAAAAGGTCGCGTCCCATTAAAATCTAAAAAAAATTTATCATAAGGATCCATGGTGAGATTAAGATCAGCCCAGATATTGCTGAGCGTCTAACAAAACACTCAATGATTGAAATGTTTGCGAAATAGACCCGTTCTACACAAAATTTTACGATTTGTCAAAAATAAATAATTTATTTTGTATAATTATCCAGTTTAAATTTGCATAAAACTGGCAAAAGGACAACTCCAAAGACTCTTTAAGCCAAAGGGAGCACAACTCTACAAAAAAAACTCGACAAAAATTAGCAAAAACTCTAGCCACAAAACTCGGATCTAACAATTCAGCAACCCTCCTCTATCTTGAGAGATAAAATCAATAACACTACAGTTTAGAATTTTAACATATTTTAGCAAAATTGACGAAAATTTAGTCAAATTGACAAAAATTTAGTCAAAAATGTGAATAAAAACAGCTGAATTACGTCTAATATTCACAACACTTTAAACCTCAATAACTCCTTATAAAAAGCGAAAATTGAAAAAATCTTTTTAATTCCATATTCTATGCTGGACGGGCTTTCTAATGATACCACTCACAACTCTCTACGATTATTATATCGATCGGCCGAAATTGTCTGAACAAAAAAACCCAATTGAGTATATAGTTCCTCTCCCCTCAAGAGGGTTCGGAACAATTATACATAAATATGACATTTAAAAAGACGGCTAAAACTTATCAAAATGAGCTTTCAACTAATGCATTAGAGTAGAGACAAATAATGAATTTGGGAATAATTACTTTCATCAATCTTCACATTAAATTTTGGAGAAATATGATGTATAGGAGGATTTAGGCTCAATAAAGAGCTTCAAATAACATTATCGCAGACCATTAAAAAAATTTCAAGTCAAAATGAAATAAAAACTCTGGCCCACTTTTCATTTGACTTTTAGTAGCGAACTACCCCGGGTTTAGATGCTTAATTTGTTACAGAGAGAAAATAGAGAGCACAGGAAACTCGATAAATTCAAGGGTGATGATGCATACAAATGAAATAGAAAAGCAAAAGTAAACTTAAATTGAATTCACTTAAGAGTTCACAAATTTTGTACATAATGATCACACTATAAAAAGCCGTCAGGCTAAACTCGTAAAATACATCGTATATAAAAAACATCGTACGCAAAAAAAATCAGCCACAAAATCATTTGAACAGAAACATTCGATATTGTGCGAGATACTTTCAAATTAGGGTGTTTTAGAAAAAAAAAATAACCGAGAAGCACGAACCCGCCATTCTCAACAAAAGCTACCAATGACACCAATTAAAACAACGAATTCGCGTCGGGCTCGCAAACGACAGGAAGGGGAGTGAACTTGGTAGTATCCAGCTTAAGCTACGGGAGCCTACATTTACTCGTTAAGAGGGAAGAAACTGGTGGCGGGGTGCAAAATGAGGGCGGTAAAGTGTAAGTCTGGAGAGGTATCCAAACTACATAAGATTTCCGTTAACAAAGTGAATCAACGCCTGCGCAGAAGAATTCGGTTCGGTTCGGGCAGTGTTTTGGCTCATAAACGCAAAGAGCTGCCCTGCCCATCACACCACCAGATTAAATCTACCCAACATTTTCGGTTAATTTCATACTTAGAGACAAAAGGCTTAAAAGAGAACTAACTACTCAGTAACTTAATGCACTCAGGCGTTACCAGTTTTTCCCTTTTCGCAACAGAAAACATAAACCGACAAATGTCGGAAGAATTGCTCTCAAACGACAGGCAGGTGGGAAAAAATTTGACCCCACCGGCATTCGGACCTTTGACCACCCGCTTCATAACCATATCTACTACCGACTGCGCTATTTCACACTTTTTTTGCTATGCTGCAACCGACTTTATATTAGCAACAAGCTTTACTTCGGAGTGAGAGCAATTGAGATCACTCAAAAACGAAGAACGAAAGCGTGAAAAAGTCACTTGAGAAGTCAAAGAATGTTCTAGAAGAAAAGCACAAAATGGTCAAGCAAAAAATTTGCAAAAACAGACCAACATGTTTACAACAATTGCTATGAACTGCGTTCAAGAGCAATTAAAAGTCACGAAAAGTGCTATTCGGAGAAACGTGCAAGCTTGAAATCGGTAGTACGAAAAATTGGATAAAGACTAGCACGACAGATATAATTGCTAAACATAAACAGAACGACGCTGACGAATTGCTATCGAACGACTGACGACGAGGCGAACAATTTAGAACGGGGCATAGGCTAGAGCAGCTGTAATAGTGCAAAAACTTTTAACTGGGAAGGGGTTCAAACCCCAAAACTCGGATGATAGTCGAAGACATTAACCTGTACTCTACACGGGCTAGGTACGTCCATCGCTCACAATCAGTTTCAATTTAGCAAGATACTTAATTTCTGAACGCGCGCAATTCAAATCACTCAAAAAAATCAAACACTTAAGCCTGAAAGTCACTCAAGCAAAGAAATCAAATGACTATTCCGAAACCCTTCAATCAAAAATTTTGCATACAAAAGACAGACATGTTTTAAATAGTTGCTTGTTCGAGAGCAATTAAAAAATTTTTTTGAGAGAAATTAAAACCACCATCTCTCGCTGTACTTCCCATTTGCATTTTTCAAACAAGCCTTGTTCAATTAGGAAACAACTGAATTTCGCTGCTCAAAACTCTGCATGAGAACATTTTTTTCGAGAACGAAAATATTCCTCTCTATGCCAAAGGAAAAACAGCCTCCAAGTTCTGGGGACGAAAAAATGTTCCGCGTAAATTCCAGTTTGCAATATACAAATTGATTCCATTAATTTAACAGCCAGAACGTTTAAAATTTCCCAAGTCAAGTTTGATCTAAATTACGGTTAGATTCTGCAAATTCTATTATAGATTCGTATTTTTCCATCTCTACAACAAGTCAAAATATGTTTTGAATTAGCACAGACTTTGTAAACAGCATCACAATCAGAACCCGTCAACTCTCGCATAATTTTCACTTCTTTCTGAACTTCAAAATCACTTTCATAAGCAAGTTGATTCAAATTTAATCCGGTTACAGAGCCGTCTTTCGTTGCAACGTACGCGAAATCACCAACCGTTTCAATACTGCAAATAGGGGCTCCGCGTGATATATTGAAAGATACCGTTGAAGGTGTGAAGTTTTTATCTAGACGTGTCAAGTGAATTGTTCCGTTCGTAGCCCCGCATACAATTGAAGTCTCGGATAAAAAACGGCATGTTGTAATATCTTCGTTTTCTGGGATATCGATCTAAAATATGATTTAGACGTTGTCATGACATGTATATTTATCTGTTCATTCGCTCAGTATGAAATAATTTAACAAACTTGGGATACCAAGGCAGGATGGCCGAGCGGTCTAAGGCGCTGCGTTCAGGTCGCAGTATCTTCGGATGCGTGGGTTCGAATCCCACTCCTGTCAAACTTTTTGCATCAATACAGTAATATAGTTTATCAATACAGTTTATCATTTTAGAACTAAACATATTTCCATGTTTATGAGTCTATTACCTAAATCTATTACGTCTATTACCAAAAGTCTATTACGCCCAAGAGTAAGTCTATTACGCCTAAGTCTATTACCAATATTGAGCAACTAACACATGATTCTACAAATATTATGAAAACCTATTTAAAATAGAGAGTTAACTTACTCTAAATGAACAAAGTTGGACATCAGAGGCCAAATGGTGCAACACAAGTCGTGCATTTTGGGTGGCCACTACCACAATTTTGTCTTGCGTTTCAAACTCTTCCTTTCCGATGTTGTTTTCGAAACGCTTCAAGATCTCTTTCCGATAACTTTCATCACTGACGACTGAAATATCTACACAAGAAACACCAACTTCGAAATCTACATGTTTGATTACGTCTCCGCTTGCGCAGCTGAATAAATTAAGTTTTCCATCAAGAGCAACCGACGCAACATTTTTGCCTTTCCCAACTATTGCGATATCTTCGATTGGTCGTAAGTGTGACTTCATGATTCGGGGACAGGAACCAGTCTCACACGACCACACTCGGAGATCGAGAGAGGCTGAAAGGAGGACCAGTCCAGAAGGAAAGAACTGGAGAGCGTTGATGTCAAATGGGTGACCTGACTGAAACAAATCAAAGTCAAAAGACGCTCAACAATTCACAGATTAAACGTGTTGCCCATCACTTGAAAAACCTGATGTCAAAAACCTTGTTGAAAGCGATGATAATAAATACTTTGCCGAAGACATACGGAACAGAATGGCGATAGAAAGTGGTTCAATTCATAAAACCATGTTCAAGATCTTGCAATTGTTGTAATTGGTTAGCACGCCTATTTTTTGGTAAGCATTCTCAGATTTTTTTTTGATAGTCGCTAATTCGTATCAAGTAGAGATCATTTTCCAATTCAACACATCAGTCGTAGCCAGTTAGGATGGTGAGCAGAAGGAACACTTTAGCTTCGTCCTCAGCTTCAGCATAAAACAAAGAGTGTTAAAAAAGAACAAAAGAAATCAAGCTATTGCGGGATACTTTATGCAATACTTTCAGGATCTTTTCTGCTAGCGCCCCCCAGCCTTATATAGCCGTTAAATTTTGCACCCCCCAAAATCTAAGTTTTCGCGAATTGTAAGAGCGATATTTGAAATTCATTGAAACAAGAGTGTCTAGGTAGATTGAAGGCACTTTTAGAATAGTTTCCTTTAAAAGTTTTAAAAAATCAAGACCTTATTGTAGCCGATAAAACCAAAAATGATCTAATACAGAAATTTTTATTGATGCATACGTTATATGCAACAAATTTTGGTTGAATACGTAATACTTTCAAACCATAGCTGTGCTAGCTTTTAGTAAATGCATATTGCGCATATATGTTCACGTATAAGATTACTTAGCTTCAACAATATGTTTACACATTTATAAATGGGGGGTGCCTAACTAAGCGGGGGGGGGGGGGGGGGGTGCCTAACTAAGCGGGGGGGGGGGGGGGCGCTAGCAGAAAAGATCCTACTTTCATTCATTCATCGCAATCAGTGAATATAACCCACACCTTCGGTTAAAACAGATAACTTAAAAGAGCAAAGGCAAGTTTTAAAAAATAAAAACTTTGATTGAAACGAAGATTGAAATATTTCCATTCTTGATTTGATTCGACAATTATATACTATTAAAAAAAAGAAACACTTAAATTCTGATCAGTATAAGAAAACACATTCAAATTACGCAATCAGAAGTGTATTTTAATGTAAATTTTACATGCAAAAATCATTTATGTTTATAACAGTGAAACAATGTTTTTTACTAGAAACACTAAACAGGTACATTGCATTCGATTGAATTCAGTAAGAGCATGCATCAACATTTAAACTTACAAAAACGTATTTGTTTTGTGCGAGTCAGTACTAAATCATAAAAAAAACACAAACTGTCTCTGGTCCGTTTTTATCCCACAGCATCATAATTAGTATGATTGCACCCCTCAAAATGTCATCTCTGGTACTCATTGTTTTGGAAACGGTACTTCGTCGGCATGAGTGGAAAATCGAACAGATTTTCTCTGTGGACTATTGGATGGAACCATTCTTAGACAAGACAGATGTCAAAATAAAAGAACACATCTTATTCAATTAGCACTTAAAATGTATACAAACTGTAATCGCTGTTGCATGCATTAAATTCGAAACTTCGCTGCAACCTTAAATTGTAACTGCGATTGTGCATAAAGTGAAAAGTGAGTTTATGAAATGCAAATCATATGCTAAAACATGTAGATGGGTGAGTGGACGGAAATCAACCAATTGAGGGAGGGCAATAACATCAACGAGCCATAGTAATCCAATGACCAAACAGTTTAAGCCAAAGATTAAAAATATGTCAGCAAAATGCACTTCCTGCGCAAAAATTACCAAAAAAATCTTTCATCTTTTTGAGACAAGGCTAGAACAAATATGTTCAGAAGCCTAGAGAGAGGCTACATGTACATAACAATTCACAAAGAAAAATACAAAAAAGTTTTAAAATAATTATTTACACAAAGTATGTACAGAACTATATTGAAGATATTTGCACGGCAGGATGCTATTCATAGAAAAAACAACAAAGTCCAAGATATCAGCAAAGCCGTAAAAACCCAAAGTCGCTACAACTAATCTTGCGGCCTATTTCGTCAAAAAAGAAGTCTGGAATCATTCTGCTAATTAAGCAATACAATCAGAATTCTTTGAGATGTAAAAGCTGATCGAATAAAACAAGATTATTGGAGAAAAGATTTATTAAAAACTAGAGAAAAAAAACTAATCAAATGAACTATTTGAACGCGCTGCGTAAACTTTGTATATTTTGTGGTCACAATTTCATATTCGTCCAAGAACGAAACAGCAAAACAGAAAATGAAACTCGGGCGAAATTCAAGCTTCAAATCGGTCAGTCAATAATCTTCGCACGTTATTTGAGAGCAGGACAGAGATCGATGATCCTACTGCTTTTACACTGATGCAAAATGCATGAAAATTCTCCCCAAAAAAAGAACGAAAAAGAACATCAACATCAACATGACCGACAAATGTCAAGCAAAATGCTCTCAAACGACCGGCGAGGGTTTGGCCCCTATAGTAGCCAGCTGTGGTTTAAGGATGCCAGCATTAGGGTGTGCAAGGGGGGGGGCTGAGCCGAGTGGTGGCCACAGGGAGGAAGGGGGGTCAAGCGATGATGGTTGGGGCTGGGGGTTGGGTTCGGAGGGCTTAACTAGAGGGGTCCGAGTCTCCAAATCGCCAGGTGGAGGAGGGTGGAAGTGGGGAGTGGTGGGGGTGACTGCGGAAAGAGGATTAAGGACCAGCCTACACATGAATTGATGCTTCAAAAAAAATTTTGGTGAATCGCATATTTAGAGTTTAGTTAAGCCGAAAGGTTCTAAGATAACTTAATAACCTCGGGCCTTTAGCTGTTCATCCCAATTTAAATAAAGATGAGATTAAAGCATCAGACAAAAAATTGCATAAAAAACAGGACAAATAAAATTACCACAAACTTCGTTTCAGATCAATTAATCAGCCCAATTCCACAAGAACACCAAAAACAGATTACATGCACCGTCATATCACATGTATTAAGTTAGTTGGAAGGAAGCCCAAGAGCACGTTTTTCAACCCTAACGCATGCTTTGTTTTGATGGATTCTTTCGTTTTTTTTTTTAACATTGCCGATGAATGAAGAATGGAAAGAGGATCTGCATAAATACCTAGCCGGTAAATTGAAATTTTTCATTGCTCAAATATTCTCATACTGCATTGACATGCTCTATGAAAGAACAAAATCGTTGTTTTACCCCTATTATTTCAACCTAAAAATATGAAAGCACTCGCCTACTAAACGTCTCCTGACTTCACCAGTTTCCACATTCCACAGCAGAATTGCATTCTCTTCCACTCTTGTCGAAGAAGCGGAGGCTCCGAGTGAGTCTGTTACTGCCAGACAGTCAATCTTCTTACCGGAGTGCAGGTGTGAAAATTCCTTCACAGGTGCATCAAACACTGCAACAAGTATTGATTATTTACTTATTGTTAAGGATTCATCGTTATATTTCATTCAAGATTGTACTGAAGCTGCTGAATGACCACACGTTTTTAAAACTGATTGAAACGTCAGTTATCACGCTAACAACAATTTTAAATAAAGGTGTGCTATCTATTGCTATTGGCCTACTGATGGTTATAAGGACCAGATTTATTGAGAAAATTCACACAAAAATGTCAGCTTTTTTAGGATGTAAGATTTAAGCTTAGGTGTGGATAACAGTGACAGTCAGAACAACTAGTTCAAAATTGCTTCAGTTTGATCTAAAAGTCAGCTATGAGTGTTTCATCCTTGCAGGTTTTGTTAAAATACAGAAAACAATTTAACATAACTTATCAAAAAAAATTAACGCTAAATTGATCACTTTCGGAATAGTAATTTCTTTCAAATTAGTTGCTCTTAAAAGCCTCATGCAGAAAATCTGGTATTTTTTAGCCAAAGATTTGTACAACTATGATTAATTTTTAACATATCTTACCAATAGTTGGTTGATTTTCAACATCAACTTTCAAACATCGCCTGTTGACAAAGCTAGGCTGCAGTTTCATCTCATCAGGAAACTGTTCATTTTCATTCAAATAATCAATCTTCAGCTCATTATTCTCTGCTCTGACCAATTTGCCTTCACGTTTCATGTTTTCTCTTTCAATCGTAACCCAACACGAGCTTCCTTCCACAGCGAGGGAGTCTTGCCAATCACATTGGATGTACAGCTTCATCAATTTCATCATTTTCATATCTGAAATGTCGCCAAAATAAAAGACGGTTTTTTTATCAGGCACGCTAACTCAAAAAATGAACCAGTACTAGATTTGAACCAGTATCTTTAAACTGGCAACCATAGTGGCTACATTACAACTAACTGGTCGGAGTGAGAAGTTATGCTTGCTTGAAGATTTCACAGAAATGATGACAACGAGAGAACGCAGGTGCTCGAGTGTGATAAAACGTTTTATAATGCAATTTAGCGGGAAAAGAGTCGCCAAGCCAAAAATGTTAAATGATCAAACGTTAATTATGTAAGCAGTCTTAAAAAACAGCGACACTCCTCACAAAATTACAGCCTCAAAACAATAATAAAACCATTAAAAAAGGAGAAAAGACCAGTATTTTCTGTGCAATTAGTCATTTCACAGAAAATAACGTCAAAATGAAATCTGTTCAAAACGCCGCCAGATAATAGCTATGAATTAGATTGCATCGAACTCCAAAACCCTAGAAAAGAGCGTTTTATATCAGGAAAGATGTTAAACGCAACAAGTTCTGCTTCTGGTATTAACTTAAATACCTAGCCGTACAAGGAGGCTAAGTAATTCGCGTTTGCACATAAAGTTCCGACCCCGCATATTCACAAGTTTGGCTTAATCGTCGACAGGAAGAGATAGAAAACTTTCAAAAATTCTCACATATTGATCAAAAATAATTCGTGTGAAAAAAAATTGCCTCTAACACAAATCACTTATTAAGGTGAATAATGCCGCCTTAGTGGGCCAATGAGACTTGCCAATATTAAGACAACGGGACAAGACAAACAAAAAAATCGAAGAACAACAACAAGCATTTACATCCAAAACTCAATGTCTATTTTTTGAAAAAAAAAAAAAACTAAATAATAACAAGCCAAAAAGAATTTCAAATAAAAAGCCAGAATTTAACAAACTAGCTTGTTTTTCGCTAGAAAAAACAAGGGACCAGTCTTTGATGAGACTCGGTAACAAGCAGAGAAAAAAGAACAAAGTACGAAATTCCAAAAAAAAAACGTTTGTCTCCTCGAAAACAAATAATTCAATGAAACCCATTTGATATCACTTGAAATCGCTAGAGAATTATTTTCATTTGTACTCTAAAATAAAGACATCGAGACCTTTTAGTTTCCAGAGTATGTCGTACGTCTATAAACATAAACGACAAAGTCGGACGAAAAACAAATTCCGTTAAATTTTGCAATAAAACGGCGTCGAAGCCGTTAAAACCATATTCTAATCAGTAAAAATTAAGAGATAGTCAACTGCGTCCTCTTTGAAAACCGATAGTGAGATTAATGACTGATGATTAAAAAGACTGGGTAACAACTTTTAAAAAAAGGACAAAAAGGGAGAAGTTTAAAAAAACATTTATCTTAATAACTTTTCTCAATTTATTAATTTCAAATGCATCAAAAGATTAGATAGAATCTGACATCAATGAATACGCTTTTTATTTCTCAAAAAGTCCTTGGGATCTGCCATTAATCAGAATATGTCATACATCTACAAAAAGAGTGAAATGGAGAAAAATAAAAAAACTAAATTATTTTGCAAAAAAAACTGGTATTTAAACGGCAAAACAAAGAGCATTGCACTAAATACC
This sequence comes from Convolutriloba macropyga, assembly GCF_964194025.1. Lineage (NCBI taxonomy): Eukaryota > Metazoa > Xenacoelomorpha > Acoela > Convolutidae > Convolutriloba > Convolutriloba macropyga. The sequence continues at coordinate 75,446,151 of NC_134471.1, read as the reverse complement.
TTCGATTTGTTCAATTGTGCCTTTCATTAACATCAACAATTCGATATGCAAGTTGTAGTTAAGGAGACTAGATAACATTTAGACAAAAAACAACCAATTTCAAGTTTAAAAAATACATCTAAATATCTTCTCAAACATGTGATTCCGAAGTCATGAAAAACTTTAGCTATCAAATGAAATCAGCAAATAGCTCTTCCAGAGCAAGCCGCTTTGACCATAAATTATGCAGTTTTTCTCATTCGACTACACAAAGAAAAACCAACAAAGACGAAAGTGAAAAAAAAACCAATTTATTCTGTTGCACAAAAACTGCTACCGAGGCCGTTGAAACAATAATCGATGACCAACAAAAGCCATATATTCAATTGTCCCTTTCTTCATTACCAATAATTTTATAAACAACCTGTATTCATTGAGAGAAGGTAACAAGTAGGCAACAAAAACAGCGAAATGTGAATTAAAAAAATCATCTATAATTTTTTGAAACATTTGACGTCAAAGTCAAACAAAAACTTTATCAATCAACGATAATCAAGAAATAAGTTCCTGTGTTCATCCATAAGAAGACGCTAAGATATGCAATTAAACAGAATTTGCCAAAAGACAACCAAAAAGAACGACAAATAACGTCCAAAAACAAAAAAAATTGAATTCTAGAAGTCAGAGTCGAAGCAGTTAAAACAATTATCTATCCACGAAGTGTTCAAATGAGCCTTCCTTTCAAATTCCCAGAATGACACCTGAACTGTCAATAATAGGAAAAGAGGGTAAAAAGAACCTAATGATGGCAAAATATCCAAAAGTTGTAAATTTTGTACGAAAACTCGTAGTATCAAAGCAGAAAATTAATTACTTAAAATCATAAGTAAGCATTAAATTTTAATCGATTAGAAACCCGATGTGATCTGTGTTTCCTGACCTTAAGCTAGAAGTTGGCCAAAAAAGAGGAATGTTGCAAAGCTCAATAAACCATTGTTCATTTTAAAAATATGGAAAATAAAACAACCATAAGCTTTCAACTAAAAAGCGAAATAGGTTTCCTTGAAACTCGCTAGGAAGGAACCAAGTTGGACTTGTCAATAGAACGTTTTGATATTTATCGTTTTTTTCCGTAATTAAAGTTAAAAAAGGCGGAAATGCGAACACCTTTAAAAAACGTCGATTACAATTAGTTCTTTTTGGACTTTAAGAAACAACGATTAGACCAAAACTAGCTTCTATTGCCGTTCGTTTATTGGGAGCCCTTTATTGTTCCAAAAACTATGCATATGAATTATTTGACAAAAAGATCAATATATCATGCATTTTGCTTAATTAAAGAGTTAAATTAGCGAATAACCAGCAAACGTTTAACTCAAGTACACTCTCAAAGGATCCAGAATTAAAATTAGCCTGTTTCTGAGTCCCCGAAACCAGTCTCAGCAGTTGTTAGATGTATTAATGCTCTAAATTTAATCAAATTGGACTATAAAAGCCTATTGCGAGCCATTTTTGATGGGAAAAAGGCCGAAATTTGACAAATTTAGCAAAACTTTATCCAAAAAATTGAACTAAACAGTTGAAAAACACTTGTTTTTAAAGGTAAAACTAACAACACTATCATTAACAATTTTAATAATTTTTTTATATAAATAATTTTATATAAACAAATTGAATTAAAATACAGAAAATGTGAACAGAAACAACGAAAAAGAGTCAAATGTCCGCAAAACTTTAAACCTCGATAACTGTGAAAAAACGAAATTCATAAAACTTTTTAATTATATTTTTACTTTATTGAGTGACATTGTTATCAACGATTTTAACAAATTTTAGCAAAAATAACGACAAATTTTAGCAATTTTTTGTCAAAAATTGGGAAAATGTGAACAAAACGGATTTCGGTCTAATATTCACAACATTTTAAAACATTAACTTTATTTAAAAAGCGAAAATCAAAAAATAAAATCTGTTTAAAAAAACGTTTGCATATATAGTTTCTCCCGCACTAAAGTGGGTCGGAACAAAAATTTCCGAACATGAGCGAGTCACATTGAAAAAAAAATTGACGGCATTTTTCAATGCATTGATGCTTTGGAAAAAACGACAGCAAAAACCTTAAAATTGAAAGAAAATAAAAAGAAAGAAAATTTCTTCAAATTTTGTAACAAATTAATTTCTTTTTAATTGGAAAAATTAAAAAAGAACAGACTAAAATTGGCAACCATTTGATAAAATTTACTAGATTTTCATTAACAAAAAACAACTGGAAGTTAATATTTTTCAACTCGAGAGACAACCAAATGTGCTAGAACAACTAATTTTAACCACAAAACTCCCCAGAAGCTATCTAAAACTTGAATACAAAAATATCTGAAAAAGATAGAGACAAGGCAAAAATATAAAAACAGAAAAAAAATTGACGCAAAAAATGTATAATTCGCTACAGATAGTAAAAAGCTTTCAAAAACATTATTACCAGTTATTACATTATTACAAATAATTGAGAAACAGTTGTAGGTAAAAACTAAGAAAACAACAAAACTGCTTTCAAAAAGCTGCACGAGATCAAAAAATTGCGCTCTTTAAGGAAAATTTTTTCACACCGTCTTTTCTAGCTCTCTCTTTATAGCTCTCTCTCTCTCTGTCTCTCTCTCTCTCTCTCTCTCTCTCTCTCTCTCTCTCTCTCTCTCTCTCTCTCGCTCTCGCTCTCGCTCTCGCTCTCTCTCTCTCTCGCTCTCGCTCTCGCTCTCTCTCTCTCTCTCTCTCTCTCTCTCTCTCTCTCTCGCTCTCGCTCTCGCTCTCGCTCTCGCTCTCGCTCTCTCTCGCTCTCATATAAGCGACATGAACAGAAAAAAACTCTTCTCTCAGCAATTTGACCTTAAAAATTTATTTTCACGCATTTCACTTCCTGTTTCAAATACACTCCAACAATATTACCCATCAAAAAAGACGCTCCACCAATATTCTTCTTCGAATCGTAAAAATAGAAGCACTACAATATGAGGGCGGCTATTAACAAGATAGAACGAACTGCTCTCAAACGACGGACAGGGGCTCAAGTTCAAAGTAGGCTTCAGACCAGGGGTTGATACCGGCCTGCTTCAATGAAAGGTGGCAATAACTTCCCTTGGCGCTGATTACAGAACTCAAACGGCAAACCATGAAACCAATCCGCACACCTTTAAGTGTCGAATCGATGAAGAGCAAAACAGACAAATACAATGATTGCGTCACACTTCATTCGGCAGCAATTGAAAGAAGTTAGCAGAGAAGTCAAATCTCACGGAACACAAAACAAAGTTGAAATTGCTAAGAAACGAGTCTTTCAATGCAAACTAAAAGAAATTGAGAACTACCACAGCAAAATCAGTTTTCAGTGAAAAACAAATTGACAAGAATGCCAAGAACTTTTCAAAAGCTATTCATCACTGTGACTCCCATCTCAAAACCACTATTTCATATTGCTCCATCTGTTCATATTCGACGAACATTCTTTCTGCGACATTACCATTTAGAAACCTTAAATTGTATTCCAGCGAACATTGCCGAGAGAATGCCGAAATAGCTGCTAAATAGAAATCAGGTGATGAAGTCAACTCCTTTGCAAAAAAACTTGAAAAGCTGTGTTATATTTTGATTTAAAATGTCTAACTATTTTGATGTTATATTTTGATTTTATAATGTGTAACTAATTGATGATTCCATTAGCTGCCCTCAATTACCTTCAATTAGAGCGACACGCACTCACTTGATCTTATTTCTTTAAAATAAAGTAAAGTCAATTTCAGAGTGAGTGAGGTCATTTTTGAGAGTGAGGTAAGTCACGTGTGATCAAAAACTTAATCACGCAAATGAACTCGCTCAACTAAGAGTGAAAAGTAATGCACGCCATTCACTTGAAATTGCATGAAATAATGCAAAAAGCAGATACGAAAATCTGACGTCACATGGTCGTTACAAAAACCTTGACGAAATAAAAACATAGCAGGACAAGTCCTGACCTACAATTCAAAGATTTTTTATTGACAAAACAAAACATCTAGACCAAGAAAGGACTATGAATGAATTGGAAAAACTTTTTAAAAAAACCCAGTAAAATCAATGTCAAAATGCCGCATGTAAACAAAAAATCACCAGCGAGAAAGCGAATTTTAGTTCAAACACCTTTTTCTAACTCTACTTTAAAATAAGAACGGAAAAAATTAACGCCGCAAAACCACTCGCCTTTCCACTCCACTTCCTGTTTCGGCGTGCCCAAAATCACCACTTCAATTTGCCTTCGAATATCTGAAAATATCTGAACAGATCTTAAGACAACGCCCTAATACAATTACAATTCTTTGAATTGTAAAAATCAAGAGAAGGCCAGTAATAGCCTCAGCTATTGCTTTGCTGCTAACACAAAAGATATTCATTCAGAAACCACACGAACAATGAATATTTTTGAAAAAAATTAACAAACGCACAGAGGAAACTTACTGAAATTTTGATATCGCCAAGAATTGTAATAATGGAAACATAATAACTGGCAACGATCAAAAATACCTAAACTCAACAAAAATCTACAAGCTCAAAAAAGCTGATCATGCTACGCGCTTTCAACTGTGTCGAAATAACAAGCAGCATTCGTTCAAATTGCAATTATGAAACAACCTTTCACTGATTTTCAAACACGCAACACCATTAAAAGTGAATGGCCAATTCCACAGCAAACCTTGCATTGGAACGAAATAGGTTTTCAGAAAATAATGCTTTTGCGAAATACAAAAAGTATAAGCTCACAAACAAAAACGGGCTATACCCCAGTACAGAGCACGTGCCCTTATACCCCAGTACAGAGCACGTGCCATTACATAGTAAGTCATTGTAAAAATATGGTACGCACTTCTGGTGGTTACAAATAAAATGCACCCACTAAACTAGGGGAACAAAATTCGGTTTTTGAGTTCATGATTATAGAGGAAAGTTTTGAATAAGAGTGCCTTTATGCGACACATCTCTTTACTGTTAAAATTGGATGAGATTCAAACTATACATTGGGATTTTGGGCAAACGCTTCTAGCGGCTACAAATGGCACGCGCTTCTGGTGGCTACAAATAATATGCACCCACTAAACTAGGGGAACAAAGTTCGGTTCTTGAGTTCATGATTATAGAGAAAAGTTTTGAATAAGAGTGCCTTTCTGCGACACATTTCTCTTTACTGTTAAAATTGGATGAGATTCAAACTATACATTGGGATTTTGGGCACACCCTTCTGGTGGATACAAATGGCACGCTCTTCTGGTGGCTACAAATAATATGCACCCACTAAACTAGGGGAACAAAATTCGGTTTATGAGTTCATGATTATAGAGAAAAGTTTTGAATAAGAGTGCCTTTATGCGACACATTTCTCTTCACTGTTAAAATTGGGTGAGATTCAAACTATACATTGGGATTTTGGGCATACGCTTCTGGTGGCTACAAATAGCACGCGCATCTGGTGGCTACAAATAATATGCACCCACTAAACTAGAGGAACAAAATTCGGTTTTTGAGTTCATGATTATAGAGAAAAGTTTTGAATAAGAGTGCCTTTATGCGACACATTTCTCTTTACTGTTAAAATTGGATGAGATTCAAACTATACATTGGGATTTTGGGCACACCCTTCTGGTGGCTACAAATGGCACGCTCTTCTGGTGGCTACAAATAATATGCACCCACTAAACTAGGGGAACAAAATTCGGTTTTTTAGTTCATGATTATAGAGATAAGTTTTGAATAAGTGTGCCTTTATGCGACACATTTCTCTTTACTGTTTAAATTGGATGAAATTCAAGCTATAAATTGGGATTTTGATCAAGTTATCATTGCGTCATACTTCTTATATTTTCACAGGCAAGAAAGAGCACTAGTTTAGGGATCGATGGTTCATGGAATTGTTGATCAAAAGTTGAAATTAATTTGTGCTAAAATGCAACAAAGGCTAACTTACTTGGAGTCCTTAAGAATCGCGCTGAAGAACGTTTAATTCCCAATAATTCTAGTTTTTACCTTGTTACTTTTTCTTTTCCAACTTCAACAATGGAAGAAATTTAATACGGGTTGAGGTGGATACTGATGGAAAGAGGACTTGGTAGAGGTTTGGGTAGGGAGGGAGTAGGCAGTGTTGGGAGCTAGAAAGGCAGCTTGAGGGGGTTGAGAGGCGTGCGTGTGGATGGGAGGGGGTGGTAAGTTTGTTCGGGGCGAGTGATCTGAATAGGGATAAAGGACTGTTATAGGAAAAAAACTTCCCGAAATGACCTCTCGACATTGAATATTACCACTTCCTAATTCTTATGTCTTAGAAACTAAGCTCATTGTTAAGAACAATATTAAAAAAGAACAGAAGTGTTGATTCTTAAAGTTCAGTTCAAAAACAAGTTCAGTTCCTCGAGTCGAAAACGACACAAACATTTGCAATAATCTCTCCAAACTTCGTTTGATAGCAATTAAAAACCTCACGTCAAAATTAAGGCACAAAATAAATACTTTAACAAAGGTTCGTTGCCATTAAAAAGTCAAACTCATTTAAAAAAATGAGAAATATCTTATCTTAGAGACGAAGTATTGGCTCCCAAAAAATACAACAGGATCCATAGCAAAAGGATTAATTACCGCAGCTTCGTTTCAAAGGTATTTTCCAACGTACAAACAAAAATAAGCTGAGTGGAAAAATTGGCAAAATGGTTGACTAAATGCAACATTCTGTCGAAAATATTCAAAGTAATTCAATCAACGCGGAGTACGAAAAACATTTTTATTGATGGGTCATCATTAGTTCACGCGGCAATTTTACTACGTTTACCTTTTCAGTCCAGCCGTCGAAACACAGTACTTCTAGAAACAAAAACTGTAAAAACCAGTACTCATCTTTGATCCGTAAAGAAATCAAGAACACCTCAAAACAGCTGAAATAATGAAGACTCTTGTAAAGAGTCTGTTATTTAATGAGAGGATACAGTGGCTAGTATTAATACCAATGAACATTGGAGTTGGTAACTGTAACTTACAAGAACAAACATCAAGTAGCAGGCATCTACAGTTCTGCTTTATGGGTTTATCCCGGTTCTATTTTTGATTATGTGCTTTGATACTAATTCCTTTCAATTTAGATTGCTTTGCTGAGTAACTACTGTTTAAAAGCACTTTGAGCAGAATGTGCGACGAATAAAACTAGCCTGGAGAAATATCACGCAAAATATCGAAAAATCGGCAAAATGAGGCAAAGCGAAACAAATTTTTGCCCGTAAAATAGGAGCGCAGTAATAGCCTGCTGAGAAGATGAGGTCGGCTATATACATATACATAACCTGTATACACATAACCGATTATGATTTAAAGTGAAAAAATTACACCCATTTTGGCGAACTTTTCATTTGACTTTTAGTAGTAAACGGCCACCACAATGAGAGAACTTTAGATCACGCAAAACGAAAAAGTCTAACACGTTTACAATAATTATTTCAAGCTTCGTTCGAGAGCAATCAACCATTTAATTCCTTAAACATAGACCGACAAATGTCGGAAAAATTGCTTTTGAACGACAGGCGAGGCAATTTAATTCATGGTCTTTAGTATACATCAATTTTTATTTATGGGTACAAAAAACTCGACCCCACCGGGATTCGAACCACTGACCTCCCGCTCCATGACCACCCGCACTAACCACTGCGCTACGAGTCACTTACTTTTCCTATGCTGCAACCGATTTTATATTAGCAACAAGCTTTACTTCGGTGCACTAGAGATCACTCAAAAATGATGAATGAAAGCGTGAAAAATCCACTTGAGAAGTCCAAGAATGTTCTTGAAGAAAAGCGCAAAATTGTCAAGCACAAAATTTGCAAAAAAAACATAGCCGGTAGAATACCGGAAACGACTCGAATCGTCGTGCATTATAATCTCTAACCTAACCTTACCGAAATCAGAACCTCAAAATAGACAAGAAGAAAACAAAAGTAGCCCAACAAACCACATTAAAGTGTTTTAAAAACGCCGACAATTTTTTAGGTGCGGGGGAGCTAGGTAGGGTGGGTGGGTTGGGGAGGTGGGTAGTGCTGGGGTAGTGGGGGGGTAGGTGGGGGGGGGTAGTTAGGTGAAGGTAGGGGGTAGTTTGGGGGGGGGGGGGTAGGTGGGCGGGGGGGGGGGGGGGTAAGTTGGGACAGGGGGGGGGTAGGTGGTGGGGGTAGGTAGGTGGGTAGAGAGGTTGGAGAGGTGGGTAGTGCTGGGGTAGTGGGGGGGGGTAGTTGGGGGGTAGCTAGGTGGAGAGGAGGGGGTAGTGGTAGGTGGGGGTTAAGTTGGGGGGGGGGGGGGTTGCGGTGGCGTTGCGTGGGAGGTAGGTGTTGGGGGGGGGGTAGATATGTAGTTGGGGGGGGGGTTTGTGGGTGTAGTTTAGATAATTAGGGGTGACTTATATAGTAAAAAAACTCAAAAGACCTCTTCACCTTGAACATTACCAGCAGTTCCTAAATACTATACATTACAAACGAACTACTGTTGAAGTCCAATGCTCGAAAACAGAAGTCAACAATCAAAAACGGAGGTAAATGCTCGAACAGAAAGAAGTCAAAATTCAAGTCATGAACAAACTTGCCTTCTGCTAAAAAAAAAACCTGTAGAATCTCAATACTCTTCGCGTCATAAAAACCTGTAGAATCTCAATTCTCCTCTTAGAGTCGTAAAAAGACACACACGTTTACAATAATTGCTATGAACTGCGGTCAAGAGCAATTAATAATTTTGTTTACCCTAGTGAAATGCAATTAAAGCAAGTGCAATAAAAAGAAACTTCCCGATTTCAACTTAGCCATATTTAGTTATTTTCTGCCCCTGACACACAAGTTTGTCCGTTGCAAGTGTGGTTGAGGCGTCCGTTCCAGTCTGTTCGGTTGGGTGACCGGACAATAGATCGAAAGCACAACAGATCGAAAACAGAAAAATTGGGACAATAGATCGAAAATTAATCTTTATTCTTATTGGTTGAAATTAAGCATTATTTGCGCGTTGCAATATAATTACCACATTATGGCCATGCCTCGCGAGCCATGGCCATGCCTTAGCGGCCCGTGGGACTTGATAAGAATCTATCACAACCGAATAAAATATCACAACAAAGCATGTTATATGCTGTATAATATATGAGCGCTCAAATCTGATTGGCCAATACGTAACTTGAACAATTTAATTTTCGATATATTGTCCCAATTTTCGCTTTCGATCTGTTGTCTTTCGATCTGTTGTCCTAGCACCGTTCGGTTGAAACATTTGGTTTTAATGTATAGCGATAAGATAATATACCATAGAAAACCTCAGAGTGAGTTGACTTTCAGATGAAGAAGAGTTAGAAATAAGGTTTACAACGCAGGTAAGCTTTGTGCTCAAATCTGTAACTATGAATGTCAAAACTGAATCGAATGCTGAAAATTAATTTGTTAAAAATAAATGAAGACAATTGTGATTGACAAAAGGTAAAAAAGATTTCAAAGACATATCAAAATTAGATGTTGCAGCACTAATGCTCCAAGCTTATATATGTCAATAATTTAAATTTATCACCAGTTTATTAATTTAATTAGGGCAAAGGTTTCGGAGAAGCTTTCCATACTATATATTCACAAAATATTAATTTGAAAACTACTCTCTTCAAAATATTTCGGATCAACAGCCAGAGATCCTTAGTGATGTCTCATAACTCATAAAAAAATACACTACCAATTTATTCTGCCTATTCGTGTAATTTTACAGCAGAAGTTCAAGTTCACATGACGAAAAACATGTCACTCGAAGTCAAATTTTGTTGGAAGGCTTTAAAAGTGGCACTCATGACATTCAATAACACAAATAACCATTTGATTCTACTCAAAAGTAGTCATGCATTTAACAGAAGATTCCTGGTCAGCAATCAGATTAGGCACAGTTCTGACTTCAGTTTTGTAAATTATATAGCATCAATTCTATAAGCTTCAATTATGACAGATATTTACAGGTTTTAAGCTCTTGTCAAATATTTCAAAGTAGCATCAAATCATTTTTTCCGATTCATCTCAAATTATTGACAAAAAATAATTCTGAATTTTCTCTGACTTTCAATTTCAAAATTTTCCCCCTAGCAAGAAGTGTGAGCACTCAGAATAATATTAGAATTATGTTACCATATTTGATATTAATAAAAAAATCTCTCGTTGACGACATCAATCTCTATCAATACAGATCTCTTGAATCCGGTTTTGATTAATTGCTCATCCGAGACTCTCAGAGCAGGTGGTGACCAACTTCTTCTTACTCTTGTCGTAGACAGTCTTGTACTGCTCAGGTACAGGGAACTCTGCAAAGTCCCCGTCTTCCCCTGGCACCAGGATGTTCATTTCGGATGACTTGGCTGTCACTATCTCGCACTCCAGACATTCACTACTGAGAAACACTTGTGCTCCGTCTGTTTTGTCAATGTTCAGCAATGGCATCTTCGAAAGGGCCTACAGTCCAAACAAATGTTGACGTTTACACTTCGCAAAGCGCAACCTCATTAAAAGGATTTATATTGAAGTTGATTCACATAAAAAAGAAAAGCTACAGAAAGAATTGACCAGCATATAACTGGAGCATTGACGACACATGTGCATTGAAGAGACGCAAGATCAGGTAATGATCAATGCATATGAGGGAGCAATTCATAAATTGACATGAATAAACAAGGAGGTAACAGAAAATTATCTCAAAAGTGTAAATGTTCAGCAACGCCTCACCTGTATCTGGACACTCTTGCAGTTGACAAGATCGACAGAAGAGAGAAGGTCATCAAACACAACCCCACACTTGACACAGTTGTCCAAGGAGATGAAATTCACCTATAAAACAACTCATATCTGCTCAGGGGCTCGACTGAAGATCCCTGGAAGCACAACCCTTTTTGGTGTTTTGAAACTGCGCAACTCAAAACTCCAAGTGCTTCGAACAATGATTAATCCCTTAGCATTGATGAAATCATAGACAAGTTGTGCATCATACTATATAAATTATAATGCAACAAGAACAAAAAACTTCCAGGCTGCTTTGTACTGAATTACCTCTAAAAATTAGGCAGACCGCTTTCGGTACTGCAATCTATCAATCATGTAGTGTTTTTAGATCTTCAAAAATCCAACCTCCGTCAGGATAATTTTTCAAGTAACTTGCCTGTCCGTCTAGTTTTTCGTGCTTAATTGTCTTAGATAGTCTTCAAGTCTTGCAGGTTAAAATAAGTTCGATAGGCGCTATTTGAGGTTGTACTTCACTAATTTCCTGTCTGCCATGAGTTTTAAAATAGGTCGAATCCTTCAGATAAAATATCAATAAAAAGTCCTCACCTTGTTTTTCACGATTAATGTAGTATTCTTGCAGCTGTACATGTAGATTGTGTGTTTGAAGTTCGTGATCTCCAAAGTAATGGTCTCGTCCTTGTAGTTTTCAATAACCCATTTCTTGTCCTGTTCCAACTCCATCTTGGGGGGCTTCTGAACAACTGGCTTCGCTGCCGCAGCTGCCGGCTTGGGTTTGGTCGAATCAGCAGCACCGGCTGGGACGCTTGATCCCGCACGTAGCTCTGGGTTCTTGTGCGTTTGCATGTCTTTTGTCACCTTGCGCAAACCTGAAGGAATTGATCTATCAAGTTGAGGTAATAGCTAGCACGTACGCTTTACAAGGTACAGTGTTTAATATTAAGTTAAGCGAAGACAGTAAAGGTAGTTATGGGCTATGAAAACGCGCTAACGCAAAATTTGCGTTTGAGAGCAAGACTACATGTAGCAAACACCAAAATAGCTGTGAATGAATGGACCATGTTGGAGTTACGGTAAAGCGCCAAAGTTTGCGTCCTCCAATGTTGAAGTAACAATTTCAATAAATCACACACTCCCCAATGTTGCAACACAATGTGCTTTCATCTTCTAATAGGTTAATATTTGAACAAAAAGTTTTAGCTACCCCATTTTTCAGTAGGACAAATGTGGTTTTACATATTCAAATTAAAGTTGTCTTTTCAATTAGTCTCACAAAAATAAACTTATCTAGTACGTTAACAAGTCCCACAGTTCGCGATCTTCTTATTTGCTAATCTTGTTTGTAATTCACAAAACATGGATATCTTTTTACCGCGGAGTCAATAAGGTTCTTTTATACCAAGATGCTCAAAACAACTGAGACTGCCATAAAATAGCTGCTGCTGCTTCAGAAAACTGATGAAAAAACTGAAAATGACTAAACAAACGCATTTTTTCCAACCTCCAAATTTATTTGGGGGCTAGGAATTTTATGCTGACCTGGCTTTTTATTTAGTCAATTTTGGCCGATCGATATGCGGAAATATAAAGGCGTTAGCATTGAAAAGCTCTCGAAAAAATGAATCTTTTGTTGAAGAGAGTTTTTATAATTTCTCATTTTTTGCCGAAAAAATGAGGCCTAAAAATTCAAAATTTTTTCAAATAATTTTGATTAAAAAGACCATGATAAAAATGCCGTTAGCTTATAAAAACCTGACTCAAATAAAAGAACATAAACTGACTGACGTCTAACAAATTGCTCTCAAAAGATAGGCAGTGCAATTTAGTTCAGGCGCTGTAGCCTAGAAAAATTTTTCATGGGAGCAAAAAAATCCCAATACAGGGGATTCGAACCCGCGACTTCCAGAGTTCTCGACAGAAGCATAAACCACTCGAAAATGAGGCCTTCGTGAATTTCTAGCTTCCAATCGCTTTTTATTTTAGCAACAACTTTATTTCGGCGTTAGCAATTGCGATCACTCAAAAATGTCGAAGACGTGAAAAAGTCACTTGAGAAGTCAAGGAATGTTATAGAACAAAAGCGCAAAAATGGTCAAGGAAAATCAGATGAAGAAAACGTAGATGAAATCAGTTGCATAGATGATTATTTCACTTTTAAAGCACGTTTGGCAAAATCAGCGATGAAGGAACTCACAGAATAGTAACCTAGAGAAATCAAAAACAATTCACTGGAAATGTCGAAAAAACAGGTAGAATTAGGTAGTGCTAAACAAACATTCAATGCATAGAAAAAAATTGCACAAGTCAATCCTAAATTACAACTCAGAAATTTTCAGGAACAACTTGACCAGCATTCACTTGACCAGCAGACCAAGAGTCAAGCAAATTGAAGAGTCAAGCAAAAAATAGTTTCAGAATGTTCGAGAAAATAAAAATTCATTCCTGTATACTTTGTTGTTAAAACTTTGACAACTAATATTTCCTGCAAAAAAACGATGGAAATCGTACACAGGAAAAAAATTAATTTTTAGCAAAAATAAGCACAAAAATGGACTCAAAAAGAGGGAAATTTGATTTTTTTTCGCTTCATCGTTATGTTATATTTCCAAACAAAAAACCTCAGTCCAAAATCTACGCATATACTAACCTGCAGGCCTCTTCCAAACTGGCTGCGCATATGGGATACAAGCAGCGACAAAAACAAAAAACGTTAAAATTAACAAAGTAAAAAAAACTTGCATTTGTTATTGCACCTTATTTCTTTAAAATCCTTTTGATGCCACAAAAATCTACAAAGTTTTTAAGAAAACTTCAATAGCACCCCAAAATATAGAAAAAAATTTTCAAAAGATTTTTTTGATTAAGTTGTAAATACTATTGTTATGTAACTCAAAAAGCGAGCATGACAAGAACATCTGGCTAAAAAAAATTAACTATAAAACGTAAACGTCAATTGATATAAGCAACAAAAGTTACAACATTTGGTTCAAAAAGCTTAATGGAAAGATCATGCCTTTTTATTAGAGGCCCAAACAACTTTTAAACAACCTACAGGATTCTAATGCAACTTTATATTGGAAAACGTTTTAATTGTCGGTTCGATCACAAAAAAAGTTTTCGAAGCCACTATTTTCAGTGTAAAAAATTCCTCAAGATTACTTGGATGTATTGTTCTTCTTTGTCGGATATTGAGCTTCAAAAAAGTTCAGATAACCTAAAAAGATTATTCTCTGCGTCTCTTTGATCCCTAAAGAAGAATATTCGTAAAAGCAGAAATCTCGGTTTCGAAATTTTGAACATTTGATTAGAAATGAGTCAACTTTGGCCAAATTTGTAAATGTTCGGATATGATTCAATGTTGCTAAGCCGTGAATTTTTGGCAATATTAATGTTTGAAGGGACGTATAGCACAGCAATTTATATTGTTAGTCTTTCACCTACAATTTTTTTTCTGTCCCACTCTTTCACCTTGGAAAAAATGTCCTTTAACAGGTTGGAACTATTCCTTCAAGAGACAGATGGTGCCAAGCTCACCAATCGTCTCTTGTTAGGTTTTCATACGAATGATAGATCGGTAGGTTTTGATGGGTTTTGGTAGTTGTATGATAGGTTTTCATACAATAAAGAGCGAAAAAAACTTTTTGGGGACCAAGTAAAGCCGGAAGACTCCAGAAAACAGTCGAGGTAAAAATTGAGTTAGGCTGCAGTCCACTTGTCAGTAACCTAGAAAAATTCACTTAATATTAAATTTCAAACAAAAACAATGGAAAACGAGAAAAATTTTTTGAAACAAAATCATTGAAACAAAAAAAATACGGCTTTTTATGAATCTTAGCTGCAACATCACTTTTAACACTAGTATGAGTATATATAACATAAACCGACTAACGTCGGATAAATTGCTCTCGAACGACACACGAGGCATTTAATTAATAGGGGTTGTAGCCTTGACTAATTTCATGGGTGCAAAAACAAACTTCTCACAAAGCAGGGGTTCGACCTCCCGACATGCTGCGTAATAGACTGAATCATTAACCACTCCCTTTTCAGGTCTTGTTTTGTCTTCTTCTAAAATCGCTTTTGTTTTAGCTACAGACTTATCTGAAAAATAAGGTTACGCAATTTGAGGTTACGCAAAAATCAAGAAGTCAAGCGTGAAAAAGTCACTCAAGAAGTGAAATCGGAAGACTATTCAATAAAACAGTCAAGTGGAAATATTGCATACAAAGACACACATGTTTACAATAATTGCTTGAAATTTTGTTTGAGTGCAATTAACAGAATAGATTGCAGCATAATATAAAAGTTTGAGCCTAAGTTCCAATGGTGTGACTGCCTGTAATTTTTCATAAATCAGATTAAAATAAATAACAGTTTCAATAAATTACAAACAGACGGTAGATAGCCGCAAAATAGCAGTGAACCTAACACTAATTTGTTTTTTCATTCCCCTGCGAGGTGTTTAATTTTTTTCTCCATCAAAATACATCTCCTAAGCAATAGAGCTCTTTTTGTTGCACTATGTTGACCTTTAATTACAGATGTTATCATAAAAAACATAGCCATCAGATTGCCGGAATAGATGCGAAAGAATAGACTCAAGCGTCGTATAATAGAGATCGAAACAGATACATATAAGTTGAAAATGTTATCGGCGCCGCTCAAAAAGCCATGCAAAAAATTCAGCGATAAATTAATAAAGCTTGTTAAAATTCATTGGCGGAAGCCTTTTCCTTAGGGACCCTTATTACACATGAGTTCCTTTGAGTTAAACTAGTTCAAAACAAACTTATATTTAAAGTGTAAAATTCATTTTATTAAGTGAGGTAAGTCACCTATGATCAAAATCTAATCCCGCAAAAAACATTTACAAGAGCGTGAAACGACGTCACATGCGCAAAAGTTGTGAGAGAACTCATTCAAAAAATTTCACACAACTCTACTTTGAGAACAAATATAAAACAAAAAGAGCACCTGACGACAAAACAAAAAACCAAGAGAACCTCAATATAGCTCAGGTCAGCTTAGCAGCTATAATTAAGTTCGAGTGTTGAGTTGAAGTTTTTAGGAGTGACGTAAGTCACCTATGACAATTAACCACACTATATTAAAAACATAGGCGGCAGATTGCCGGAAAATGACCGCGATAGACGCTTGTGGCATTCCATCGATTTAAAACAACTAAAGAAATAAGATTGACTGATTGACTACTAGTCCGTTAAGAGACCACTAGACTGTTTGGGTTAAATTCGGAATGTCATTTTATCATCAAAGTTTAATGAGGCAAAAAACTTGCCAGAGAGTGCAATTAACAGAATAGATTGCAGCACAATATAAAAGTTTGAGCCTAAGTTCCAATGGTGTGACTGCCTGTAATTTTTCATAAATCAGATTAAAATAAATAACAGTTTCAATAAATTACAAACAGACGGTAGATAGCCGCAAAATAGCAGTGAACCTAACACTAATTTGTTTTTTCATTCCCCTGCGAGGTGTTTAATTTTTTTCTCCATCAAAATACATCTCCTAAGCAATAGAACTCTTTTTGTTGCACTATGTTGACCTTTAATTACAGATGTTATCATAAAAAACATAGCCGTCAGATTGCCGGAATAGATGCGAAAGAATAGACTCAAGTGTCGTATAATAGAGATCGAAACAGATACATATAAGTTGAAAATGTTATCGGCGCCGCTCAAAAAGCCATGCAAAAAATTCAGCGATAAATTAATAAAGCTTGTTAAAATTCATTGGCGGAAGCCTTTTCCTTAGGGACCTTTATTACACATGAGTTCCTTTGAGTTAAACTAGTTCAAAACAAACTTAAAGTTTAAAGTGTAAAATTCATTTTATTAAGTGAGGTAAGTCACCTATGATCAAAATCTAATCCCGCAAAAAACATTTACAAGAGCGTGAAACGACGTCACATGCGCAAAAGTTGTGAGAGAACTCATTCAAAAAATTTCACACAACTCTACTTTGTGAACAAATATAAAACAAAAAGAGCACCTGACGACAAAACAAAAAACCAAGAGAACCTCAATATAGCTCAGGTCAGCTTAGCAGCTATAATTAAGTTCGAGTGTTGAGTTGAAGTTTTTAGGAGTGACGTAAGTCACCTATGACAATTAACCACACTATATTAAAAACATAGGCGGCAGATTGCCGGAAAATGACCGCGATAGACGCTTGTGGCATTCCATCGATTTAAAACAACTAAAGAAATAAGATGGACTGATTGACTACTAGTCCGTTAAGAGACCACTAGACTGTTTGGGTTAAATTCGGAATGTCATCATCAAAGTTTAATGAGGCAAAAAACTTGCCAGAGAGTGCAATTAACAGAATAGATTGCAGCACAATATAAAAGTTTGAGCCTAAGTTCCAATGGTGTGACTGCCTGTAATGTTTCATAAATCAGATTAAAATAAATAACAGTTTCAATAAATTACAAACAGACGGTAGATAGCCGCAAAATAGCAGTGAACCTAACACTAATTTGTTTTTTCATTCCCCTGCGAGGTGTTTAGTTTTTTTCTCCATCAAAATACATCTCCTAAGCAATAGAGCTCTTTTTGTTGCACTCTGTTGACCTTTAATTACAGATGTTATCATAAAAAACATAGCCATCAGATTGCCGGAATAGATGCGAAAGAATAGACTCAAGTGTCGTATAATAGAGATCGGAACAGATACATATAAGTTGAAAATGTTATCGGCGCCGCTCAAAAAGCCATGCAAAAAATTCAGCGATAAATTAATAAAGCTTGTTAAAATTCATTGGCGGAAGCCTTTTCCTTAGGGACCTTTATTACACATGAGTTCCTTTGAGTTAAACTAGTTCAAAACAAACTTAAAGTTTAAAGTGTAAAATTCATTTTATTAAGTGAGGTAAGTCACCTATGATCAAAATCTAATCCCGCAAAAAACATTTACAAGAGCGTGAAACGACGTCACATGCGCAAAAGTTGTGAGAGAACTCATTCAAAAAATTTCACACAACTCTACTTTGTGAACAAATATAAAACAAAAAGAGCACCTGACGACAAAACAAAAAACCAAGAGAACCTCAATATAGCTCAGGTCAGCTTAGCAGCTATAATTAAGTTCGAGTGTTGAGTTGAAGTTTTTAGGAGTGACGTAAGTCACCTATGACAATTAACCACACTATATTAAAAACATAGGCGGCAGATTGCCGGAAAATGACCGCGATAGACGCTTGTGGCATTCCATCGATTTAAAACAACTAAAGAAATAAGATGGACTGATTGACTACTAGTCCGTTAAGAGACCACTAGACTGTTTGGGTTAAATTCGGAATGTCATTTTATCATCAAAGTTTAATGAGGCAAAAAACTTGCCAGAGAGTGCAATTAACAGAATAGATTGCAGCACAATATAAAAGTTTGAGCCTAAGTTCCAATGGTGTGACTGCCTGTCATTTTTCATAAATCAGATTAAAATAAATAACAGTTTCAATAAATTACAAACAGACGGTAGATAGCCGCAAAATAGCAGTGAATCTAACACTAATTTGTTTTTTCATTCCCATGCGAGGTGTTTAATTTTTTTCTCCATCAAAATACATCTCCTAAGCAATAGAGCTCTTTTTGTTGCACTCTGTTGACCTTTAATTACAGATGTTATCATAAAAAACATAGCCGTCAGATTGCCGGAATAGATGCGAAAGAATAGACTCAAGTGTCGTATAATAGAGATCGGAACAGATACATATAAGTTGAAAATGTTATCGGCGCCGCTCAAAAAGCCATGCAAAAAATTCAGCGATAAATTAAAAAAGCTTGTTAAAATTCATTGGCGGAAGCCTTTTCCTTAGGGACCTTTATTACACATGAGTTCCTTTGAGTTAAACTAGTTCAAAACAAACTTAAAGTTTAAAGTGTAAAATTCATTTTATTAAGTGAGGTAAGTCACCTATGATCAAAATCTAATCCCGCAAAAAACATTTACAAGAGCGTGAAACGACGTCACATGCGCAAAAGTTGTGAGAGAACTCATTCAAAAAATTTCACACAACTCTACTTTGTGAACAAATATAAAACAAAAAGAGCACCTGACGACAAAACAAAAAACCAAGAGAACCTCAATATAGCTCAGGTCAGCTTAGCAGCTATAATTAAGTTCGAGTGTTGAGTTGAAGTTTTTAGGAGCGACGGAACTCACCTATGACAATTAACCACACTATATTAAAAACATAGGCGGCAGATTGCCGGAAAATGACCGCGATAGACGCTTGTGGCATTCCATCGATTTAAAACAACTAAAGAAATAAGATGGACTGATTGACTACTAGTCCGTTAAGAGACCACTAGACTGTTTGGGTTAAATTCGGAATGTCATTTTATCATCAAAGTTTAATGAGGCAAAAAACTTGCCAGAGAGTGAAATGACGTCACATGACCAAAAGTTGAGAGGAAGAAGTAATCCAGAAAATTTAACTTTTTCAGCTTTACTGTGTGAACAAATGTCAAACGAAAAGAGCGCCAGACGACAAAACAAAAAAAACCAAGCGCACCGCAATATAGCTCCACTCAGCCTACAGCTTCGCAGCTATAACTAAGTTCGAGTGTTGAGTTGACGTTTTCTGGAGTGACGTAAGTCGCCTATGAAAATAAACCACGCTATATAAAAAACATAGCCGGCAGATTGCCGGAAAATAGCAGCCTTTAACGCGCTTCATGTACATCAGGATTGAAACAGAAAAAGACACCATAGCCGGCAGATTGCCGGAAAATAGCCACGATACACGCCTGTGGCATTCCATGAATTGAAGCAACTAAAGAAATAAGAGAGACTGTTGACCACCACTCCATTAAAAGACCACTAGACTGTTTGGGTTAGATTCGGACTGTCATTTTATGATCAAAATCTTATCACGCAAAAAAACTTTTGCCAGAGAGTGAAATGACGTCACACGCGCAGGTGTAAGAAGTCATTCAAAAAACTTTGACTTTTTCAGCTTTACTGTGTGAACAAATGTTAAACGAAAAGGAGCGTCAGCCAACAAAAAAATCCAAGAGCACCAAAATATAGCTCCACTCAGCTCACAGCTTCGTAGCTATAATTAAGTTCGAGTGTTGAGTTGACGCTTTCTGGAGCAACGTAAGTCGCCTATGAAAATTAACCACACTATGTTAAAAACATAGGCGGCAGATTGCCGGAAAATAGCCACTATAGAAGCTTGTGGCATTCCATCGAATTGAAACAACTAAAGAAATATGATAGACTGATTGACCACCAGTCCGTTAATAGACCATTAGACTGTTTGGGTTAGATTCGGACTGTCATTTTACAATCAAAATCTAATAACGCAAAAAACTTGTCAGTGAAATGACGTCACATGCGCAAAATTTGTTAGTGGGAAGAAGTAATTCAGAAAATTTGACTTTTTCAGCTTTACTGTGTGAACCAATATAAAACAAAAAAGAGCGCCAGACGAAGAAACAAAAAACCAAGAGCACCGCAATATAGCTCCGCTCAGCTTACAGCTTCGCAGCTATAACTAAGTTCGAGTGTTGAGTTGACGTTTTCTGGAGTGACGAAAGTCGCCTATGAAAATTAACCACGCTATATTAAAAACCTAGCCGACAGATATCCGGAAAATAGCCGCCTTTAGCGCGCTTCATGAACATCAGGATTGAAACAGAAAAACAAACCATAGCCGGCAAATTGCCGGAAAATAGCCGCGATAGACGCTTGTGGCAATCCATGGAATTGAAACAACTAAAGAAATAAGATAGACAGATTGACAACCAGTCTAATAAGACCTCTGGACTGTTTGGGTTGGATTCAAACTGTCATTTTATAATCAGAATCTAATCACGCAAGAAACTTTTGCCAAAGAGCGAAATGACGTCACACGCGCAAGTGGAAGAAGTCATTCAGAAAATTTTGACTTTTTTAGCTTTACTGTGAACACATTTTAACCGAATAGGAACGCCAGACAACAAAAAAACCAAGAGCACCAAAGTATAGCTCCACTCAGCTCACAGCTTCGCAGCTATAATTAAGTTCGAGTGTTGAGTTGACGTTTTTTGGAGTGACGTAGGTCGCCTATGACAATTAACCACGCTAGTCATATTCCGGCAGATTGCAGGAAAATCGCCGCCGTTAACGCGGTTGATGCACATCGGGATTGAAACAAAAGAAAACATAGCCAACAGATTGCCGGAAAATAGCCGCGATAGACGCTTGTGGCCTTTCAAGGAATTAAAACCAAAGAAATAAGATAGACAGATTGACCACCAGTCCAATAATAGACCACTAGACCTTTTGGGTTAGATTCGGACTGTTAATTTATGAGACACATACGCTCGATAAGGCAAGGTCCTAAGAGCTTTTTCAATTTTAATATTCTAAATCAAAAACTCAAGACTCTATACTCAAGAAAGGGGGCATTTATGTTTGGCACTGCTTGCATGCACACTATCCGATCTTCAACTAGTAAATGTTCATAAAACTTAAAGTTCATTAAGTGTATTTAGTAGTCAGTTTTGTTTGTGCGGTAAGTCACGCAATTGGCCTAAAAGCAGAACAAACGACGTCACGAACACAAATTTTAACTAAAAAGCAGTAGAAGTCACTAAGAGTCAAATTCAAGAAGTCAGGTCGTAAGAATCATCGATGGAGACGAGGAATTAAACAACATAGCATGACAAGTCCTGAAATACAATTCAAAGAAATAAATTAATTTATGACCTGACAATCATTTAATCCGCTTTAAAATATAAATGAGAGCTGTTAGTAATTTGAGCATTAAAACAACACAAGAACAAAAACAGGAAAGACTAAAAATTCAATTTTTAATTCTTGAAAAGACAGCATTAACATAAAAAAACTGTTATGAACTCACACTGCCAACTATACTCCTCTATTTCTTATAAACAACCTGTCATTAAATGTCGATGAGTCCTCTCACTAATAATATTAAATGATAAAACAAAAATAAGCAAAAAATTGAAATAAAACTCGCAGAAACTTTTTGAAAACAGTTAGCATAAGTCACAGAACGCAACAGCTACTGAAGGATACAATTATACCAATTCATTCAGTCCTCAAGGAGCATCGTTGAAACCTGTGATCGACGAGATTAAGTGATAAGACAGCAATAAGTACAATAAATACTAGCAAAACTAAAAAAGATCAATAAGTTTTTTTTAAAACGAACAAGCATATGAGCCACAAAAAGCAATAGCTATGAACTAAAAAGATTTGCTTTAGTTGCATTTTTTAGACAAGCAGCGACACCTATCAAAACTGACACTAAGAGTTAAGACGACAAAGTTGCTAAGAAAAATTAACTAAACTTAAAAAGATTGATAATTATTATTGAAAACAATTAGTGTCGAAGTCATAGAAAGCACTAGCTTTGAACAAAATCGATTAAATTTATAAACCCAACCTCTATTAGCGGCATCAGAGACCTGCCCCCAATGAGATTAATTGATAAGACATCAAAAAGTAAAAGAGTTGCGAAACTGAAAAATTCACTCGTATTTTTGATAAGTGTGTCAAAGTCATGAATACCACTAGCTATTAACTCGAGCCTTTAATCAGATTTTTTACACCTCACTAACAACGAATCAGACCAATCATTGATGATTTTAAGTGATCAGACATATGATAATTTTTTTTAAAAAAAGTGGGCAAAATCTAAAATTCACTAATATTTTATGACAAAAAATAGTGACAAGTCATGAAAACATAACCGACTAAACGCCGGAAGAATTGCTCTCGAACGACTACTGGGAGCTCTAAAGAATTGAAGCCTGCTCCAGTCGGAACCGGGGGAGGGGAGTCTTAATCGGACTAAGAATTTCAATAGTGGGCTTCAAAGAACCACATTAGAGGTTAACATATACCACTATTCAGATTCAAAGTGAAAAATGGCACCAGTTTCGGCGCACTTTTCATTTGACTATTAGTTTTAAATTGCCGCCAATTGAGTTCAGCTGCTTGAAATAGTGATTGAGAGAGAAATTTAGATCACTCGAAACGCAAAGTCATGGCCGTAAAAGTCAATCGAAAAGTCAAAATTGTCAAGCGAACATTTTGAATTAAAAAAAGACACACACGTTTACAATAATTGCCATGAACTTTGTTCAAAAGCAATTAAACAACAATTTCTCACTCCACTTTAAAGGTCGTTTGAAAAAAAATCACGCCTTTCACCTGCTCTAATTTTCGCTCTCTGTAGTACTTCAGCGTGACTAAAATCACCACCCAGATATAAAAAAGACAGCGCACCAATACAATTCAAATTCTTTCAAATGTAAAAAAACCACGACGCCCCAATAATAGCCGTTATCGATTCGCGGCTATTTAAAAAAGAAGAGATAAATTGACCGAATCTTTTTCTATTTTTTCAGTGTCATAAAGTGTTCTATTTGGCGTGCAGTTTCAGTTGGATTCTAAAACTATACTTGTAAGCTGAAAGCTAAAAAGCCTTATGCCAATTTCAGCTAGCAAACACTCTATTTAACTTTGATAACCTAATTCTCAATGACTGAATGGCCGGCTTTGTCGGTTTATCCCGTCTCTTTTGATTTTGATCTTTTGACTTTGACGGTATTCACCACATTGAGTAATTCAATGCGTTAAAGAATTTAAAATCCATTTAGTTGAAACAGTGAGTGAAGTAAGACAGAAGTCAAACGTGAAAATAGTGACTTATGTACAACGAAAAACGTGCTCAAAAGATAAAGCGAATTATAAAAAAGGAGAACGCCTAAATAATAGCCGTTGAGAGGCTGACGGCGGCTATTAATTAAACGAGAAATTAAGAAATACAGTTTGTGGTGAGGTGTACCTTTAGTGATATCTGTGCCCATATTGAGTTGTGCAAACAGTTCGGCCCTCCCATCGTCACCACCACTACCGTCACCAGAGGGTGCTTCTCCCGCGGGGGGTGCAGGCGGCGGTGGGGGAGGGGGCAGTCCAGCTGGAGGGGGAGGAGGAGGGGCTCCAGAAGATTGTCCAATAGGTGCCTAAAATACGCATGTATTCTAATAACTTAAAATTTGAATTAATTTTTTATATTACAGTTAGCCTCTTTGTGCTCAAGTCTTGCTGGTCGCTTCAATCTTCATTACATTATCTTCTGTTTAATCAGCTAAAAACGCGTCAAGAAGAGAATACATACATTTCTTGGAATAGACTGCTTTAAAATGCTTTCCAGACATACGTGATTTTTTTTTCAATCGTTTAATATAGCCATACGAGCAGAACTTTCCCATAATGCAGTGCCAGATTACACAACTCAATTCTGAATTATTATCTTTTAATTTGTTTCTTGTTTTTAGTCTGCAATCCATTAACAGTAGCCTGTTCTCAGCCGTCCTTTTTCTATTGTTCCCCACGTCTCAGACTGCAATTGAAATTAACAATCGCGAACCAAAATCGCGAACGTCGGTAATAAAGAAGTAAGCATTTTCTACAACTGCTTTTTGTCAAAATAGCTGCATTCATCAATCTAACTTTCCTTGTGATTATGTCACTGAAAACTTCGGCAATCAATTGGCGTAGTTGACGTAGTGTCAGAAATAAGTTTTTTCGATTAGATTGTAATACTGGAATGATCTAAGGTATGGAAGATGGTCTCACATTCATACTATCATCACTATTCTACCAATTAATTAGAAGGTTCGAAAAAGTAGTAATCATGGCATGTTTACCCTTTTTTGTATTCATTATTACCGCAACCGAGATCTTCTTGTAAAGGAATCAAGTTTCTTGATATTACCCTTTTCCATCACCACCAATTTGCTCAAGCGAGTCAGTCACTCTCAGTCACACAAAGTCGCGTAGTATTTGATTTCTTTTCCCTTATTATTTATAGCTACGGGTTTCCCGTTTCTGTGAACCATAAAGGCTCGAATATGTGGTCATATATATTCACTTACTCTCATTTCTTTAATATGGCTCGAACATCTTGTTATATATTGATGCAGTTGATTCTAATTTGGGAAGATCAGAAAATTGAAATGTTCGATAGAACTTGTCTTGGTCAGCTAGACTTAGTCACAAGAGCATAAACACTTGTTTACAAAAATTTCACAATTATCTTTGCCTCTTTTCTTTAAGTCGATATCAAAGACAAATTTTATTTATCACCACACAAAGTTGATTTCTTCTTCGCAGACATACAACAGCCACATAGCGCCCGCATACTTACAGTTCCCTTCCATACGAGCCCAGTGGGGTAGTAATCTTTAAGAACCTCCTCCAGTATTCTGAAATAGCTCATCAGACTCTGCACCCACGCTTTCTCCTCATCTCCACCAGCCTTGATTGCCCGGTTTCCGTAGAACAGGGTCGACTCTTTACACTCTTTCACAAAATTATTCGGCTTGCCAGGCTGAAATAAGAAACATTCAAGCATGTTTTCCGTAATTTCAATTTCTATAAATTTTTCGGATCTTTCTTTACTGCGGGAGGGGGAGGGTGCATAACGTACTTGGGGGGGGGGGGGGGGGGGGTTGCATTACAAACAAATGGAAAAGATTCAATTTTTCTCTTCATTGAAAACAAGTTGTTTAATTAACTGCGACAGAGATTGTGTGATTTTTCCATCAAGGTTACTGACTTTTCCTCAGCGATATTCGTAAATATTCATAGAGCAAAGCGATTACACAACTTAAGGCTATCATCTGAATGGAAATAGAGTGTCAGTGATGCATTTTTAATTGCCGATACTAACCCAAGAAATAAGTGAAAAATCGGTCATTATTTTTTTTATCAAACCTGTTCAAACTTCACTACAAGAACTTCATGCATGCATTTTGCAAAGACAATTATCATAGAGCGTCATTTAATAGAATTGGTTTCAAGTTCTTTATACCAAAACAACAAGCAGCTAATTATTCTATTCTTAGTCAAATATAAATTGAGAAACGGCTACAATGCTCGCTGCTATCAATGTGCATAAAACGTGGGGTGTTGCAAAACAATCGAGAATGAGTAGGCATTCAGATTCAAGTTGTGAAGGTTACATCTCGATGAAAAGATCTCTATAGAATAAAATTCTGTTTTGCTCAAGCAAGTGATCCAGAAGTTATAATCTAATAACCGCTAAAAAAGACCCAAGTTGTTCCTCTGAATTGAGTAGAATAGCTTTCTTGCAACTGTTTTGTTTTTATTTTTTTTTGTCTTTTCGGGGACACAGAGAGCAATTGAACACGTTTGAAGAAAATAACTTCACGCAAGCCCTACTTCTTCAAAGTTCCACATTTTTTCAGTACGGAAACGCCAATGTATCTGACAACATTTTGAACTTCTCATTCAACTACAAAAAAATTTCTAAAAAGTTTTTGAATAGAACTCAAATTAAAAAAAACTGAGTTGTTTTTTCTTTAAGAAAAGAATAATGATACGAAATTTTTGCACCATTTGGGAGATACCTCGTTTACTGTGCCATTTTGTGCTGCTTTTAAAAACAACTGTTTTTTCAATTTCTAGAAAATGATTGAATCTAGAAAATGATTGAATCTAGAAAGATTGTATGCTTGTCGATGCTCAGCAGACTTTCGAAAGATGACCGTCATTGATTGCCCTAAAATCGATTGAGATAAAAAAAATTCTTAATTCTAAAGTTGGTAGTTGCTGCTACTTTGATTGAATTTCATAGCATGGCGAAAAATGGCGTCATGCACGCAATTCAGTTAAAATTGCATGATATAATAAACAAAAAGTAGATTTGAAGTGATTGTAAGGTCAGATGGTCGTAACAAAAATCTTGACGACGAAATAAGTATAAAAACCAAGAGAAGACCAATAATAGTCCAGCTATCGCTTTGCGGCTTTTAATAAAAATTAGACTTACTAATTGAGACTATTGAACAAGCGCCAGGTATCTCAAACTGGGCTTATTCTGTTTCTATTTTCGATTTAGGTTTTCTGATAGTAGCTATACATTATAGATTGCTTTGCTGCGCAACTGCTTTTGAAAATCACTTTATACAGAATGAGCAAAAGAAAGCAACTAGTCTAGAGACTCCAAAAAATATTTCCCGCAAAATACTGAAATGACGGAAAAGATTGGTGTAAAAAATAATAACCGGCTGAGAAGATGACGGCGGCTAATAAACCTTTATAAAAAGTTCAGTATATTAAAAGAATTTCTCAGGACAGTTTTCTCGTGCATGGGCAGGATCGTCCAAAAATGTGCAACAAATGATTGGTTCAAATGGCGAACGTATCTTCTTAACCTAAATGTCCTGAAAAACAAAAATTGAGAACAATTATTTGTCAATTTGCGTACTACCAACATTTCCAATATAATAGAAAACATTTTGCTAATAAACTTCTATTTCAATAGCTAGACAATCGTCCTAGATAGAGCAGGATTGTCAAAAAATGTGCAACAAATGATTGGTTCAAATGGCGAACGTATCTTCTTAACCTAAATGTCCTGAAAAACAAAAATCGAGAACAATTATTTGTCAATTTGCGTACTACCGACATTTCCAATATATCAGAAAACATTTTGCTAATAAACTTCTATTTCAATAGCTAGACAATCGTTCTAGATAGAGCAGGATTGTCAAAAAATGTGCAACAAATGATTGGTTCAAATGGCGAACGTATCTTCTTAACTTAAATGTCCTGAAAAGAACAAAAATTGAGAACAATTAATTGTCAATTTGAGTACTACCAACATTTCCAATATAATAGAAAACATTTTGCTAATAAACTTCTATTTCAATAGCTAGACAATTTTCCATTAAACAAGAAATTACGGTCGCAATGTCACCAGATTAAAATTGACGTAGCATTTTCCTCTGGAGCGAAATGACTTGCAGTAGATTTGAACTTCATGCTCTGACTTGCATGGAACTTAGCATGCTTAAAAATCACTGTTTATAAATTAATATAAAGTAAGGTTCTTTAACATAATATCTTCAGCTAAGTCATTTTTTCATATGTATCGTTTCATATCTCGCTTTTCATATAAAACAAGGGTTTATAAAATGTTGCGGAATCTCTTAGTCTCATATCGCGGCATTTCATAATCACAAAAATATTCCAATATTGCTATTCAAATGGCATAAGAATTCTAAGAAATTGATTCAGACAACTGGACAAAAAATCATAGTCCGAAAACTACAAAACAAACTACACTATCGAAATCGCTAAATCAACATGCCTCCTTCTTGCATCCTAGGACACTCATTGGCAAAATACATTATTAAAAACCTATTTTTACCATTCGAATAGGAGCTGATATTTTCAAGCATACTCAGAGATGAAATAAAAAGCCCATTTGGTAATCATGACGGAGTAAAATTTGTTTAACTAAGATCAAATTCAAAAATTTGCGGTCTTTCCCATTATACTCACCCCTCCCAATCATGGTAATTGTAACATACTGGCGGTGGCAATAATTGCGTGAAATATCAACGGTGGCTATAATGTGAAAGATCCAAAATTTACAGTGAAAATTCAACAGCTTCATCTTGAAATTCAACAGCTTCATGACGAACCAATTTTAAATGAAAATGAATTTTAGTGATTACCAGAAACTGGCTTTCTTCTAGTGCAAGAACCGTTTTTCTTAAAGACTCAAATTCTCTCTCAAACCGTAGTTACATGAGAAACAGGTGTGCGGTGTGCAAAAAATCTGATCTTCTCAGAAAAAAGTGAGTTCCCATTGAAGGCTTCCTCACGTATTAATTCTCAATACCGGTTTTATTAGTTAATTTCTTATGTCTTATCTTTTATAAAGCTAATAAACTCAGGGTAATTTTCGTTAACATGCAGCTAGACAATACCGCGGATAATTATTCTTTTCTAAATGAAATGTTAAATGAAAAATTTCGATCACGGAAACTGAACGTAGCAATTGAAAACGTGAAACGCCATCAGAAATCGCACAAACCGCGTTGGTCATAATACAACAGGACTAAGCAGTTGTTAGAGTTATCATCTGAGAGCAATTTATGAAAGATCCTCAAAATCTGCTGGAAAAATTCACAAGCTGCAATATTTTCCGCACAAAATAAATGAACATAGCCACCAGATAGCCGAAAGAGCTGCGAAAGAATAGACCTGCGTGCCGTATAATAGAGATAGAAATAGAGACAAAACTAAATTGAAAAAAAAATCAACGCCGCTAAAAAAGCTAGGTAAAAATTATTAGGCGATAACAAGATTGTTAAAATTCACCCCGCAGAAGCCTCTTATTAGGGACCTTTACGGAAAACATGAGATCCTTTGACCTTAAACAAATTCAAATTAAACTTAAGTTTCAAAGTGCAAAAGCGATTTTATTGAGAGGTAAGTCAATCTAATTAGGCAAAAAATTTTGCTAAGAGAGTGAGAAATGACGTCACGCGCGCAAACGCCGTTAGTGAGAGGAAGAAGTCATTCAGAAAATTTGACTTTTTCAGCTTTGCTGCGTGAAGAAATGGAAAACGAAAAAAAAAACAGGACAAGTTCTGACGTACAATTCGAAGAATTTCCGTTGACTAAACAAAAAACTAGACCTGGAATGAACTATGAATGGATTGGAAAACACATTTAGAAAAAAATCCGATCCAAAAATCGAAAAACTGTTAAAAAATCAAAGTGAAATTGCCGCATGTGAACAAAAAAACCACTAGCGAGAAAACGAATTTCTGTTCAAAACCCGTTTTCTCACTCTAGTTTAAAATTAGAGCAAAAAAGTCACGCCGCAAATTTACTCGCTTTTTCGCTCCACTTCCCGTTTCGGCGTGACCAAAATCACTACTCTAATTTGACTTCAAAAATCATGAAAATGTGTGAAGAGACCTTAATAAACATAGCCGGCAGATTGCCTGAATAGCTGCGAAAGAATAGACATGCGTGTCGTATAATAGAGATAGAAACAGAGACAGATCTAAATTGAAAAATCGACGCCGCTCAAAAAAGTAGGCTAAAAAACATTCAGCTATAAATTAGTGAAGCTTGCTAAAATTCATCCCACGGACGCCTTTTATTAGGGACCTTTACTGCGCATCTGAGTTCCTTTGACCTTAAACAAATTCAAATTAAACTTAAGTTTCAAAGTGCAAAAGCGATTTTATTGAGAGGTAAGTCAATCTAATTACGCAAAAAACTTTTGCTAAGAGAGTGAGAAATGACGTCACGCGCGCAAACGCCGTTAGTGAGAGGAAGAAGTCATTCAGAAAATTTGACTTTTTCAGCTTTGCTGCGTGAAGAAATGGAAAACGAAAAAAAAAACAGGACAAGTTCTGACGTACAATTCGAAGAATTTTCGTTGACTAAACAAAAAACTAGACCTGGAATGAACTATGAATGGATTGGAAAACACATTTAGAAAAAAATCCGATCCAAAAATCGAAAAACTGTTAAAAAATCAAAGTGAAATTGCCGCATGTGAACAAAAAAACCACTAGCGAGAAAACGAATTTCTGTTCAAAACCCGTTTTCTCACTCTAGTTTAAAATTAGAGCAAAAAAGTCACGCCGCAAATTTACTCGCTTTTTCGCTCCACTTCCCGTTTCGGCGTGACCAAAATCACTACTCTAATTTGACTTCAAAAATCATGAAAATGTGTGAAGAGACCTTAATAAACATAGCCGGCAGATTGCCGGAATAGCTGCGAAAGAATAGACATGCGTGTCGTATAATAGAGATAGAAACAGAGACAGATCTAAATTGAAAAATCGACGCCGCTCAAAAAAGTAGGCTAAAAAACATTCAGCTATAAATTAGTGAAGCTTGCTAAAATTCATCCCACGGACGCCTTTTATTAGGGACCTTTACTGCGCATATGAGTTCCTTTGACCTTAAACAAATTCAAATTAAACTTTTTAAAGTGCAAAAGTCATTATATTGAGTGAGGTAAGTCACGTATGATCAAAATCTAATCACGCAAAAAAACTTTTGCTAATGAAACTTAAGTGAAAAACTTAAGTGAAAATTCAACAGCTTCATCTTGAAATTCAACAGCTTCATGACGAACCAATTTTAAATGAAAATGAATTTTAGTGATTACCAGAAACTGGCTTTCTTCTAGTGCAAGAACCGTTTTTCTTAAAGACTCAAATTCTCTCTCAAAGCGTAGTTACATGTGAAACAGGTGTGCGGTGTGCAAAAAATCTAATCTTCTCAGAAAAAAGTGAGTTCCCATTGAAGGCTTCCTCACGTATTAATTCTCAATACCGGTTTTATTAGTTAATTTCTTATGTCTTATCTTTTATAAAGCTAATAAACTCAGGGTAATTTTCGTTAACATGCAGCTAGACAATACCGCGGATAATTATTCTTTTCTAAATGAAATGTTAAATGAAAAATTTCGATCGCGGAAACTGAACGTAGGAATTGAAAACGTGAAACGCCATCAGAAATTGCACAAACCGCGTTGGTCATAATACAACAGGACTAAGCAGTTGTTAGAGTTATCATCTGAGAGCAATTAATGAAAGATCCTCAAAATCTGCTGGAAAAATTCACAAGCTGCAATATTTTCCGCACAAAATAAATGAACATAGCCACCAAATAGCCGAAAGAGCTGCGAAAGAATAGACCTGCGTGCCGTATAATAGAGATAGAAATAGAGACAAAACTAAATTGAAAAAAAATCAACGCCGCTAAAAAAGCTAGGTAAAAATTATTAGGCGATAAATTAATAAAGATTGTTAAAATTCATCCCGCAGAAGCCTCTTATTAGGGACGATTACGGCACACATGAGATCCTTTGATCTTAAACAAATTCAAATTAAACTTAAGTTTAAAAGTGCAAAAGCGACTTTATTGAGAGGTAAGTCAATCTAATTACGCAAAAAACTTTTGCTAAGAGAGTGAGAAATGACGTCACGCGCGCAAACGCCGTTAGTGAGAGGAAGAAGTCATTCAGAAAATTTGACTTTTTCAGCTTTGCTGCGTGAAGAAATGGAAAACGAAAAAAAAAACAGGACAAGTTCTGACGTACAATTCGAAGAATTTTCGTTGACTAAACAAAAAACTAGACCTGGAATGAACTATGAATGGATTGGAAAACACATTTAGAAAAAAATCCGATCCAAAAATCGAAAAACTGTTAAAAAATCAAAGTGAAATTGCCGCATGTGAACAAAAAAACCACTAGCGAGAAAACGAATTTCTGTTCAAAACCCGTTTTCTCACTCTAGTTTAAAATTAGAGCAAAAAAGTCACGCCGCAAATTTACTCGCTTTTTCGCTCCACTTCCCGTTTCGGCGTGACCAAAATCACTACTCTAATTTGACTTCAAAAATCATGAAAATGTGTGAAGAGACCTTAATAAACATAGCCGGCAGATTGCCGGAATAGCTGCGAAAGAATAGACATGCGTGTCGTATAATAGAGATAGAAACAGAGACAGATCTAAATTGAAAAATCGACGCCGCTCAAAAAAGTAGGCTAAAAAACATTCAGCTATAAATTAGTGAAGCTTGCTAAAATTCATCCCACGGACGCCTTTTATTAGGGACCTTTACTGCGCATATGAGTTCCTTTGACCTTAAACAAATTCAAATTAAACTTTTTAAAGTGCAAAAGTCATTATATTGAGTGAGGTAAGTCACGTATGATCAAAATCTAATCACGCAAAAAAACTTTTGCTAATGAAACTTAAGTGAAAAACTTAAGTGAAAATTCAACAGCTTCATCTTGAAATTCAACAGCTTCATGACGAACCAATTTTAAATGAAAATGAATTTTAGTGATTACCAGAAACTGGCTTTCTTCTAGTGCAAGAACCGTTTTTCTTAAAGACTCAAATTCTCTCTCAAAGCGTAGTTACATGTGAAACAGGTGTGCGGTGTGCAAAAAATCTAATCTTCTCAGAAAAAAGTGAGTTCCCATTGAAGGCTTCCTCACGTATTAATTCTCAATACCGGTTTTATAAGTTAATTTCTTATGTCTCATCTTTTATAAAGCTAATAAACTCAGGGTAATTTTCGTTAACATGCAGCTAGACAATACCGCGGATAATTATTCTTTTCTAAATGAAATGTTAAATGAAAAATTTCGATCGCGGAAACTGAACGTAGGAATTGAAAACGTGAAACGCCATCAGAAATTGCACAAACCGCGTTGGTCATAATACAACAGGACTAAGCAGTTGTTAAGTTATCATCTGAGAGCAATTAATGAAAGATCCTCAAAATCTGCTGGAAAAATTCACAAGCTGCAATATTTTCCGCACAAAATAAATGAACATAGCCACCAAATAGCCGAAAGAGCTGCGAAAGAATAGACCTGCGTGCCGTATAATAGAGATAGAAATAGAGACAAAACTAAATTGAAAAAAAATCAACGCCGCTAAAAAAGCTAGGTAAAAATTATTAGGCGATAAATTAATAAAGATTGTTAAAATCCATCCCGCAGAAGCCTCTTATTAGGGACCTTTACGGCACACATGAGATCCTTTGATCTTAAACAAATTCAAATTAAACTTAAGTTTAAAAGTGCAAAAGCGACTTTATTGAGAGGTAAGTCAATCTAATTACGCAAAAACTTTTGCTAAGAGAGTGAGAAATGACGTGACGCGCGCAAACGCCGTTAGTGAGAGGAAGAAGTCATTCAGAAAATTTGACTTTTTCAGCTTTGCTGCGTGAAGAAATGGAAAACGAAAAAAAACAGGACAAGTCCTGACGTACAATTCGAAGAATTTTTGTTGACTAAACAAAAAACTAGACCTGGAATGAACTATGAATGGATTGGAAAACACATTTAGAAAAAAATCCGATCCAAAAATCGAAAAACAGTTTAAAAAATCAAAGTGAAATTGCCGCATGTGAACAAAAAACCACTAGCGAGAAAACGAATTTCTGTTCAAAACCCGTTTTCTCACTCTAGTTTAAAATTAGAGCAAAAAAGTCACGCCGCAAATTTACTCGCTTTTTCGCTCCAATTCCCGTTTCGGCGTGACCAAAATTACTACTAATTTGACTTCAAAAATCATGAAAATGTGTGAACAGACCTTAATAAACATAGCCGGCAGATTGCCTGAATAGCTGCGAAAGAATAGACCTGCGTGTCGTATAATAGAGATAGAAACAGACAGATCTAAATTGAAAAATCGACGCCGCTCAAAAAAGTAGGCTAAAAAACATTCAGCTATAAATTAATGAAGCTTGCTAAAATTCATCCCACGGACGCCTTTTATTAGGGACCTTTACTGCACATATGAGTTCCTTTGACCTTAAACAAATTCAAATTAAACTTTTTAAAGTGCAAAAGTCATTATATTGAGTGAGGTAAGTCACGTATGATCAAAATCTAATCACGCAAAAAAACTTTTGCTAATCAAACTTAAGTGAAAACTTAAGTGAAAATTCAACAGCTTCATCTTGAAATTCAACAGCTTCATGACGAACCAATTTTAAATGAAAATGAATTTTAGTGATTACCAGAAACTGGCTTTCTTCTAGTGCAAGAACCGTTTTTCTTAAAGACTCAAATTCTCTCTCAAACCGTAGTTACATGAGAAACAGGTGTGCAGTGTGCAAAAAATCTAATCTTCTCAGAAAAAAGTGAGTTCCCATTGAAGGGTTCCTCACGTATTAATTCTCAATACCGGTTTTATTAGTTAATTTCTTATGTCTTATCTTTTATAAAGCTAATAAACTCAGGGTAATTTTCGTTAACATGCAGCTAGACAATACCGCGGATAATTATTCTTTTCTAAATGAAATGTTAAATGAAAAATTTCGATCGCGGAAACTGAACGTAGGAATTGAAAACGAGAAACGCCATCAGAAATTGCACAAACCGCGTTGGTCATAATACAACAGGACTAAGCAGTTGTTAGAGTTATCATCTGAGAGCGATTAATGAAAGATCCTCAAAATCTGCTGGAAAAATTCACAAGCTGCAATATTTTCCGCACAAAATAAATGAACATAGCCACCAAATAGCCGAAAGAGCTGCGAAAGAATAGACCTGCGTGCCGTATAATAGAGATAGAAATAGAGACAAAACTAAATTGAAAAAAAATCAACGCCGCTAAAAAATCAAAGTGAAATTGCCGCATGTGAACAAAAAACCACTAGCGAGAAAACGAATTTCTGTTCAAAACCCGTTTTCTCACTCTAGTTTAAAATTAGAGCAAAAAAGTCACGCCGCAAATTTACTCGCTTTTTCGCTCCACTTCCCGTTTCGGCGTGACCAAAATCACTACTCTAATTTGACTTCAAAAATCATGAAAATGTGTGAAGAGACCTTAATAAACATAGCCGGCAGATTGCCGGAATAGCTGCGAAAGAATAGACCTGCGTGTCGTATAATAGAGATAGAAACAGAGACAGATCTAAATTGAAAAATCGACGCCACTCAAAAAAGTAGGCTAAAAATCATTCAGCGATAAATTAATGAAGCTTGCTAAAATTCAAACCACGGAAGCCTTTTATTAGGGACCTTTACTGCACATATGATTTCCTTTGACCTTAAACAAATTCAAAATACATTTTTTATAGTGCGAAAGTCATTTTATTGAGTGAGGTAAGTCACGTATGATCAAAATCTAATCACGCAAAAAAACTTTTGCTTAAGGGAGTGAGAAATGACGTCACGCGCGCAAATGCCGTTAGTGAGAGGAAGAAGTCATTCAGAAAATTTGACTTTTTCAGCTTTGCTGTGTGAACAAATGTAAAACGAAAAAAAGAGCGTTAGACGACGAAACAAAACAAAAACCAAGAGCACCGCAATATAGCTTCGCTCAGCTTACAGCTATAAAAAAAATAGAGAACTTTTCCGAACTGTCGGCGAAATTTTGAAATTGTGCACAGTTCGGCTGTACCCACTTATTTCAATCATCAAAGAGAAAACACAAACAACTACGGTCGCTAGAATTGCTCTCTAATGAATAGCGAGGGGATGGCTTTGTTTGTTGCTTGTGCAAGATCAGGGAGGCCAGCCGCACTTGGTAAGAGACGGGGAGAAAAAGTGAGACGAGGTGTCCAAATCTTACTGGGTTCCTATAAAATCAATAAATTTCGGAAATCACGGAGTTGTAAATTGCAGACAATATTTTACAGCCTAATCCAAAAGTATCAACCCGTTTTAATCGATAAGGACGTAAATAGGGAACAACATGTGACTCACTGCGACAATCCAGTTGAAATGTTCCATCGCTGTTTTGCCAGTTGCCAGTAGAGGCCCTTGTGGATCTCTCGGGTTCTTATCACAGATGTCATTGGCCTCACTCATTGCATCTATCATTTCCTTGAACACCTTCGGATAATCAGTCTGAAAAACATAATTTATAATCATCATTAATTGTTATATTAAAAGTCACAAGTAATTACTTTATGCGTGTGGCTTGATCGGCAGATACTCAATATTTATATTGATAAGTACTTGTCAATGTTAGAAAAAAATTGCCCAATTTTCTAGTTGCCCAATTGTCAGCGTTAGAAAGAAAGTGCTACTGCGTCCAAATACTTCGTTTTCACGAAAAAAAAATGAAAAATAGGGAAACTTCGGAAAATTAAACTGTAAATATTTTGGCTAAACCTATTCTCTCCTAATGCAATCATTCTGTTGTGTACTGATCATTGCCCTAGAGAGATCAGTCTGCAGCTAATATTAACTAAAGCCTAACAAAAATTAAACTCAGATTTCAGTTGTTTATTCGGGTCACGTGCAGTCATGTACGGACATGTCGACCTTGATGAAAGCAGATATTCCGTGAACAGTTCAAAAACAACTAACGTCAGAAGAATTCCTCTCTAACGACTAGTGGGAGCTCTATCTATTGCAGCCTGCTTCAATCGGTGGGGGGGGAGGAGGGTGGGGGTTTGGGTAGGGGAGGGGTAACGGGTAACAAAAATCGCTAAAGGGGGCTTCGAATGACGTCATTAAAGGTTATTATATATCACAATAACCACTTGTAAAATTCGAAGAGAAAAAAATGATACCAATTTTGGCGCACTTTTAATTTGACATTTAGTAGTGCACTGCAGCCAATTCAGCTGCTTAAAATTGTGTCAATGGCACAAAAGTCTCTCGAAAAGTCAAAACGGTCAAGCAAAAATTTTGGCATAAAAATACCAATTTCTGTACGAGAGCAATTAATAATGGTATCCCTAACTTTATCAGAATATACGCTTAAAAATGGAGCCTGTAGTCTTGAAA
Source organism: Convolutriloba macropyga (assembly GCF_964194025.1). Taxonomy (NCBI): domain Eukaryota; kingdom Metazoa; phylum Xenacoelomorpha; order Acoela; family Convolutidae; genus Convolutriloba; species Convolutriloba macropyga. The sequence goes on along the minus strand of NC_134471.1, from coordinate 75,409,285 downwards.
GAACAGGCAGACTTGCGCAAAAAAATACTTATACAGAACAAGTGAATTCACGTAAAAACTATCGCCCATTGTGTTTTTGCACTGGCTGTTTTACCATAGCTCTTGAATAGGGGCTTATACTCCAACTTCAATGCAGAACTTTCGAACAAGGAAGTTTTCAGTTTCTTTCAATAAATAAGCTCATATGCAATTAGCTTTATTTCAAAAGGCAGAATATTCCACTTATTAAAATTGCATGACTAAACGATCTTTCTGAAAACATTATTGATAGCCACTATCAGAATAGTCATATATCAATCACTTTCGACTCAATTATTGTTACTTCGTCTTTTACTCAAAATTAATCAAATGCGAAGAATCCCCATGCCAACTTTTTTGGACTGAGAACAGCTTAGAAACAGACAAGTACGTAGACCCAGTTTTCCTAATAAAAATCGACGAGGAAGAGATGGTTTTAATCTTAGGCGACACATCTCAATGCGTCGCTGCAGTGTAAATTCATTTTTAACTTGAAAATGGACGGGTCGGATCTTGATGGGTTAAAATATTAGGTACACTTCAAGCTATTTTGATTTCAGCACTGAAAATGCCTTACTTTTATTCGCTATTCGTTCTCAATTTAAATGTTTGTGATACTTAGCTAATTTTGGACATTTTTCATTGCGCTTCTTATTACCACATGATTGCGCAGTTTTCTTTACAAAAGCGTTTGTTTCACTGCCATTTTGTTACTTTTCCAATAAAAACCAGTGAACTGAGAGAAGTGGAAATTTTGTCTGTCTGAGATGAACAAAATGATGACGAGCATAGAGCTAAAATTTTCAACTCTGACAAATTGAACGTACGCGCATCAACCAATAGTGAAAAACTAACCTATAAGCAAATCTCCTGACCACTTTTGAATCCAACGAAAGCATTGAGTAAGCACCCATGAGGAATTGAAATCAGAAAAAAAAATAAACCTAATTTAACTAAGAATCAATAATTTTTGGAAATTTTAGAAAAAAAACATGAGGAAACTGATCTGACCTGCCTTTATTGGTACGCATTTAACAAAATCTTCTCTGCTTAACGCCTATATTAGAATGCCAATCTTGGGCAATGTTCTTGTAAAAAAAGTTCCGATGGCTAAAAAGATATACAACGCCAGATTTCCAAATTTGAAAACCACGAGTCTCAATTAACTTTACTTAACTCTGCTAGTATTACTTGAAATATCTGGCGCTTGTAACCGAAACAGGTACGTGGTTCTCGACGAATACTATATTTTCTCACTGATTTCATCAAAGCAACGTAACCTGTACAACATAACCTATATCTGAACAACGCAACAAACACACACAAACACACACACACACACACACACACATATATATATATATATATATATATATATATATATATATATAAAATTCCCAAAAACTCCTAGAACAACTCAGATTAATAAACAGGAACAAGCTACTAACACATAAAAACCCTAAAAACTACCCGAAACAACAAAGCAAACAATTAAGTATTAAACTATTAAGTATAATACTAACGCCAGCTAGCAATCACTTTATGAACTTTGATAACCTAATAAACAATGACTTAATGACCGGGGTTTATCGGTTTATCCCGTCTTTTGTTCTTTTGATATTGACCGTATTCATTACATTGCGTCAAAGATTTGAAATCCATTGAGTTGAAACAGTGAGTGAGGCAAGTCACAATTCAAACGTGCAAATCGTGATTTAAATAAAAAGAAAAACGTGCTCAAAAGGCAAAACGAACTTTACAAAATAGTCTAAATAACAGCCGTTGAGAGGCTGACTGCGGTTATTAACAAAAACTTCAAAACATTATTAAGTGAGCACTCTTTTGATTGGAACTCGTACTTAGATACACTTCTGTTTCTCAATGAGAGGATACAGGGATTAGTATCAAAACCAATAATCATTAGAGATGATAACTGATATATAAGAACAAAATTCAAGTACCTGTAATAAGGGAAAGCGAAACAAACTTCTGTTCGAGGAAGTAAAGAGGCATAACCGGAAGAATTCTGGTAACTCAAAATAATTATCGACCACTCACTGACATAATGAGCCTCCTAATCATTATACTTACCATTTTGAAACATAAACGACTAACTTCGGGCGAATTGCCCTCAAACGACCGGTTGGCTTTGTCAGCTAGCCATGGTTTAGTGAGGCTAGCTTTAGATTAATTGAAGGAGCACGAGGTGAGCGCAGCGGGGTGGGGGGGGCTGATGGGGGCAACCTGGTTTGGCTGCACGGGGCCCTTAAGGCCTTAAAGATGTCCAGGTGTGGGGATTGAGGGCGGGGTGGTGAAGTGAGAGGGGCTGATTGATGTGTGTGTATGTGTGTGGAGGGGTGGGGTGGGGAGCTTGTAGGCTAATCTCTAAGAACCGCCCTTCATACCCTAAGTATAAGTATGCAAAACAGTTTATGTGAATAGCATACTTGGAGACTAGTGAGCTGAAAGGCTCTAAGATTGCTTAATGCACGCTGGGCGCTACCTGTTTATCCCGTTTGGAGGTTTTCCTGTTAATGGGTTGGATGAAAAATCTGCCAAGCAAAAGCCGCATAGAATAAGACCAACAGGACCAGTATAATTGTTACAAACTTTGTTTGAGAGCAATTAACAGGAAAATTAACGTCAGGTAAGTATATATCACCAAAACTGATACAAAAAATGATAAAATTTCTCCGTAAGTTGCAACTCCGACTATTGACAAATGGCCTTGTAATGCAATAAACTTTAATTCAATAAAGAACAACAGGTTGACAAAAACCAACAAAAAGGGTTCACTCAGAAGATCGAGGAAGGGGAAAGGAAAATAAAGAAGCAAAATTACTCTCTGTAATACTGAACAAAACTAATAAATCCTAGAATGATTCTTCCCGCACTTTTTGATCAGTCACCAACCCAATACCTGGAAGAGACGAAATAAACAACAGTTAAAAACTCGAAGAAACATTAAAACTTTATTTATTTCAGTGAAAACTGTGGAATCTGACTGCGGAGTAAGCGCAAACTGCGGAGAGTCAGTTCTTAGAAACTAATTTGAAACGATTCTCAAAAATTCGTTCAAAATGGTACAAAAAGCACAAAATTCGCATAAAAAGACCAGCAGGACTTAAAACATTAAAAAATGTTTTGAAAAAGCCGAACGTGATTAGCGTATTTTGCTCGCATAGTGATTTTTTTCACGAATACTTTTCTCGCTCTCCCAAAAATAAGCCGCGAACAGAAAACCTGTTTGTTTTGATGCATTTCACTTCATATAAAATTATTGATCAAAAGAGACGCTCCACCAATCCTCTTGGAGTCGTAAAAATTAGGAGCTCAATATTAGCCCGCTGAGAAGATCAGGGCGGCTACTGAAGATAAAAATCAAATTCTTGAAGCAACCATTCAGCCTTGCGTTGTTTGAAAGAGTTTTTTCCCCTTTTTTCAAGATTAACTCTCCATGAAAATATTTCTAGAATTAACAAGTCTCGCAAGTACCTGGTTTTTCTCTTCACAGTACATTTTGGGCACTCAAAACAACTCCAAAAACAGTCCTAAAAGCTTTGAGGAAAATCAAAAATCACAGAAATACTCCGGAAATTGGAAATAGATTGGATGCAATCAAACTCGAAAAAAATAATTATAGCTTAAGCATTAGAGTTATACCTATAATACCTCTGTAAATAAAGCTTCCTACAAACACAAGTATTTGCTCGCTTAAAAATTGTTTTACTCCTGAAGTTTTTCCTCCCTTTACAAACCCATGAAAAACGAAAATTTTCACTTTTCACGGCCTGATTTATAAAAGCAGACGACCATAAAGACTTTCCGCGCTGTTAAAGCTTTGAGAAGACCAATTCGCCTTCCCACAGCCCAGAAAATCTGCCATAGAAACTTTTATGCAAGAAACCATAGGTCAATACTTTCCGTCAAGCCAAGAAGTGATTGATTGAATAACTAATTGACTCCCAAACCAACCAAATAGATGCCAAGACATCGGACACATACAATTGGGTCTGGTAAATGTCTTGTTTAAACAAGGATTTTACCTGAGGCGGAGCCTTGTGATTTTCAGCCATATCAAGATATTTCGGTATGAGCGTCAACGCTACTCGGTCAAATACTTCCATTTGCTTCTCCAAGGTTCCACCCAAGTTTTTGGTCTGTTCTCCAAGAGCAGTAAGACTTGCAGTCATTTCCTGTACATATATACTGTCTTCACCAGATGATGTTGCAGCAGGCGTAACCACATTTGTACTGCTTGTTGAGGATAAATTCAACTGAGACAGTAAGGTAGCAATATCGGCATCTCTCAAATTAGCCGGACACTTGCTGGAACCTTTCCATAGAAGGCCAGATTGGTGATAATCGATGACATATTCTTTCATAGCTTTCAGTAGTTGTGACAAAGCTTTGACCCATGCTCTTCCATCGTCACCTTTGTCTCGACTTACTCGGTTTGCGTAGTACAAACATCCATCATAAGCGTCGCCGATACAATTCGCTGGCTTGGGTGATACAGAGACCCAGTTCAGAGATTCCGCTGCACTCTGGATAGCCATCAGAACTTGGTAACTGTCCTCTCCTTTATTTTTATCGGCCACATCAGAAATTTTTCTCAAGCATTCTAAGAGTGTTCGGAAAACCGCCATTGTTTCGTTCTAAAATATTTTTCATTATTAATATTACAAAATTAGACACATGACACTAGCACACATTTAGGAGACACCAAGTTAGATACATCATGACACCGTTTATGGAGTGAGAGTTTTCAAATAGGAGAAGCTAGTACTTATTACCTGTTGCTAAAATAACAAAACAACTGCAATAGATGAGGCTTAAAAAAACCATTGATTTAAGGCGCTATATTAAATAGTGACTGACGCAAACTGTTAGGAAATAAACTTACTGGTGATGGAGCGGAAAATGATTGAGAGAGCAGCAGGTATCTAGGCACAACATTCAGGATTGCATCCGAGAAAATATTACATTGCTCGGTAACATGTTCGTCCGCAATTTTTTCTGTCGCCTCTTTGTAGGATTTCAACGGTTCTTCGACAGCGTCCAGATACGCACAAACTTCAGCAGGCAGCTGACTACGCAAATCGGCCATTCTAACCTGTAATAGTCTAACAATATGAATCAATTTTTGACTAAAAGAGCATTCCACCAACAGCTCGGATAACTAAAGCCATTTGAAATTCACGCCTCCAGAATTTGAGAATCGTACAGATAAAGTCGTGAAACAATCTGTCAAAAAGAAAAGAACTGAACTTTAAAGATATCATCGCCAAGATGCATGATAAATTGCTTGAACTCAAGTAGAAAGACTTGTAGTAGTCGATAAGGTTTAAGAGCATTTGCTCAAGGGTTTTCACCCGTGTTTCAAAGTCAGTTTATAGGTTTCGTCAGTTAATAAGTTAATTTAGTGTTTTCGGTGAAGGATTTTTCGAAGAAATCTTAGTTAATCCTCAGCAACGTTTGCTTGTTTAGGTACTGCCCGTACTCTTTGTAAACTCTAAAAACTAGGTTGTAGAGAGACGGAAAGAGTTGTCGTCGGTTTTTTGTATACGGCTTTTCGGAATTTTGAATTCGCCTCTTGTATCTTGTCGGGTGGCTTCAGGGAGATTTTCTTGGAGATCTAAGGTAGTGTCATACTCTCCCCTCATGATTGCCAAGAGAAAAAGTAGGTCGTGAAGTTCAGCATAAAGACACAAGGTTAGAAGTTTAGGGTTGGTCAATCTATCTCTGTAGCTTTCATTTTAGCAGAGAATCCCTTTAATTGCCAGTTTTTGAATTTTTTCAAGATCTAACATGTTTGTCCGGGAGGGCACCCATGCCTGTGATGCGAAGGTGACAGTTCGAACAAAGTAACCAATTTACGCGTCCAGTTAAGTAGTCCAGTTACAAATGTTTGAGATGTTGCGTTTGATTTGATAGAAGGCCCTCATGGCTTTGGTTGTTCTTAATACGCAGATTAAGTTCCAGTTCAGGTTTTGTCCTAGATCACGTTGCGAAGTGCATTTTGTAATTTCAGAGTCACAGAGTTTCGCGTTGAGGTCTCCTTTGAAGCTAAGTACATGAGTCTTTTTGAAATTCGGTTTCTTTTGATTTATGGAAAGCCATTTATCTATTATTAGATGTGAAGGAAACCGATTTGTCAAATTAAAATTACTTCCGATATATAAAACAAACGCTTTCGAACTTTACGTTCATCGTCGGGTTAAAACTGTTTTACAAATTGTTAAAAGATAAAATGAATATGTATTTACATTTGTCTGAGACCACACTTAAAACAATTTCGGAACTACTCAAAAAAATTGAATCAAAAATTTTTCCTTATATACAATATTTAGCCTATTTACAACTCATATTCGCATCTGTTACCAATTTAATTAAAAACATTCCTATTCCGGATTTTCCGATTTTGGCCTTGTTCTTGTATTTTTAGGGTGATTCTGAATTTGCCCTAAACTTAAGTATCCATTTTGTGGAGGTTTTGCAAATTTCGTTTTGTCATGCACAAAATGGTTTTTGCCCTATGTATCCTCATCTAGTCAAAATTATAATTTAAACTAATATTTAAACGTAAGTTTCCGCCCCCTATATTCATCGCGTGTGTTTAGTGCCGGCTTCAGCTTGCTGATGTATATAGCTTCGATAACCATTAGTTTTTCAACTGTCCGACAGGCGTCCAGAATTTTCCATTCAATGTCATTCGTGGCGCCACGACATTCAACCAGATGTTGACCCACCTATGAATCCTTCTTTTGATGTTCTGTTATCCCTGTGGTATCATGCCAGCTTGTTTGCCCAACATAGATGGATCCTCATCCATTACATTTAATCTCCTATACCAAGTGGCCTTTCAGGTCTCTATCGAAAGATGATTTCAGGGTGGGGAGGCATGATCTTAATTTCCACGTTGTAAAAACCACTTGCAATTTGCATAGTTTCTTCAATTTGCTTGCAATGTTTTGAGTAAGGTTGCCTCTGTATTGTAGAAAATTAGTTGGCTTATCATAAGATCTAGTCTTGCTTTTTTGAGGCTCTTTTGATGTTGTTCTCAATTGGCCGCCGCTTATTTACCGCCGCGTATTATCTTTTCTAAAGTCTTAAAAAATAGGTTCACTATTTTTGAAGACCATTCATCTGGATATTGATTTTTGATCCAGCAAGTTTTGTTCTTTTCAAGAGCCTGATCGAAGGCCAGCCAATTAGAAGATGCATTAAAAACCCAATGAACCGTCCCTTGAATTACATTTTTTATATGCTGAAGCGGCGCACAGCTGCGGTGCACAGCTGCACTTTCTATTATTAGAGTTGTCTTGTTGAATTCGTTCTGATTGGAGACGATTGCTTCAAAATCATCGGCGTATACAAAGCTGATGGTGTCTTCGAGTAAGTAATTCGTTTATGAACAGAAGAAAAAAGTGGGGGCCAAGTATTGATCTTTAGGGAACCCCGCTGTTAACTGGTTCTGATTTAGAGAAGCTCTTATTTAGTTTTAGGGCCTGCTGTCTACCGATCAAACACAATTTTATTATTTTGAAGAGTTTACCATCTATTCCAAACTAACCTTTTTATTGAGAAATTGGTTGTGCGGGACAATATCAAAGGTTTTCAAAAATCAAGGTGAAAATTAGCCAATTTATTATTGTCTGGTAAGTTGTTTCGTTCGTGGATGGTGTCAAGTAGAAATTAGAGCTGTAGGTTAGCGGATCATAGGTTGATTCACATTCACTACAAGGAATTTCACAAACCACGTGAGATTTAACCTTTTTATCGAAACTCGAATAAAGCAAAGACAAACAAAATTTCAATTTCCTTGTCGTAAAAGTATTATTCAACCAACATATCTTTTGTATTTTTTTTTCAATAGAAATCTTAAATTGCCTCTCTATTGCCTCAAAAATTGGCGTTTTGCTTTTTAATGGTGTATCTATTTCTCGGTGTCTTTCTGCTTCCCTACAACGAGTGTTTCGTGACTTTCGTTTGCAGTTTTTTCCCTCACAGCATCAGGGTAGTGATTTTTCAACCAGTTATTTTGATTTATTTTAATTGACTCGTTAAAATTTTTTAAATTACACGTGCACAAAACCTATGCACAGTGCCTTGCACTATATTTTTCCTATATTGCAATGGAGCAGAACTGCGAAAGTTTAAAATTGTAGGGCTATCAGTAGGCTTATGGAACCAATTGCAAAAAATTTTTTTTTCCTGACTTATACAAATATTCCTGTTAAGAAAAACCAATTAGCCGTTTCCGTCTAAATTTTCTAATGTAAACAGAAGGCTATTATGCAACGCGTTAAAATTTTCGAGCAAATCTTTGCTTGTTGATTTTGTGGTACATACAATATTGTCAACACATTGCGCGAAAAAACATTCTCTCTATCTTGAGTTCTTTTTGGGTAAAGTAGGAAAATGAAAATTTGCTTGAGTTCAGTTCAGGCAAATTTTGATAAAACCTGAAATCTCGCATGGTTTATGAAATTTCTTGTAGTGGACTTGAAACCATCAATGTCTCCAGACTTGCCGTCATATTACCAGGAGCATGAAAAAGAGCGCCAGTATTTTGATTCACGGGTGGGGCAGCATGTGAGCAACTGCTGTGGTTCGTCAAAAGCCTTTAATTGGCAATTTATGGACCAGTGCAGCGACACTGAAAGGGTGATCGCCGTGGAGGCATTGCAAATAAGGCAACGAAAACCGAAAATAGACACACTCGACAAATACCGGTGGCAAGAACTCACCCTCAAGTATTAGTGTGACTTGTTCATAGACACATTCGAAAAGATTTCAACGAACAAAATATGCAAAAACCTGAAAAACACGCTACTGTTGGGAAACTTTCCCTAAAAACTACAGAAATGAAAAATCTAAGCTACATGTTTTGAAAGTTTAAAACCAAAGAGTTCCAAAAACTCAAAAAAGTTTTATTTAAACAAGCGGATTGTTATTACTATTAATTGCACAAACAAAGGGCGACTTCTCCCCCAGCATAAGTAAAATAGATGAGTCTTGCTAGTGTAGGTTTGACGAGTTTGTTCCATTCAAACACCGACATTTTTTGAAAAGACAAAAAACTGTCACTTAACAAAGATCAAAAATTCTGAGCTGAAACTTGATTTTGATTTCCGGGAACACAGATCACAAAGTTTACATCATTGCAAATTTTTGTAATGCTCGTTTTGATTAACCTGTGAGATAAATTTAATAATTTTTAAATCAAGAAGTTGGTTAGCACAAAATATGTATCGGCTGCAATCCTATCAAAGACAAGCAAAGACGCCTCCATAATAATTTCAGCGGTTTTAAATCTGTCCTGATGTTATTTTTGCCTTGCTAATTGCCTTTAAGCAGAGACCGCAATACAGATTTTTATGTGAAGTGTGCTATTCGATTCTCCTCGTTGGCCCTTCGCTATTGAATTGTTCAAAGTTTCTTAGTTGATGCATTCGGCTCTCTGTCCATCAGATTGCAAAGAAATTTTTTCTCCATTGTCTTGCTCTTCTACGAAAAAATAAGCTTCACACCGCCCAGTTTGTTTCAGCGGCTTCACATCTGTCCGGATATTTCTTTTTCATAGGTAAATTTTGTCAACTGTATATTCCGCTATACTCTAGATTACCGTTACATTAGTTCATACTCAACCAGTCACATTAACTAAATGTAATGTTTAGCTGTTCTATTCAACAAATTGTTTCGCCCAAATTAACCAAATATTTCAAACTGAAACAATCCAATTTTGATAGAGTTTAACGTTAATAACTCATGCTATAATTCAAATTTGCATAATGGGCTCATCTCATAAGTTGGGCACTAAGAATTTGAATAACTGTAGCCGAAGTTCTGGAAATCCAAATATTCTCCTTATTCATAGAGATCTCAGTATATAACTAAGTTTCGACCATTTCAAATCAATTCAGCGATCAAATTTGCATCTCAATTGCTTTCAAATCACACCAACGTCAAAACTTTGCCAGGCTTCGCTAAAACTAGTAACAATAACGGATATTGTTTTTTCTTCTGAAGCTTTTCTCACTTCGGAAGTTGTTCCTCAATAGAAGGTTTTAAAAACATCACAGTTAACTTACTTCTCAACCACTCAAATTTTATTGAATTGCACAATCAGTACAAAAATCTAGGGAAACAAGACGCAAAAATAAAAATTTGCCACTCAATTAATTAATAATGCTTCAAACCGCTTTGTGTGTCATTTTTTAAACGAAAAAAAAATTAACTTGTGTCAGGTGATTTCTGGCACTTTCTCAAGCTCTTTTCATGATGATTGTCACGTGGTTTTACGTGTCAAAAAATGCATATTTCCTGCATTTTTCCACAGCGAAAACACTATTTCTGTACAATAGTGCAGAGGCGAGCTTCACAATTGCTCGCCTTTTTGTGTACTCCAACATCCGTTCAACATTTCTCAGTTCGAATTACATCATCGGATTCATCGAAGGACTTGGAAACCCGGCTCAAACTCTTATATCCTCTCTTATTGCTCTCTTCCATCAATAAAACAAGAGTTCTTTTTTCATGCTTTTTTGAGAGCCATAGATTGCACATTTTAAGCAATTCTTCATAGTTGGCAAACAATTTTTGCAAAGTTGGTCCAAGAGAAAAATTTAATAAGCTTGAGTTTGTCGAAAGAGCAATCAATGATGGAAAACTGTTTGTGCGCATAATAGGTAGAGTAGACAAACAATTCCTTTGCAACGTAAGTAAACGTTTGCAGTCAAGGCATCTAAGTCATTAACGTTTTAACTGCTGTAGTCAACGATCTAGCTTTCAATGATTGCTCCAAAATACACATAGTAGTCGTAAAAACAGACCAGGCGACAAATTTGTTCCCAAGTACTGAGTACATTGCTTGAAAACTTGCGACTTCAGAAAACCGTTTCTTTAATCCTCCACAATGAGGTGCTGCAGGTCCACGGCTTCTGCTGAACAATGTTTCTTATATGCTCAGTGCCTTAGTGCTGATAGTTCTTGAAATCGTTTCGCAAGAATAGATCAAAAGCGTAGGGTTTCCAGTTTAGCAATTTAAGATGTTTTGCTTTGAAGTCCAACTGACTTTTGCCTATTCTGCATTGATGCAAATAGACTCTTCTTCATCATAAAAAGTATGAACTGAGAACTCTTGCTGCTTTTTGGAGTTTCCTTTTAAGCTTTGAGAGACTTAATCTTTTTCTGCAAATTGTTCCCGTTATAGTAACTTGACTGCATTTGCATTTTCTTTTTCCTCAATGCTGACAAGTGCTAGAGGATTGTGTGTGCTCAGTATTCGCTGTACCTAGGTCGATGTAAATAGATTAGCTTTCTGAATCACTCACAATGAACAACTCTTTTTCCTCCGTCGTATTTCGAAGGCTGATGAGAATTTGTTCTTTTAATCTGAACCAATGAATAGGTTCACTTATTTCGCCGACCATTTTTAGTGGTTGCTTCAACCACATATACAGTACATACCAATTGAAATCGTTGAGTCTGGCCAAGGGCTACATTTATAGATATTTTTGGTTCCTCGACTATCGGTTCTTTCGACGTTCCTGCCTTAGCCGCTGCTTTTTTATTCAGTCGTGCTATCAAACGCTGTTTCAACTGTGCATATTTCAATTACAAATGCTCAGTAATTTAAGCTGAGTATTCTTTTAATTGGAAGCAGAAATGCAGTGTTGTCCATATGGTTCCTTCAGATATATTAAAAGACAAGAGTAGTTCAGTTTTGTCATCCGCAGCCTTGAAGTATCTTCAATCGAGGCTTTTTTTTAGGTACAATGGAAGTTTTGTTCCACATTAGGAATTCGGCTACTACAGTTTGTTGTCCCAGGGTTGTCAATTTTTAGTCGCAATGCCTTTGCAAAGTCGTCTGATGTAAACACTGAACGGAGCAAACAGTTTGATTGGGTCAAATTTTGACGATACCAGTGACAAAAACTTCTTCCGAGTTATGGCCGCTTCAACTTCCTTATTGAAGCCTCTGCACAATTGAAAACTGTCATCAATAACATCCCACTGTTTTCTAATTCCTCTCTGTATTGTGTTCGACCTCGACTGGCTTCGTGTTACCCATTAATCTCAACTCTTCTGGTATTGCTTCGTAAACCTTATCGTTGTTGCTTATCCAAATCCTCATTAGAAACTCATTTTATGAGAGAAGAGGTTAAAACTGATTGACGAAATCAATTGCTCCTTCTGGGGTTTATTACGATGACATTGTTCATTTAGAAAATTTTTTTTATGCTGCATTCCCTGCATTTGGATCAACATCCGTATTATCGAGTCCTACTAGCTTGAGAGCATAATTTGCGCCAAAAGGAGAACTCGTAGCCCCAATGATGTGACAATGATGTTGGTATGTTTGAAAAAGTTTGTTAGTTTTTGGACGCCCAATAAACCTCAAGCAATTTTAATCCTTTTTGGGAACTTTCCGGCGGTGTTTCGCTGCGTAAAATTTCGTCTAATTTCTACCAGCAAATTTCGAGAGGCGGTATTAACTTTTAATTTGGGTGCACGACATGGTTGCTTTCCTATGAGAATGCGCTAAGCGTAAACATGAATTGAGTTGAGCAACTAATCTTGATCAGCAAAACTAAGATTGTGATTTTAGACAGTATTGAAAAATCAGTAATATGAATGAGCAGACAGTTGTTCAGAAACGCCGGAAATTAGAGAAAGCATACGAATGGACAATGGCGTGAAATGATTTTAGCCTCACAAAATTAATTAAAATGAAGTTAATTAACAATAAATCTATAGGACTTTACTGCAAATGATTCATAGGTGGCATACCCTTCTTCGTTTTTTGAAATGAAATGACAGGATGTGGAATTCTAATAATAACTTGTATTCCAGAATTTATTAGATATTCTCTAGTTAAATAGTGTCAAAAGAATTATCAATGGTTATTAATAGATCGTGAAAGCTATTAGTTGGAAAAGTTGTTTCCATAGCAGCTTAATGATCTTCAAATTGCACCTCTTTCTCAACCACCGAAAGTGAAAATGGAACTTCTGGGGTTTAATCACATTGATTTTTTAAATTTTGGAGTCCCTGGTTGGTTGGTGATACCTTGCTAATGATAGGAGTGATACTGGTCTGTGGAGGAACATGGCTCGCGCTGTCTTGAGTTGTGCCCTTAATGGATGCAGACGGAATTATTAATGTTCTAAAATTGAAAATTTCAACGAGGCTGGCATGCTTTGCTTAGTCGGTGTTTGATCCGAGTTGACAAAGTCGCTGCGTGTTCAAAATTTGAGTAATAGTTTGCACTATGTCGATAACGGCCACCCGATCAAGTATTGACCGCGGAGTCTTCATCAGTGGGAGGATTCACTTGTTAAAAGTTGCAGCCTGCTGAGGCGGTTACTGCAAAAAAGTCTATTGTAAACCTGGTGGTAGTCGTATTTCTGTGACACGATTCCGCATAACGGAGAAGTCCGGCGTTTTAGCAATGCAAAATCGCATGGCTTGAGACGTTACTCTTGTTTTAAAACAATCTGCAGCCCGGGTCACGCTTTTTGTTAATCGCCCTCGTATCTCCCTTCTGTTCTCTGGTGAAATGTATAGTGTTTGGGAAAACCTTTTCCACGGTTGTTTTTTGATTGCAGGGTTCACGTTGTTCAGAATAGATTTCGAGGGAAGTTTTTGCTCATTACAGGTTCGAATTTTGGCGCGATCGCTGTTTTTAATGCTTACTGGTAAATTTCCCGGCTAACTTATTTGCGAAGTAGAGTTGCATGTTTTCGATAGTGGAGCTAGCTGCCAAATTGCCGCTTGTTACCGGTACTTTCGAGCAGGATTAATCTGATTGCTCGTTTTCTTAGTGCAAACGGTATACATGCTTTGTTGACCGTATGAGTCGAGAATACCTATCCAATGCTTGTGCCTCTCATTCGTGTACATCTGGCGTTGCGCATGTTATACTACATTCACCGCTCGGTCAATTCTACTGCTTGCCAAGGTTCTTTTTGTAGAATCCAATAGGGTATTAAACTTTCTTCATCTAAATAAGGATTTATTACTTTCGCATGTGAGAAATGTCATTATATCGGGACAGTACATTTTTTGCCTAACGGAGTGTCTTGTCTTCTAGCGAATTATTCTTCGAAGGGCGGAAATTTTATTGTCTTTTGATTGCATATGAGTAGCTGGTACATTTTAAAGCAGATTCTACTTTAATAAATTTTATGGCTTTTCTTCTTTAAAACAAGCCAGACAAAATTTGTTTGTCTGTTTTAGGTGCAGTGATTTAAAAACATGATCATCAATAATGGCATTATCATTGCTTTCAGAATGTTTTCACAACAATTTAAACATCGTGCTTGATCATGTCTATTAGAACGAGGAATTCCGTGGTTCAAAATTTATGTATTTTGAATGCTGATTGCTTTTGGGCCATAGATTTTATCATAAATTTTTGCTGTGTTTTGAAATCCGTCTAATGCAGTTAAAAATATATTTCATGACCTTCTCATTAAGTATGGGTCCCCAAAAGTCAATTTGTGTTTCCTGAGACCATTTTCTTGACCCGGGCCTAACTACCTGTTTTTTTTGAACTGCTTAGCGGGAACAGTAGGCTTGAGTTTTACGCTTGGTTTAAGCTTGGTTTTTAATGTTGTCGAACGTTAGGTTGGGTGAATTGTTAGTCAGGTGGTGAACTTTAAGTAGACAGCAAGCCGGCGGACGAAAATGCTTGTGTCAGGGTTGTTTATGGCTGAGGTCGTAATTGCTCCAAAGTAACTCGACATCGTGATCGTTCAGATGTTTTCTCAGCTGATGAAGACAATTGCATTCAAATTTTTTTTTTCAAAAAGAGTTGTTCTGTTTAGAGAAGATCGAATGAATTCTTTCTGGTCTTTGGAAAAAATTGCACTATTTATTTGTGAATGGTAGCTTCGAGAAATATTTGTGGCATTTGAATTAAATGGCGCGAATTTACCTGAAATTATGGGAATATCTCGTTTAGAGAGTAAATGTGCACAATTTGTCTATGTTTTTGTGTTATTTGTTAGTTATTTTGAGGTTTGAGTATTGTATCTCATTGGACCTAAGGTAAAAAAGATTCATTTAAAAATTTATAATTAATGATTACCATAATTATTACCTAAATTGTAGTAGCTATTTAAAATCAGATTTTATGGGAAAATTTCGACTAGTGGTTGCATGTGCACAATTTGTATCTCTGTGTGTGGTATGTTTGAAAAATTTGGAGCTGCGTGTATTGTATTTGTTTGTTTTTGAGTCGCAAATGATACATATTTAGATATACCCAAATTTTTAAAGCTATTTAAACCTGGTGTTCGAAATTAGTTGAAGCAATTTTTGAATTTGATTGTATATAAATTTTACGTGTCATTTGCTGTGCGGATGCCATCACTAATTAGATTCCGAGAGATATAATCAAACATACCGATATAGTGGCTGGCAAAATCTCTATAGAATCGCGGCCCCTAATCAAAAGCGTGATATATCAACTTTATGTAATATTTTGAGAGCCGGGTTTTAGTGATAATTTTTGGTTGCCTTCGGGATGTGATTCTTTATTTAGGCAAATTACTTATCATGAAAGTCAATCCTAACTAATTTTATGATTTACCGTGGGAGAAGGAGAAGAGAATGACTATTTTTGGCGAAAATAATTTGGTGCAAAAATACTAATATAATGTAGAATCTCTAACAAATAAAAGATTTTTGAATGTTTTTGGTGGTTGGATAATTAATATCCCAGAAGTTTTGCTTTCGAGGCACCAGATACCGATTTGAGAAAAATAATATCATTGCTAGTCAATTTTAGTTTTAAACTAATTACCTTTTGGCAAATTGATACGATTTAAGTCTAAACGTTCGAGGCATTTTTAGTGGTTGCTTCAACCACATATACAGTACATACCAATTAAAATCGTTGAGTCATTTTAAATTTGTATTTAAATTTATATATGTACATTTATATATATTTTTGGTTCCTCGACTATCGGTTATTTCGACGTTCCAGCCTTAGCAGCTGCTGTTTTATTCAGTCGTGGTATCAAACGCTGTTTCAACTGTGCATTTTTCAATAACCAATGCTCAGTTAGCTAAGCTGAGTATTCTTATAAGTGGAAGCAGAGATGTAGTGTTGTTCATATGGTGTCTTCAGATATATTAAGAGACAAAAGTAGTTCAGTTTTGTCATCCGCACCCTTGAAGTATCTTCAATCCAGGCTTTTTTCAAGGTACAATGGAAGTTTTGTTCCACATTAGGAATTCTGCTACAACAATTTGTTGTCCCAAGGTTGTCAATTTTTAGTCGCAATGCCTTTGAGAAGTCGTCTGATGTTAACATTGAACGGAGCAAACAATCCGATTGGATCACATAATGACAATACCAGTGACAAAAAACTTCTTCCGAGTTATGGCCGCTTCAACTTCCTGATTGAAGCCTCTGCACAAGTGGAAACTATCATCAGTAACATACCACTGTAGTCTAATTCCTCTCTGTATTCTTCGAAATCGACTGCTTCGTTTTGCCCATTAATCTCAAGTCTTCTGATATTGCTTTGTAAACCTTATAGTTGCTGCTTATCCACATCTTCATTAGAAACTCATTTTGTGAGAGAAGAGGTTAAAACTGATTGACGAAATCAATTGCTCCTTTTGGGGTTTTTTACGATGACATTGTTCATGTAGAAAAAGCAATTTATGTTGCATTACCTGCATTTGGATCATCATCCGCATTATCTAGTCCTACTAGCTTGAGAGCATAATTTGCATCAAAAGGAGAATTCGTAGCCCCAATGATGTGACACTGATGTTGGTATATTTGAAAAAGTATGTTAGTTTTTGGACGACCAATAAACCTCAAGCAATTTAAATCCTTTTTGGGAACATGTGTGAGTATATGTGCGAGAAAGTTTTGTCTGGTGTTTCGCTGCGCGAAATTACGTCTAATTTCTACCAGTGCTTTTCGAGAGGCGGGATTATCTTTTATTTTGGGTGCACGACATGGTTGCTTACCAATGCGAAAGCGCTAAGCGTAAACACGAATTGAATTGAGCAACTAATCTTGATCGGCGAAATTAGGATTGCGGTTTTAGTCAGTATTGTCATATCAGTAAAATGAATGACCAGACAGTTGTTCAGCAACGCCGGAAGTTAGAGAAAGCATACGAATGAACAATGGCGTGAATGGATTTTAGCCTCACAAAAATAAATTAAATGAAGTTAATTAACAATAAATCTATAAGACTTTACTGCAAATGATTCATAGGTGGCATACCCTTCTTCGTTTTTTAAAATGAAATGACAGGATGTGAAATTCTAATAATAACATGTATTCCAGAATTTATTAGATATTCTCTAGTTAAATAGTGTCAAAAGAATTATCAATGGTTAATAATAGATCGTGAAAGCTATTAGTTGGAAAAATTTTTTCCATAGCAGCTTAATGATCTTCAAATTGCACCTCTTTGTCAACCACCGAAAGTGAAAGTGGAACTTCTGGGGTTTAATCACATCGATTTTTTAAATTTTGGAGTCCCTGGTTGGTTGGTGATACCTTGCAAATGGTAGGAGTGATACTGTCCTGTGGAGGAACTTGGCTCGCGCTGTCTTGAGCTGTGCCCTTAATGGATGCAGACGAAATTATTAATGTTCTAAAATTAAAATTTTCATCGCCGGCATGCTTTTGCTTAGTCGGTGTTTGATCCGAGTTGACAAAGTCGCTGCGTTTTCAAAATTTCAGTAATAATTTGCACTATGTCGATAACGGCCACCCGATAAAGTATTGACCGCGGAGTCTTCGGTGAGAGGATTCATTTGTTAAAAGTTGGAGCCTGCCGCGTTGGCTGTTGGAAAAAAAGTCTATTGTCGGGACAGTACATTTTTTGCCTAACGGAGTGTCCTGTCTAGCGAATTATTCTTCGAAGGGCGGAAATTTTATTGTTTTTTGATTTTATATGAGTAGCTGGTATATTTTAAAGCAGATTTTACTTTTAATAAATTTTATGGCTTTTCTTCTTAAAAACAAGCCAGACAAAATTTATTTGTCTGTTTTAGGTGCAGTGATTTCAAACATGATCATCAATAATGTCATTATCATTGCTTTGAGAAAGTTTTCACAACAATTTAAACATTGTGCTTGATCATGTCTATTAGAACGAGGAATTCCGTTGTTCAAAATGTATGTATTTTGAATGCTGATTGCTTTTGGGCTATAAATATTATCAAAAATTTTTGCAGTGTTTTGAAATCCGTCTATTGCAGTTAAAAATATATTTCATGACCTTCTCATTGGCTATGCGTCCTCAAAAGTCAATTTGGGTTTCCTGAATCCATTTTCTTGACCCGGGCCTTACTACCTGGTTTATGTTTTTTGAACTGCTTAGCGGGAACAGTAGGCTTGAGTTTCATACCTGTCGCAGTGAAAATTTTCAGTCAACTGATTTGACAACCAATTTCCTATTCATGTATCGTAACCACCATTGCGTGCCCATAGAGATCAAAACTTATAGTCCCCGTTTGATTAATTTGTAGGCCTTCCACAAGTGCTTCCGCAATCCCATTTAAATAGCAAGTGCTTTCTATATCATCGGATGCATGGATTTATATCCTTGAGCCGCGTTTTGTTTTTTTCAGTACACAGACAATCAATTCTTTGAAGACCGCGTTTTTAGTATTTATCTAGGCATTTAGTGATTTATTAAAATTTTTGTTTTTAATGTTGTCGAACGTTAGGTTGGGTGAATTGTTAGTCAGGCGGTGAACTTTAAGTAGACAGCAAGCCGGCGGATGAAAATGCTTGTGTCGGGGGTGGTTATGGCTGAGGTCGTAATTGCTCCAAAGTAAATCGACATCGTGATCGTTCAGATGTTTTCTCAGCTGATGAAGACAATTGCATTCCATTTTTTTTCAAAAAGAGTTGTTCTGTTTAGAGAAGATCGACTGATTTCTTTCTGGACTTTGGAAAAAATAACACTATTTATTTGTGACTGGTAGCTTTGAGAAATATTTGTGGAATTTGATATAAATGTCGCGAATTTACCTGAAATTATGGGAATATCTCGTTTCGAGAGTAAATGTGCACAATTTATCTGTGTGTTTGTGTTATTCATTAGCTATTTTGAGGTTTGAGTAAAGTATCTCATTGTACTTAAGGAAAAAATGATTCATTTAAAAATTTATAATTAATGATTACCCTAATTATTACCTAAATTGCAATAGCTACTTAAAACCAGAATTTATGGGAATATTTCGACTAGTGGTTGCATGTGCATAATTTGTCTCTCTGTGTATGTTATATTTGAAAAATTTGGAGCTGCGGGTATTCTATTTGTTTATTTTTGAGGCGGAAATGATACATATTTAGATATACCTAAATTTTTAAAGCTATTTAAACTTGGTGTTCGAAATTAGTTGAAGCAATTTTTGAATTTGATTGTATATAAGTTCTACGTGTCATTTGATGTGCGGATGCCTTCACTAATTAGAGTGAGTCTAAATGGGGTGCAGGAGTAGCCGAATTCAAATTGAGAATATTGACCGTATTAAATATCAGTTCGAGTTTTGCAACTTTCGCCGCCAGCTGAAATTTCTTGGCTTGATGAAATGGATTCCGAGAGACATAATCAAACAATCCCAATTTAGCGGATGGCAAAATCTCTATAGAATCGCGGCACCTAATCAAGAGCCTGA
Organism: Convolutriloba macropyga; assembly: GCF_964194025.1. NCBI lineage: Eukaryota > Metazoa > Xenacoelomorpha > Acoela > Convolutidae > Convolutriloba > Convolutriloba macropyga. Next base: position 75,389,590 of record NC_134471.1, on the reverse strand, counting down.
TGTATCAAATTTGTTGAATATTTTGAGATCCGGTTTTTAGTGTCAATTTTTAGTGAAGAAGAATGACAAATTTTGGCGAAGATGTTTTGGTACAAATATTCTACTATAGTGTAGAATTTCTAAAAGAATCAAAGATTTTTCAATGTTTTTGGTGGTTGGATAATTAAAATCCGAGAAGTTTTGCTTTCGAGGCACCAGATACCGATTTGAGAAAAATAATATCATTGCTAGTCAATTTTAGTTTTAAACTAATTACATTTTGGCAGATTGATACGACTAAGGTCAAAACGTTCGAGGCAGTTGAATACAAACTTAAGATGTCCTTCTGTTGATCTTTTACTAGCAAATAAAATTCCAATGACAAAACAAAACGTGTTACCTAGTTCAAATGGGGTATTATCCATCGTTTTTTGAAACTGAGCCGGCAAATCTGTGAGTCCATAATAACTCTTTTTGAAACGCTAATAACCTCTCACTTCGCCATTTATACTGAAACAACAATGTCCAGCCGTATCAAAATTAGAATTCAATCGACTGTAAGCGTGATTCAAGTCAAAAGTGGAGATTTTAGCTGGTTTTTGCGACGCGGGAGAACTAATATGTTGAGAAAATGAATCGGCTAGAATATCGATATTCGGCTTTTGAGATTCGGTTTTCTGAATGATTTTTATATGATTTTTAGTGCTAATTATATTGATAAATGTTCTCTTTCATTGACTGCTATTGCGGATGTTAGAGAACTGATTCGAGCAAATTGTCTTCTTTTTCTTACATTGTACGATGATCGCAATTCGTCTTCCTTTTTGATGTTGTGAGTTGACAGGAATTCGTACTGTTTTTTGATGTTTTGGGTAAAATTGCTATATTTTGGTTGCGCTACCTGTATCTTTGAACAACGAATACGATTTACAAGTTTGAGAGAAGGTTATCTTGCAAAAACAAATTGGAGAAAGGTTAACGAAACTTTTGAGAATGATAACTTACAGGGCACTGACTACTAAAATTGTTTATAGTTTTACCTGCTGAATGTGAAGGCGATTGGGTAACACAGAGACCCAGTCCTTCACAAAGCCCTTTCCCAGTCACCTAAACTAACCCGAACTACGTTTGCTCTGCACCTGGATTAGGCTTGCTCAGTCCATTTTTCGTTAAAGAGGCTGGGATCTGTCCGATAAATCGGCTCATTCGAACAAGTTTGTAGTTGGAGTTCATTGGATTTCGTTAACAAGTGTGTTTGCTTTGAGGACTGTATGGCTTGCGTTGCATGTGGCGTGTTACAAAAACTGCATGCACTTCCAGAGCCGACCAGTAGTGCGACTGTAAAATCCCATTTGAATTACTTAGAGGTTTTTTTTCACAACTTCCCTTGACTTCTGCCAACATATTTTCAGCTGAGGTGCTACCTTCTGAATCAAAAAATTTTGAGATTTAGTCTTAGATTGTTTAATTCGAAAATATTGTGTTTTCTGGTGTTTCAATCTGATCAACAGCATTCACTGATTTTGAAGTTTTTTTTTGAGGTTATTGTTTAAAATGTTTAAAATGGTTTGGTTTTCATTGCAGACTTTAGCAAAGCAACTTGCTTGAACACATTTAATGCACTACTTCCCAAGTGCTACACATTTTTGTGTCCTAGGGACCACTCAAATACTTAACTCTGGCAGCGGGACGCCAGTGTTTGTGAGCTATGTTTGGGTATAAAGTTTCGAGACTACGAAGGCAGTTGGCAATAGTTTGTATTAGAAAAGATGACTGTCACGCTTTTCGAAGCTAAAGTACTGACAGTGAGTCCACAAAACTAGTTTTGAATCGATTAGTTGCGCGCCTGAACTTTGTGCGGTTTTTTCAATCCCAATTCCATATTGACGTCTAGGTCGGGGTCCTGTGGGGTCCAATAAATTCCTTAGGGAGCTGCGAGTTTTCGGTGTAAATTAATTTTGCGATGAACACATATCTAATGAGTGTTTCGACCTTGTTATCGAAAACACAGCTCACGAAACTTTTCATAGGATTATTTGAGCGTTTCTCCTATTAGTTTGGATATCAAGAATATAGGCCTATCAAAAGTCAAATTTTCTGGTCTAACGAAAGCGGCCTCCACAAAACTTCAAAATTCATGTGTCCATATATCAGTCACCAGTTTATAGGGTTTTGTGCAGTTAAATATTTTTCGTCTTTCCACCACAGCACTCACCATTAGTAGAGAAGTTTCGTTCGGTCCACGAGAGTCCATGCTTTTTTTCACATAGCAATCCCACATCTATTATACGCTGACAATTGTCTAGCCAGTTTATCTATTGCTGCGCGCTTCTCGCATTCTTTTCCTGCTCTTATTGTGACGAGGATCCGGGTATTGCTTTCCCATAAAAAGGCTCGAGTGAAAGTTGAGCAAGTTTTGCGTTTTGGGCCAAGCAGTGTATCGGATGATTCTTTCATTTTCAAGAAAGGCAAGTTTAAACTGTGCTCTCCATTTTTTGCTGCGTAGTGGGTGTCTGGCGTTGGCTTGACCCAGAATGTGTCTATCCCAAGGGTAGTTCTTTTATGCATGACTGGATGTGCAATGCGTGCGAAAATGTATTTGTGGTATTTGGCAGTGCGAAATCACGTCTAACTTAGAGCAAGCGAAGTTTGCGAGGTGCGATTCAATATTAATTTGGGTTTACGACGTGGATGACTTATTAATAGAAAAAGCTGAGCAAAAACAAATTGAACTGAGCTAGTGAATTTAATCAGCGCAACTTAAGTTTTTGATTTTAATCAGTACTGTAATGTCAGTATAATGAACGAACACACAGTTGGTTAGCATTGCGGGAAAATAGTAAGAAAGAGCAATGATGTGAATTGAATTTATCAACACAAAGGGGTCAATTGAAGTGAACTAAACAAAAAATCTGTGAAATTTGACGATAAAAACTTTATAGATGACATGCCCCATTGTTTTTCTGAGTCATAAAAAGCAACATGTGAAATTTTGTTGGCATCATAATTATAGAAAAATATTGGTTATTTCCGGTTCAATAAGTCATAAGAATGAACAGTGATGTAAATTAAATTCAGCAACAAAGATAGGGGTTTAAGATTTTGACTTAAAGTATATCTATAGAACTTGACTGCAAATACATTATGTATGACATTCTTTCTTGAATGTCCTTTCAAATTCGTCCGGTATCTTTACGAACCTTTTTTTGACAACTTTAGTATTTGACTGTTGTTACAAACTCTTCAAGTTTGGCTTCTGGAATCTTCGCTGCAATGAGTGAAAGGAACTCACGGCTTAGTTGTTGCTGTTCGCCGGGTTCAATTCTCGATCACTTCACAGAATTACTACATCGTACTTTTTGTCGGAAAACCTTGTCGTAATTTCTATAATCTTTTCCTGAAGTTCCTTCTTTGACTCACTGACGATGCTTAAGGATTTTGGAAGCATAGGTTTCGTTGTCCCACTAAGCCTAGATATTCTTAGTCATTTTCACATCTTTTGTGAAGGCCAAGCATGTCGTCTTCTCTTGAACGTCATTGGTTCACTGATTACCCGTCCTGTATAACGGCAAAAGATGCTTGTTCCTATATTGTAGTCCAGTGGGATTTGTACCCCATAAGCATTTTGATAAAGATTGAGGCCAAGTTCCATAAAGTTGAAATTTTCGTTAAGTACAAAACTCAAGTATTTGAAGTTTTGCATCAGATTGTTGTATTCATAGTATGTGTTTTTCAATGAAATTGAGGGTTGTGGAAACTCTTCGATCTAATGGACCTTTGGAAGTGGTCACTTTATTTTGAGAAAAAGGTTTTCTGTCTTCAGGTCTTTCGTTGAGGCTATGCCAGCTATGTTGAGTGTACAATTGGTGCTGTGGCACACAACTTTTCTTGCACAATTTGATCAATGAATAGAACAATTTATCAACTATCGAGCAAAAAAATATGTGATCCGCCTGTTGCCACCGCTCCCTATTGAGTCAAGAACTATCTGAAGAAAGCTAGTAATTTCGTGACTTTGATTGATTGTTGCTGCGCTTAAGTTGATGGCGTGGTTGTCATTGTCCATTTGGTCTTCAAAGTGTAAGAATCAGTTGTGCTTATTGGTACATCTATATATTTTGGACGCTTGGTTTAAATAATGTTTTACTGCATGTCCTTGGCCCAGCTGTTCCTAAAACTGAATAAAGTTCCAAATCTCATGAGTGCCATCAACTATGGGACAATTAGCGTATAGCTATTGCTTCGAATCTTTCATATTAGAAATCGCACTGAAATTCTAAATCTTAGAGGATGATTAGTTTCTCTCTATGTGAGCTTGTTCGGTCTTCTTCAAATCGTTTTCCATTAGAAAATGAAACCTATCATGCACAAATGTCGTTTTAGGTTGCCATATTTCAGTCAAAATTAAATCATTTTGTTCTTATTTTCCATCATTGACGTAGAATCACCACTCCCTTTTAAGAACTTGAGGTGTTTTTATGGCATGATTGCAGATCACCAACCTCTCTGTACACTTTGAGCACGGTCACACAATCAGAAAATGGTCGAACCTGACGAGCCGTGAGGTTTGACTTGCCTTGCGGAAACTCTCCATCGACTATCACTTGAGGCCTTCCAAGTTTTCTCTCCAGAATGCGTCAGGCAGTACCATATAATTGTCCAGAGTACCACATTTCAGAGTTTGTTGACTTTGCCTTGCTGGTCAGTAGAGACTTCAGGTGGCTTATTTTCTGTGAGTCGTGTGTTGGTCGTTGATCCACTGTAGCAATGAAAATAGTAGCCACTCGAGCCAATAAAAACGTTTTCCGTCAAAGCCATTCTTTTTTTTCAGCGTCGTTAGGTTACTGCTTCCTATATATCCGCTATTGTAACGTAAAATAATTCTAATGGAATCGATTGAACTATGATATCGTGAGACGTAACTATGCTTTCGGCGGTTGCTTCTAAGCGAGCTGCTGATCAATCTGGCAGCTTAGAAGGTTGTTATCTCTATCGGCCCATTTCTAGACATCTCTTCACTTTGAGGTTCAGTTGGCAGAAGATTTGTTTCGACCACTTTTTGATTGAGAGCGAACATCATCATTTTCTAACGCTGTTCTCTTCAGCTTGCGCTCTAGCTCACGCTGTTATTTCAATCGTTGAAGCTTGGATTCGAGTTCCTTCATTTGCATTCGAGCTCCAGCTTTCTTCTTTCAAACCGTGTCTGTTCTAGTCGCAACTTCGTTTCGAATTCTTTCGAATTCAATATCAAACTTCGTCATCCGTACTTCAGGCCTTTGCTTCAAAGATTGCTCCGATTTGTAATGTGTGATCAACTGAAATGCCAGTTGGTAGTTGCTGTCACTCTCATTTTTGTCCATTGCTTGACTCGAGCTGCCTCTCTCTGCATTCATTTCCGGTTGCATGCCTTTGCTAATGTAAGCAAGCTAATGCTTGTCTATATTCAATTTGCACTCCATTAGGTGTTTTAGTTCAACAAAGTTTTAAAACAACTTTCGCTGTGTTAGGTACAAGCTTGTCTCAACGCTGCAGTTGCTTGGGGGCTGTTTTTCTGCGAATTGACCACTTGCTTGGTACGGGATCAAACTTTCTTGGGTTAATCTAAATGTCTGATTATCTTGTAGTCAAGCCTCGTTCAATCTTAACTTCCTCTTCTAAATATTGAAATTTCTTGTCGTAATGGGTTAGTGCTCTCTGATACTGTGCGGGAACTGTTCAAAATATGCTGATTAATCAGAACTGGTGGCTGCTCATTTTTTAAACTGCCTTTAAACAGTATTCGCAATTCAATTTTTTTCCTGAAAAGCTAAATTGGATTCGCTTCGTTGGCTTTTCGCTTTAATTTTTGTTAGTTGGTGCATTCGGCCAAATCCATCAAACTGTAAACAGATTTATCAAACAGGAGGGAAGCTTTACAACGCCCAGTTTGTTTCAGCGGCTTCACATTTGTCCGGATTTTACTTTTTTCATGGTTAAATTTTGTGAACTTTATTATCAGCTTTACTGAAGATTACCATGCATTAGTCGATACTTATCACATAAACTAATCGTTCAGCTTTGCTGTTCAAAAAATTGTTTGGCCCAGGTTAGAATGATAATTTAAGTTTACACTATCAAATTTTGCTTCAGTTTTTTGTTAAAAACTCAAGATATAACTCAAAATTGAAAAATCGGGCCGATCTAAAGTAGTCACTTAGCTTTTGATTAACTGTTCAATTTCTGATTTTTCATGTAGTCTTCTCAATAAAAGAGACCTCAGAACATACCTTGATATTGAGTTTTTTAATTACGTTCTACCATCAGCTTTTCTTCTCAATTGGTTTCCGATAAGATCAATGTTGAAACTCAAAAAGTCTTCAGAAATTGAGACTGAGAACACAAAATCAGATTTAATTCAAAAACAGATTAAGCGAGCGGAATAGTTCTGATTAAAGTCACTTTTGAAGTATTTGATTTTTTAAGGGTTGCTCCTGCAAACTGTTTCAATTCAAACGTATGCAGAAAAAAACTCTGCCACTAACCAAAAAAAACCTGGCAGTAAGTTCAAAAATTAATCCATGGAGCACAAGCGAAAACAATTTAAAATGAAACAGCAAGAACACCTTTTTAATTAGATGAATTTATGAGTCTACACTACAATATTAAAAGGCAATCCTTTCCAAAAACCGTTTTTTTATGGAACAAAATTTTAAGCCACTCGTTGGTGAATGAAAACATTCAGAAGTCTGAATTATGTCTTCTGAGAAATTAAATTGAACTTTCATTTAATTAAAGTATTTGATAAAGTCAATTATATAGAATCAAACTGAACAAAAACCAGAAAAATAAACAAACTGTAGACAAAACTCAAAACTTCTCAAAGTTTTTTCAGACATTAAATGACGCCAACATTAAACTTATGATTAGCTTATAATCGAAGGGGAAATTTATAGTGATATCTGCTCATTTTTGATTCATAAAATTTTACGATATGAGATTGAACCAACATTACTCAACAAAACTAACAGCAAAAAATCAGACTCCAAAATTCGATAAAATGGTATTTAAAAAACTGTCAGTCATAAAAATTAGAAGCCATTGACTCCAGTCATTGATGAGCGTTTCTACATGAATTGAGATATATTTAAACTCAGTCTGAAACAAACTTGCAGAAAAGAACTTCTAAAACCCGGAAAAAAAGTGTTTTAAAACTAAACAAAATTAAACAGCTTTAAAATCATTCAACATAAAAGAGAGACTTTATGCGGCCGCATTAAATTTCGATTAAAATTCCATCACTCAAAAATGGGGCTTAGTAACAAAACAATAGAACAAAAAATGGTCTCTGAGAACACGCAATGTGAAATTCAACAAAATAATTGATTGCACACATACCAGGCCAGTCATTAGCAGTAACACACCTTTGAGACACAAATATTGCCTGTGCTGAAGTCAGTGGTTCATATTTCGTAAAAAGAACTGCATACGTTTTTACAAAACAGTCGTTACCAACAGTAAAATCAGCACTCTTCAATTGACTAGATTGAACACTACAAAAGATGGAAGGAATGACTTTAAACAAAATGAAATACAATTTCACATTTTGGATCTTTTCCGTTTTTGCCCCCCCCAGCTTAGTGGGTGCATATTATTTGCAACCCCCAGATGCACGTGCAATATTTTTACATAATGATTTACTATGTAATGACACGTGCTCTGTAACTGGGGGGAGCATAACGTACTGGGGGGGCACAAACGGAAAAGATCCCACATTTTATAAAAAGACAATTTTATCAAGCAAAAGACTCAGTTCTCCTAACACCAAGAAATGAGATGCAGAAATCAACATCTATCTGGTTTGCAATCTAAAAGTAAAACTGCAACATCACTCAGGTCACAACAAAATTTAGCTTGCCTGACCTCTCATTACTTTCAATTAAACACTTCAGGCTCAATTATTATGCGTAAACGCGTGCAAAACTAGAAAAAACTTGACCTCCGCAGTCAATTATAAATATAGAAAGAAAAAGAGGTCAACAAGACTAGATAACTATAAATTAGGCAATCAGTTAGGTTTATCAGGTTTGATATTGGCAGTGAACAAACGCTCTTTCTTCGAAATTTTTTTATCAAATCACACGAAACTAGAGAGGCGGGAATATAGACAGAATCCTCAGTTAAACCTTAGTATTTTGGTGTTGAAGTTTGGACAGTTTTACGAATAAAAAGCACACGCTTTTAGGTGTGCGAAGCAGTGAGAGCATTTTGCTGATGAGGAAAAAAATCAACAAAAACATAAAGGTGCTTTTTTTCAATACTCTGGAATTTTTGCTGAACACCGTTTTATCTAATTTTAAAGCCATTCGCTGTCGAATTGACATAGAGGTTGCAGTTGTCCTTTCCTCTTGAAAACATATCTTTAAGCCATCAAAATAACAGGTAGGTGCTCATGTTAGCCACCAATCTCAAACGAAGAGAATCAAATGAACGAAAGTTTAAAGTTGAATGAATCTTTCGAAATTTTTGTTCTCAAAGTTGCTTTTTATGAATATTAAGATTTCATTGAGCTGTCAAGTGAGAGGGCAATTCGGAACTCAAAATCAGTGGACCTCAAATTTGATGTACTAAAATCTATTAAAAAAGATTGAAAAGCAAGACAAAAAACAAACACCGTCCGGACTTAAAATTTGCCTGTTTTTTCTTCAAGCACATTGTGTCCGATCAATGAAAATATATGTTATGAATTGTGTTTATCAAACATTTCACTACTTTAATGCATAATTCATAATTCAGACTGCGACGAAAATACAGAAAAAATATACATGCAAAAACAAAAAATTGAAAAGTAGTCAATGGCAGACGTTTTCAGTTTGAATTGTTTTTTGCGTTTAATTAATATTGGTGAGAGTCCAATGGGATTTCGCAGTTTTAGAAAATTTGTTTGTTTTTAATGAAAATTAAGTGTCAAAGAATAATATTTGTTGCAGACAAAATGAGGCAGCTAAATTTTGACAATTAAAAGAATATGATTAGGACAGTCACGAGGAAAAACAAATTAGACATCAAATTTCCGCAAAATGCAAAACTGAGAAAGGTCTCAAAAACCAAAAAAATCTTGATCCAAACTTGCTTTTTGCAAAAGAAAACCATGATGAGATAAGAAATAGAATAGATATCAGAATCCTTATCAGAGAGAAAAATTTTAAAAATTGATAACTTCTCAAGACAAACAAAATTTGAGCTTTAAATTTTCGATTCGACGCCGAAGGGCTTACTGGTGTTACAACTCAACTCTCTGCGGTATATCGGTTGGCCACAATTTACTTAACAATACACCCAATTTAGCTTATAGCTCCTCCCTTCCGCAAGCGAGGTCGGAGCAATGGGTGCGTACAAAGATTAACCAATTTTTCATTTCCTCAACTCTGAATTGTTTTCAAGTGTCAAAAAATGTGTCGGCGGTTTTCGAAAAAGATATACTGGAAACTTTGGCGCTTATGTTTTGCCATGCAATGGCGAAGGGCTATCACTTTCCGACATGGTCTACAAGATTCTGAATTTTGGTTAGTCAGCCTATCACGGGAAAACAATAGCGACCAGATCTCAGAATTTCGAAGGGTTTAGATTGGTGGTTTCCTCAATAACATCCGCAAACTATGCCAAACCATCGATACTTGACTCGTTCGCGGTTAGCAACTTCTGCACTGCGCTTATAGTGTAAACCGCTTTTATACCAAACTGAGCAAACAATTTGATAGCGCAAAAAACCGGTTTTATGACACAAGGTTTCAACCTTCTTATATGCTATTGGTTAGTTTGTTTGCATATCATGATACCAGTTCCTTAATACAGTGGCGTGTTGAATACCAGACGTACTTGTTAAATGTCGGTCAAGCGGGCCGCCAATTTCACAAAAACGCAAATTCCTGACGCTACGGAATCGGCGCAGGCCGAAAACTCGATATATAATTTTTTTTCGATGATTAGGCATTTCCGGGCCTTTCGCTTACATAAGGTGGTTTGGGGGTTATGGTTCGCCTTTGGCGTAATTAGGATTTGGGCCATAGGGTGTTAGCTCATGGCCTGATTGTATCCTATCATAGGAAGCGTTCATAAAACTGGAACACGAGCGATTTCAGATTTTCAAGTAAAATTAAGATCTTTCCCCCTTATAGTTGTTAACGGAAACACAACTAGAGATTGGAGGTTCACTAGGGTGCTGGTGATGTCCACCGGGCGTTGAGATATCGGTTTCAATAAACCGGGGGATATTTTTAGAGTTATGTGAAAGTTTCCAGAATTGAGCAAAATATTGCAATTTTGTAAAATTTCAATTTTTTCAATTATTATGCATACTAGTGAGCGAATACCAGAACGTTCTGCACAACAAGAGGGTACCTTTGAACTGTTGAGGCTAATAACACGGGAAGAGCGCATTTTTATATTAATCACCGCAAAATGCATTGAGGTCGGTAAATCGCTGTAATAGTTCTATCATTAATGGTCGCTTAGAATTCACTGTTCTTTCGCTCTTGTTAGGTGTCAAGGGACCTAGAGTAATCTTACTTTTCTTTTTTTATTGATAGAAAGAGTTTGTTTAATTTTTTATTGCGATTTTGATGATAACTTTTTTTCATGAAAAGATTTCAATGATAATTTTTAAGATGCGAGTCTTTATGATACCAATACATATGATGAAAGTGTGCCCCAGTTAGTGGATGCCAAATAAGTCAATCGTTAGTTGATTATTTGTAGTTCTAAGAGCTCGGGGTAAAACAGCAATAACTGATTCTTTCGCACTCGTTTCTCGTTCCATGCCTTAGTGAGCCTAATAAGCCAGATTGAAGATTTTTCCTTTTTATGGTATCATTTGCTTCCGGAGGTTGTCACATGCTCCCAGCTAATATGATGATGATGATGTTTCAAACTGGATTGCCTAATTTTTTTAAATCCAAACATGTAAATTCGAATAACCCCAAGGTTAAAGTTACATGTTGTAATATTATAAATCAAACATACTACATCTTTCCCTTGAATAACTAAACATAATAATAATAAGAAAAAACTAAGGTTCAGTTTCTAGTTCTCGTGATTTATTTTATAAAAATAAATTTCTAAAGCCTTCAATTTTTTTTGTCCATTGGAACTCGTTCGTGTCTTTTCTGCATCTCTTCCTTTAACTCTTTTTTAAACTTTTTCGTTGATTTTTCCCTTCTTAGAGCTCTTGGAAGTTTATTCCATTTCCAAACAAATTTCTTACAATTGAATTTTGACTCCATTTTGATTTACATTTTGTTGTGATAGAAAAATCATATGTACGATTTTTAACTTTAATTTCGACGTCTCCGATTATTTTTGAATTTTTTTTTGGACTTGTATGTTTGTTTGTTGGACAATATCGAAAAGTCTATTTAATGAAGTTTTTGCTATTTGAAATTCTGCGGGAAGTATTTTATTTTCAATAAGTAGTTTATGAGCACTGTCATATTTTGTTCGAAAAAAGCAAACTTTTATGCCCCATCTAATTTGTTTGTTTATTCTGTCAATTGAGTAGTACGGAATACTTTGAAAAAATATTGCACTAAATTCTAAATGCGATAAAACATATGATCTAAAGAGATTTATTCGAGCCTTTAAAGGTATTTGATTGCGTACCAAACAAATTGATCTGATAGCTAAACCCATTATACTGATCTCATTATTAAGTTGTTTTTGGTATGTCAACTCTTTGTCAAGAATAACACCTAAGTATCTGCATTCATCTGTTGGTTTCAATAAATGACTATTAAATTCAACGCAATTGACAGTTGGTAACTTTTCATTTTTGAAAACCATTATTTCTGTTTTCCCTTCATTTAGAGTAAACTTGTTTTGTTTCATATACTGTTCAGTTTCCACCAATATTTTTTTAGCCTTTGCTTCTAAACACTGTTCATTTTTTTCATGACATAAAATTGCTGTGTCATCTGCAAATTGTAATACATTCGAAATTTTGCCTATTTCCTCGCCGAAGTCATTTACACAAAGTATGAATACTAGTGGTCCTAGTACAGTACCTTGTGGAACACCATGATTTATAATTGTCCAGTCGGATTCAATTTTTCCGTTTCTAACACACTGTTTCCTGTTAATTGGAAACGAATTCAATAAAACTCTTGCGTTTTCTCCAAAACCACATTTTTCAATTTTTTGAATAAAAATGTCCAAGGATATTGAATTAAAAGCTTTCGCTAAATCCAAAAAGATTGTTAAGACTATATCTTTTTGCTCAACATAATGATTTATTTTCTCTTTCAGTGCAATTTTTGTATTAAGACACGACTTTTGTTTTTGGAAACCAAATTGGTTTTTGTTAATTATTTTATTCATATCAAAATGTTCCGACATTTGCTCCAAGAGAAGTCTTTCAAAAATTTTTGCTAAAGTTGGAGTGACCGAAATTGGTCGATAGTTTTCAGGATTATGCCTGTCTTCTTTCTTATAGATGGGAGTGACATATGCTTCTTTTAAAATTTCAGGGAATGTGTTTGTGTTTATTCACTCATTAATAGCAAACAGTAAATAGGCTCCAATGGACAATTTACAATCCTTCAATGCCCAAGATGGTATATACCCTGGTTCAGCTGATTTTTGTGTTTGTAGTTTGTCAATAACTTTGTATAGTTCTCTTCTGGTTACCGGCCTTGAGTTCATTTCCCTTAAAATTAAACGAAGGCAATTTAGGAGCAATTATTTTGCCCTTGTAAAGTCCAAGACGGGCAAAACAATTATTCAAACAGTTAGCAATGCTGTTTTCATCTGATATTACGTTATGGCCCTCTTTCAACTTTGCAATTTTTTCTGTCTGTTTATTTGAGTTGATTTTGTTCTTGATAAATTTCCATTGTTCTTTTGAAGTTGGGAGATTCTCGAAAAATTGTTTTGTATGATCGTCAGATGCTTTACGCAATTTTCTATTAACATTGTTTCTAAGTACTTTGTAACTGTTAAAGAGCTCTTGATTAGGATCTTTTTTCCATTCATTGAATACACGATGCTTTTCATTAAAAAGACTACGCAGTTCTTTTGATAGCCATTTTTGTGCTCCTTTTTTGTTTTCACTTCTATATTTTTTAAAGGTGCGTGACTATTTAATACATTTTGGAAAATTTCAATAAATTTGTGAAAAATTTCATTTGCTCCAATGATTTTGTACTTTAGTGACCAGTCTTGCAAAGCAAAATCACGGTTAAACTTACTTCTTGTGTATCTCTTTTTATCTCGCATTAAATATTCTGTCTTTTGCTGCTTCCATTCTAATTTCAATGATGATTGTTATACAATAGTGAAAAGATCATTTTCAAGTATTGACTCTATTATATCTGTTTCGAAGATTTGATTTTTAGAAATAAAGCAGTGGTCGATTAAAGAAATTTTTTCTCCATTTGTCCATGTTGCTTTTTTTGTGTTTATATACTGAAGCCCGTTATCTGCAAGGAAGTTGTTTAGTAATTGTTTCCCAGTTTCTTTAAGTATATTTATGTTGTAATCTCCAAACAGGATTAGATTGTCAGTGGTAGAGTAAACATTTGACATTTCTGATGTCATTTAATCAAGGAAGAATTTTGAAAGGTTTACGTTTGAACATTACGCCACATTTATGAGCAATTTTTCTTTCAGAGGCTCAGTTACTTCTATCCATAGTGATTCAAAAAAAACTCCGGTTGATGGTGTTCAAGTCATTTCTTATTTTGATTGAAAAGTTCTTGGTTATCCATATGTATACACCTCCCCCTTTTTCCAGTTCAGTCGATGATGATCTCGGCTGGTGAATAATTTGATGACTACTGCTCAAAAAATAATCTGGAATAGTATTGTTCTCTTTAATCCATGTTTGGGTAACAGCTAGGAAAGGCAACTGGTCGCGAGTTGTCAAAAAATTTGATAACTTTTCGTATTTATTATTTAGGCTTCTACAATTCATGTACCAGAACTTGAGATTATCGTCTGTTCTGTTCATTTCTTTGTAGTACTGGTCTATTGTTTTCCATTTTTCTATTTTTGCTGGGCCAGGGTTTGTTTAAATATCTCCACTTTGTTTGCAGAATTTTTGATATGACGAATAATAAATACGTATTATTGATGAAACCGAACCCTAGTGAAAACAAATAATTAAAATAAATCTGACAAAAATTATATTTTGGTTTTTTAGTATGATTTGAATGACTTTTGAAAAAAGCAAATTCCCCCCTTTACATACAAAGCCTATTATTAAAAACACAAACGAAACTGATGTTTTCTTCAAAACAAACATGCAACGTCTCTATTAAAGAACTAGGAATTAAGTCACCCAAATGTATCAGAACTCATTTGGACTATTGAAGTTATTCCATCCCCTTTTGAATGCCAAAAGATTTCCATTTTCCTGTTTAGGACGCATTTGTCTCAATGATATATCGTTTGATGAACAGTTGTAGCCAATATTTTTCATATGTTTCCGCAAAGTTGTGACTATTTTTTGAATTCCATATATGCTTGGGTCCACACCATCTTGTCTGATATCGTTTACCTCAAGACCATAATTGAGGACGTTTGCATTTGACCACTGAATTGCGCCTCTAATTTGGTCAGCAATGCTGTTGATTTCTTGGTTATAAGCATCAATTTCTTTGTTGTTCGAGTCCCGTCCGTATAGTCCATTTTTGTCTTGTGGAATTTGGCATATAGCAACCTTATGGGGCTTGAATTTAGATAAACACTTACTGACTAAGTCTCCCATTTGCTCAGCTGCCCTTTTTCCATCAGTACCTTGGTCAATTGCATTGTGTCCCAAATGAAAAACAAGACTTTCAGGTTTTGTTCCAGCCGAATAAGAGTCCATAATGTTATTAACATCACTTATGGTTGCCGAAGGGTATGAGTGTGTTTCAGTTTCATTACTTATATCACCCTGTTTAACAAATTTATACGTGCTGTCTGATATGACAAGATGTTTAGTAAATCGTGGTACAAACTTCGGAAAAAATTGTCTGTTGTTGGCATAAACTTGTTTAGTTTCTTTGTCTTTGTTGTCATCAATAATTTTTGTCAACATTTTCTCATTTTGTCCTCTCAATAAAACAATTTCTGACATTGCTTGGTCATATAGGGATTTGCTGTTGTCTAGAGCTGTTTGGAGTTCTCTATTTGCTTGCTTGTTTTTTTCTAAGTCTTTTTTTAGTTCTGTTATTTCATCCTGTTGCAAGTTACTAGTATCGAGTGATGATCTTTTGTTCTCTCTTAGTTTTAGAATTTCTTGAATGAGTTTATCTTTGTTCCATTTCGCTAGATCAGCCGTTTTCATTTTGTCGCTGGATACACTGCGCTTGGTTATAATACACTAGTGACTCATTCTGGAAAAAAAACGGTGAGAAGAAAAAAACAACTCAAAACTTTGACCTTAAAAAGACCTGAAAGTGAAACAATTGTTAATTTGGAAAATATTGGATTGGTCTCACCAGATGAAGAATACTAAAAGAAGTCCCAGATAAGAGTGCCGAATAGCCGATTCCAATTAAGATAATTAATGTCTTCTGATTAGAGCAAAAAACTAATATGTTGTCTTCAGGAAGAAATCTAAAAAAGTTAGCCTAAAAAATATCCTATTCCATAACTATCAATCGCTATGGTTTGAGCTCACTGTCAACGATTTTACATGATTGCTCATCAAAATGTATTCAGCTTACGCCTCAGCAATTCTGTGCTTGTGAAAGGGAGTTCGTATTAACTCCAGGCAGCGTGACATCTATTTGATTCTTTGGAATCATGCTTATGCAAAAGGGGCAAGATTTTAGAACCTGTCAACGAAACTTTTAATTGCTTTTAATTGCTCGCCTTATCCGAGGGTTTTTTTCGAGATAGAGTTCGCAACCCAGAAGTAATGACCAGTCATATCTTGTTGCATCTCATGCTAGCAGTTAGAGCATTAATGAATTGTAAATTAGCAATATTGCGATACGACTCGTAAAGCGTTGCAAATTGGGGAATCCGATTACTGTCTCTATTCAATTAGATTGAGTAATGAACAAGTAGATATATCTATTATAAAAGTTTGCGAAATCGGTCATTTTTTGAAACAATAAGATGCACCGAATTGCTGACGCTTCTAAATTTTTAGACAATTTTTAATGGTCTTCGTCTTAGCAGCTAATAAATACTTATAATTGTCAAAAATGGCCACAACTGTTCAATTCACTGTTAACTTATGTGCAAGAATTCATTGCTCTGGCATACCTTGGTGTTGGATGAACTATTTTAGGCTTAAAAATTGGAGTAACATCAATAACTCCTTTGAAAATGCTATACATGATCAAGAAAAATGCTTGCTTAGCTTAATACAATGAAAATAGACACTTTCAAAGGAATTATACTCGGCAGATTGCTGGAAAAGTAGCTGCCGTTGATTCCCATAACTAAGACTGGGATTGAAAGAAAACAATTAGTCAAAAAAGAGTTTTGTATAAACAATTTTAAAGTGCAATCTCTTTTGATGTCATTTTCGAGCTGAATTTGCTCCTGTTTCGTATTGAGACCACACAGTATAATACCAATAAGCATTAGAGATAGTAACTAAGAACAAAGTTCAAGTAACGGTCATCTAAAATCAGGATTTATGGTCTTATCCCGTTTCTATTTCTCATTTCGTTTTTTGTTACTGACTCTGTTCATTTTGAATTATTTTGCTGAGCAACTGCTGTCTAAAAAAACTTTTAGCAGAATGGGCAAGAGTGAAACTAGCCCAGAGAAGTCAAAAATTTTAACGCAATATGTCGAAAAGGCGGCA
This sequence comes from Convolutriloba macropyga, assembly GCF_964194025.1. Classification (NCBI taxonomy): domain Eukaryota; kingdom Metazoa; phylum Xenacoelomorpha; order Acoela; family Convolutidae; genus Convolutriloba; species Convolutriloba macropyga. The sequence continues at coordinate 75,372,831 of NC_134471.1, read as the reverse complement.
AAAAGAGGTAGAGCAAAAAATTTTTAACCGACGAATTTTGAACATGTTTTGATTTGAAGGCTTTACTTTTTATTTGATATCCTTCTAATAACTCAAAAAAATGTCAATTGTCAAAATTCTATACATATCTAATCGAGCCAAAAGAATTCTTGGATATCCTAACTAAAAAAAATATAGCCTGGTATATTTTTATTCCTTATAAGAAAAATGAAACATAACTGACTAATGCCGGGCGAAATGCTGACAATTGACCGGCGAGTGGTTGTTTTTGTTAGTGGCTAGCACGGTTTAGTGAGGCTAGCTTTAGCTTAATTGAGGGAGCGTGAGGTGAGCTCAGCGGGGGTGGGGGATGAGTTAGGCAACGTTGGGAAGGGGATTTTTGGCTGCACGTGGCCCTCAGGGGTTTAAGGATTTGCAGGGGGTGATAATTGGGGGCTGAAGTGTGAATCAATTTCTAAGAATCGTCCTTCACATCATAAGTATAGGTCACCAAAACAGCTTCTGCGATTCGCATACTTGGAGACCAGTGATTTGAAAGGCTCTTAAGAAAATTTAATGCCCACTGGGCGCTACATCTATATCCTAATATTGAGGACGAAAAGTCAAATGGATCGAACGAGAAATCGGTCAAGCAACAAATCGCATAAAACGGACCAACAGGACTAATATAACTGCTACAATTTTTGTTTGCGACCAAATTAAAGCTTTATATGATCCATGGGCAGAAAGCCGAAAACACAGGCCACATTTCCGCAAACACTGAATAAAATCTATTTAAATATACGATTATTCGATAACACGTAAAAGCTGAAACCAAAACATGCACGAATTGAAACCAACAGCTGCTCAATCAGAGAATATCCACTAAAAATACTACAACTTCGGTTTTGTTTTTACTACTACTTGGTTAATACTACTACTTGGTTTTGTTTAATACTACAACTAAGCTCTGTTTTTAACTTGGTGCCATGGCACTCCGTATGACGAGGGTTGGAACTTCTCAGCAAAGGATCTTTCACGTTGAATGAGATCACCAATTTACATTAAAGCGGAAATGTAAATCACAAATATCTTGTTAGTAATTAAATCATATAGTAGAAAACTGACAAATGCATTTTAAAAGAAATTGGCAAATTTTGCAGTGGAAAAAGTTCAAAAGCAACTTTTGTCTCATGTAACCCATCTGCTAGACTGGAAAAAGTTTTCTTGGCCAATAATGATCGTTAAAATCAGAAAAGGACAAAAAATACTCAAAAACTTCAAAACCTAATTCAAATTTTAACAAACTCCTACTAAAACTCGTGATTTTAATATCTTCAGAACCATTTCATTGCCTCAAAAAACTGTCCAGTATCCCTATTTCAAGTTAAATAGTTTTACTCGCTAATAAAAGGCCATAAACTTAGAACATAAAAATAATTTTCCAAAACTTTGAAAAAAAACTTAAATTTTATCAAAAAATTGCCAATATCCGGCTACTTAACTACTGATAACCATTGCATTAACTCTAAAAACTGCGGCTTTTTATCAAACCTTGGAGGAGGCCCCTAATGCCGGAACAAAAAAAAATTAAAAAAACTGAGGAGGAAATGCAAAAGAAAACTGTCTCTAGAGCCTATTCTCAAGCCCTAGAGGAGCTTCTTTGGCTCTTGATGCTGGAGAAACTTAATAAACGGCAAAAACAGGAGCTTCTTTGGCTCCTGAGGCTGGAGAAACTTAATCCAGGCTCTTGAGGCTGGAGAAACTTAATAAACGGCAAAAATTTCAAAAAACGACTAACATGCAAATTATATTACAAAATTGATTGCTAAATTTTGTGATATTAAAAAGTTGAAAACTATTCCATGGCCAACAAAATTTTTTTAGTAACTTATTATCAAACCCTGGAGGAGTTTCTTTGGCTCTTGAGGCTGGACAAACCTAAAAAATGACAAAGATTTTATGGAAACGTGAAAAATTTGTATAAATTTGCGTTTTTGTTTGGAGTACCAAAACATATAGCTCTTAGTGGTCAAAATAAGTACTTATGTCTTGCCAAAAGACCTTTATCAACTTTACGCAGTCTGAAAACAAATCCGCAAATTATTGAGCAGCATTAAGTTTGAAAATTTTAGAATGGCCCAACAAAAAAATGGTCCAATTTTAGAATGGTCCAAAAATTCGAAAATGGCGATAAAACACAAAAAATTGCAACATTTTGGGCTAAAACACTCCTAAAAACGGCCTTTTAACCTTGAACTACAACCTTCCCAGTAGCTTCAACATAATCAGCACTTGAAGGACTACTAAACGCGGCTAAGGGCCTCTAATGAAAACTAATGCCCGCTGGGTGCTTTTAAGGTCGAAAAGTCAAATGGGTCAGACGAAAAATCGCTTAAAAAAGACCAACAGGACTAATATAATTGCTACAAACTTCATTTGAGCGCGATTAATAACTGAAGAGAAGATAAAGCTCAAAAATAAGACTATTCTGGAAGCAAAGATAATCTTCATAGTAGATGATCTTCATTCGTCCTTTGGAGTTACTATTCTATTTAAAAACTTTGCTTTGGTTACCTTGAATTCAAATTCTATCTATCAATCAATAACAACTGCCAATTAAAAATGTTTAATGAATCAGTTTGTACAATGTTAAGCTTCCGATCAGTTTAAAAACAATCGTATTAGATTGTATTTTTCGAAAACAAATCTGCAAAGTATTGCGCAGCAGTAAGCTTGAAAATCAGTTCATCTATTGCATTCCAAATAGTAACTCTATTTCTCACGATTTAGTTATATGGTTCCTGTAATTGTCATGATTTCACCAGTTTTTTAGCCGTTTATAGTTCAGTCTCAAACATTACAATTTTTGGCAAATAAGTTAAGTTAATACATGGGAGGACTTCATTACATGCAGTTTCCTGAATTCATCATATCAAATTCATTACTCTTTGTAGTTCTTAAATTATATCTGGTTTATAATAACGAGGAAATATCTGAGTGTTCATAACGATTCAGCAATGGTTGACCAGTCTCAGTATCTCGTCTTAACATTTCCATAACTAGTGGTTCCAGTGTTGTGTTGTTCAGTCGTCGAGAGGAATGTCTCGGAATAGGTAGGACATGGATTCCCCGTTGTGTATCCTTCTTATGCCCTCCGATAGTAGCACTGACACATCTACCACTGTGATTTTGCCAAATTTGAGGCTAGAGGAGTATGGAGAGCTGTTGGATGCTGTATTCTGATTGGCTGCACTCGACACCAAGTCCTCATTGGGAACGGTGTTTGTAATTATCACCTGGTTAAAGGACATGCAAAACCATGATTGGAACAAAAAAAAGAGCAATGCTGCTCATTAAAAGATCAGTCTGAAATGTGGGGAATAATAAGAAAAAGGGCAGCTGAGAACAGGCTACTGTAGGCCTAATGATGTTCCGCTGCGATTACGCAACCATAATTATTAATTATTATTTTTAACCCACTAGAAAGATAACTTACGCGCAAAGTTGCTTGTTTACCACCAACGGATTATAGGATCGAGTTCAAGATTTTGTTCTCTTTCACTATTCTATTTCCCTATTTAAAAACGAGGGTATTCGTCGTCATCAAATACACTGTAATCGTTTACAGATATATGATCTTGGGAATTCTGTAAACAATAATAACATTACCGTTTTAAAACATGTACCCTCCTCCGCAAAAAGACAACCTTAGAAGTTAATGACAATTATATTCTGGCGGGTCTTCTTATACAACATTCAATAAATTATTCACTGAAAAAGCTCCAGTTAAAAAGCTCCAGGATATTGGGGAGCCATGAATTCTAAAAGCAACTCTAAATCGACCAGTTCTATTATAATTAGTAAAACTAACACTGATTCACTACTTCAAAGCTGCTGTACCAAAAATACATTTAAACATAGCTGGCAAATTGCCGGACACTAGGCGCCGTTGACCTGACCCCTTGAGGCCCATCGGGATTGAAACAGAATAAGAAAAATACTGACATGCTTTTTTCGAGGTATCGAAAAGCGTTCTAAGTTGAAGAGCAGTTTAAATTAGATTACACAACTAAACTTATATTTGGCTTCTCAAGGGAAGGCTATATGCTCAAAAATAATGTCCACTCCCAATCGCTCTAATTAACTCTGACAACCTAATGCACTATAACTTAATTTTGCCCTTAACCGCATTCACTATACTTCGTCTTTCTTTGAATGACTTCCAAAATAAGCCTAATACGATTCCTAGTCAGCAGCATACTCTAACGATTTTTGATAGCTTAATGCACTAGGGTCCCTAAACCTCTAGTCTTAGTGAACATGCTTCACCGGTTTATTCGTTTAACTTGATTTAGATGTTTCGAACTAGACCGTATTCACATTGCGTAATTCATTGAATGAAGTGAATGCATAAAATTCCATTCAATTGAAACAGCGAAAAGGTAAGTTAAAATTCCAGCGTGAGTTGTAACTTGTGTAAAAAGAATAAAACTGATCGAAAGGTCGATAGTACAGAACTACAATTCAAAAACTTTTCATTGACAAAACAAAAAACTAGAAACTAGACGTAAAAATGTGAAACGCAAAACCATGAAGAACAAAACCCATGAAAAACCTCGAAAAACCGGGAAAAGAGTAGTGAAATTGCTGCACACTCATGAAAACGAAATTGTGTTGAGACCAATTTCTCACTACTTTAAAAAAATCACGCCACCAAACCATTTGCTCTTTCACCCCCAATTCCTGTTTAAGCGTGACCAAAATCACTAGTCCACTTTGAATTCAAAAATCATGCAAAAATGTGAACATATCCGTGAAAACATAACCAGAAGAGTTCCAGAAACGATTCGAAGAGTTAACTCTGTCAATAAAACTAGCATTTCAATGAACTGACACCTGAAAAAAAACCCATGAATGTTTCTAAAAATAACGTCAAATAATAAGAAACAAACCACTAACAAATTGCTCTGGAACGATATGCAGGTCAATTTAATTCCTGTGAGGCTGTAGCCTAAACTTTCTATAGGTGCAAAAAAAAATCCAACCAAAGATTGGAACCAACGACATCAGGCGTGCTAGATTAAAGAATTAACAACCTGGGCTATCAGGGCCTTGTGATAGCTGATCATACAATTGCTTTTCTTTTAGCAAAAGACATAGTTCCGAGAAAGAGCAATTTATATACGAAGAAATCATGAAGTCAAGCGCTAAAGGGTCACCCGAAAAGTGACATCGAAAGAACGTTCAGGAACAAAAGGGTTAAGCAAAAATTTTGCTTAGAAAACACACGCTTAAAATAATTTGTTCGAGAGCAATTAAAACGCAGCAACTAGAAATGCAATTGATTTCTATCCAATTGAACATTGAAAGGCGCACACAACAACAGGCAAGTTATCATCGGCTCAGAGACTTCTCTTTGAAAAGAAACCGCAAGAAATTGTTTAAAATGGTTACAAATTTTTTCCATTTTCTCTCATATTTCTCAAAAAGAACTGTCAAACCAACAAAACTGCAATCAATTGGTACCTTACAACACAGTCGATCAAAAGCCACACTTGCATTCCCTATTGATGGAATGAAACAAAACAATTCGCAAAAATTGCTAAAATAGCACAGAAATCCGCAAGGCAGCAGAAAAATAAAATAGCTTAGAACTTATCAATGACCGTGAACTTCAAAACCCTAGCAAATCAAGAATAAAATTATTACAATAGCCAACTCATAAATTGATCACGCAATATACGGCCAGCCTTGATAAGATAGCAAACATTTCTAACTTCGAAGAAGAGAAAAGGCCAAGAAAAAAAATTGTAATACATTTCTCAATTTTTGTCAAATTTTATAGAAAAAGCTTTGCGCCAAAAATTTTATTCAATTTGTAATAAAGAAAGTGTCGGAGCGCCAGTCTTCAATGCAGTTCACAATAATGCAATAAAACAACGCAATGGTTAAAATATAGCTAAAATAGCCTCAAAGTTTGCATAATAGTTGAAAAGGTCCAAAATAGCGTCTCCTTTCAATTACCAAACGCTATCAGAAGCTTCAGAACGCTATCAAAACAACGTTTCTGTTATTACTTTAGTCTACAATAACCTTTAAGACAGCACAAAAAATCAAAACTAAAAACATAGCCGGCAGATTGCCGGAATAGCTGCGAAAGAACAGACCTGCGTGCCATATAATAGATAGAAACAGATACAGATCTAAACTGAAAAAAAAATTGACGCCACTCAAAAAACTAGGTAAAAAACATTCAGCGATGAATTAATAAAGCTTGTTAAATTCATTCCACAGAAGCCTCTTATTAGGGACCTTTACTGCACATATGAGTTCTTTTGACCTTAACCAAATTCAAATTAAACTTAAGTTTTAAAGTGAAAAGTCATTTTATTGAGTGAGGTAAGTCACGTATGATCAAAATCTAATCACGCAAATAACCTAAAAACTTTCGCTAAAGCGAGTGAGAAATGACGTCACGCGCGCAAATACCGTTAGTGAGAGGAAGAAGTCATTCAGAAAATTTGACTTTTTCAGCTTTGCTGTGTGAACAAATGTAAAACGAAAAAAGAGCGTCAGACGACGAAACAAAACAACATAGCCGGAAGAATTCCGGAAGCGACTCGAAGCACCAAAACTTCACAAAAAGCTGAAGCCATTACCTTTTTGTATTAAACCATTAACTCATTACCTCCGCGGGTCTGATCTAAAAATCGGTGAAATTTAAACGACTGTCACCAAGAGAAAGAAAATGCAGTTTGGTAACGTTAAAAAAGTCTAAAAATTTTTAGGATGGTCAAAAAACTGATAACCTGACAAAGCTGACAGGGCCATCAATTGCCCTCAGATAATTAATGATTCTAATCTCAAAAAGATCGCGAAAGCAAACGGCAGATAAAAACTTTTCAAAAAAGACAGGAAAGTCAAAATTATTCAAAAAAGAGTGCTCAAACTTAAGAATCAGAGAACCACTACAATTAGATTTCTAATCACGGCAATTAAGACAAAAATAATACATGATTCTTCCTTGCTGTATATATGCTAGACAACATGATTTCATACTAATTCAAAAAATTAATTAATTATAGAAAAACAAAAGCAACAGAATAATATTCAAAGGCAAACAATCGTCTAAAAACAATACAAGCCCGGAAGAAAATTGCAATGAATAGTAATAAGTCAAAATGTTGGAAAAGACTTTCTAGCAAACTCCCAGTACTGCCTTATTTTGAATTAAATCAATTGCAAACCGAAGAAACCAAGATCTAAGAAAAAGCTGAATTCATTCAATTTTTTAACAACTGAAAAAATCAATATAACGAATACAAATGTAGGTGCCAGGACAAAACTAGAATGATACAAACGAGAATGTGAAGATTATAGACACAATGTTAGGAACACCGTAACAAAAAGACCAATTCTTGATTTTTGAAAGTTAAAAATCAAATTCAAAAAAATCAAAAAAAAAAAAAACGAGTACATTTCATTGATCAGCATTCGAGACATAGAAAAGACAACGAGTCATTCGAGACAAAAATCCAACTTGCTGAACAGAATAGAACAAGAAAACGCAGAATTCAGGCATACGAAACAATGCAACATTTTGCAAAAAAGTGGTCAAAAAATATTTAAGACCGCATTTATGAAAAAAATTTATGTTTTTTCAAAAACAAAACAACAAAAAAGATTGAATTTTTATTGAAACGAAATTAAAGTCCCTCATGTTCACCAAAATACTATTTCTAGTAATTAAAAGCAAAATACAAACAAAACTGAAAAAAATTGGCAAAAAACTACGAAAATCGGATTAGCAAATGTACAATTTTATGAAACAAAATTACATCGAGGTAGAAAGAGGCATTGGGTATATGAATTATCAAAGGGAAGCTGCCATAATAACTGATTTTTGACAAAAAACAGCTAAAACATTCAAAAATGAATAAATTAATAGAAAAAAAGCCAAAAATTAACTAAAAAATCAAAAAATATGTGCCAATTTCGCATTTGAAATGCAATTTCAGGCTATGCAAAATACTGTGCTATCAATTTCCGTGGTTTACATTTCAACATAGCATCGATTAAAAATTATTTCTACAAAAAACCAAATTACAAGCAAAAAAACTAGGCCACTTAAGACGAAAAAACGGCTAAAAACGGTTATCTATATGTGCCATTCAGTCAAAAACTACTTTTCAATGTCAAAAAGTAATTCACTAAACGCAACGCATGATCAAAAAACTTCTCTCGCTCAGAAAAAATTAGTTCACACTGCAATTTTACTCGCTTTCGCTTTTAGGTCAAAACATTGTCTGAACGAATAGTACTTCCGGTAAAAAAAAAACCTTAAGAAAACCAATACTCCTCTTCGAGTCGTAAAAAACCAAGAGCACCGCAATATAGCTACGCTCAGCTTACAGCTTCGCAGCTATAAAAAACAGCCTGAAAAATTCGCACGTGATTAAAAATCGCTCGCTTAGCGATAATTTTTTCACACCTACATTTCTTGCTGTTTGAAAAACATAGCCGGCAGATTGCCGGAATAGCTGCGAAATAGACTTGCGTGCCGTAAAATACAGATGGAAAAAGATACAGAAGTGAGTTGATAATAGTTATCGCCGCCGCCTATAAAACTTACAAGTTTATTTCAAAGGAGGTTGTTTTTGGGTGCAAAAAAAAAGTCCCTGTCGCGTCTCGAACCGGCGATCTCCGGATTAACAGCCAGTCGCCTTAACCACTCGGCTGTCGGACCATACAATCTGTTTTCTTACAATCAACTTTGTTTTAGGAACAGATTCTGCTTCTGAATAACCGCAATTTAGGTCACGCAGAAAGCGTGAAATCAAGCGCGAAAAAGCCATTTAAGCAGTGACGAGACAGAATGTTCTAGAACAAATGTAAAACGAAAATAAAGCGTCAGACGACGAAACAAAAAAAAAACCAAGAGGACCGCAATATAGCTACGCTCAGCTTACAGCTTCGCAGCTATAAAAAATCCAATCTCTATTTTCTCCGCTTTTCAATTTTCGTAAAGCAACTTTTAAATCTTATTCACTCCCTGAACTTCCGTTTTTTGCTCGCTCACTGAAAAAAAAACAGAAGAAACAACGCCTCTTGGAGTCGAGAAAAACGCTTCTCCAATACTATTCGAATCGTAAAAGACAGCGCCCCGATACAACTCAAATTATTTGAATTGTATAACAAGTGCGCCCAACTAATAGCCTTTGAGAGGCTCGCAGCGGTCATTAATCACTTAACATAAAATAGCGTATTACTTTTAAAGAGCAACCATAACAGTTCTAATACAAACCTTACAAGATTTTACTGAAAGCATGAAATGACTGACCTCGTCGAGGCATGATCGTTCTATTGTTTCAATTGAGTTCTTGCACAGCAGTCCATGAGTACACATCACTTTCACTTGTTGGGCACCCCTGTCTTTGAGGAACTTCCCCGCAGCACAGAAACCCTCAACATCGTCTATTATGTCTTCCTGCAAAAACAACAAGTCTGTTTTCTTTCCATACGAAAAAATTGCTACTTTCAACAAACTAATAATTTTTCCAAAAACGCTGGTTCGTATATCCTCATGGTGATACTAGTTCTTAGGATCAAAATTATATCATAGGCGGCAAATATTCCAATTATAGATAGTCACATTCAATCGGTTCCACAAAAGCAGTTAGAATGATACAGCTTAACGTACAGTTTTCGTCCTCACTTTAAAATGAGGCTTTAAACTAAGCCGGCTATTTTTTAGCAGTAACCATTTATTCTAAAATAATTGCTCCAGCAGTTGACTGAAAAAAGCAACCATCTAGAACAGGAAAAATAGAAATTTAACTGCATGCAATTTTATAATTTTCTAAATTTATCAACCAACTAAAAAGCTTGAAGCTTACTATGCATACTTACATAGCCATACTAAACACTATGTCATATACAAATTCCTAATCCAGATTTGATATGAATTACACTTTTTTATTGGTTGAAATTATGAATTGGTAAAATGAATATTTAGATTGTAGAAAAGGCTTGTGATTGATTGCATAGAGATGCTATCGAGTGCTTACCACAATTAAGGCTATCTTGCCATCTACATCTCCAACGACATTGATTGGCGGCTTCTTCTTGGCAGTGAGAGCTGAAACCGAATGACCACCATTTCATAACCACATTCTCACACTATAGTAGAATAAGTAATGGTTAACTGACTCTGCTTCTGGCACTGAGAACTTCTGGCGTTCATCGGGAACCGCGAAGCGCTTCGAGATATTAAGTTAGAATTTCAAAGTGACTTCTGCAGAGTCACGTAACCATGCTTAAAACACGAAACGCACGTTTTAAAATGACGAAAATCAACAAAATCAACTTCTGGCTGAGTAGAAAACTTCTGGCATTTTAACTTCTGGCACTGCCGACTTTCGGCATTTTAAAATGTGCATGTGAGTGTTTTATTATGAGGTTAGCTGGCTATTTTCATATTCAGTGGAACATAACAACAGTGTAGCTGTTATTTGCAAAAAGCACACTATTTAGATAGAACACGGACATAAAACAAGCAGTAAGTCAGCAGTTAGAATGTGAATCCATTTATGACTAACAAGCAAACACTTTAAGACTTCCAAGCATCAAAAATACTTGACGGCGCTGAATCACTGACTGTAAAAATGCAGCCTCTCTACATTCTAGTCACGCATGCAAACAAGATCCTGTATTTGCCAAAAAAGTTCTGATGCTACAATTTTGCAAAAAAAATAATGAGACGAAATTAAATCTTCTTGAATTCGAAACGACTGAAATCGTTTGCATAACACATGATTAACAGGTTACTGCCAAGACACAGAAGCTTGCAAACCATCATTTGAGCACTCAAATGCCAGCATTTACAGGGAAGAGATCTTTTTCCACAGAAATGAGTGAGTTGAAACCAGACCTGTAATCAATTCAGGAAGAGAACAATTTCAAACAATCTGAGCCCCCTTATTTGAAAGACAACACATTAAAAATGACACAATGCACGTCAACTATCGCTACAGCTCAATTCAACAAGCACGCACACTCATATACATACACGGCATATACTCCGCTCTATAAAACGCAATCCTTGAATCCGACTGCTTTCGTAGCATTCTGGTCCCAGTCATACCACCACCCCGTTTATTTGGGCCAGTCGTGAAAAAGGATAAACCCTCAGAAACCAGATTCTCGCTTTCCGGATCACCGGATTGTATTTGGGTTCCTTTAACGCCCGGCGAACCCTGGGTTTCTTGGTTCTGACCCTCGGAGTAGGATCTGACACGGTTCGAGCCGGGTGAACTCAGAGAAAGTGACCTTAGGAGGTCAGCCTTGATAGGCGAGGGTTTTTTCATGACCAGACCTCCCAGCTCGTCGGTCTCTGAGGTAAGCAATGAGAAGTGAGGTTTCACGTTTTCTAAGTTATCACTCGGGCACATTTGAGTTGCTAAAAAGAATAAAATCACTAATTAAGAAAGCACAGATATGTTATCTGCAAATCTTAACAGACTCGATATAACTTAATTGACTAGAAGTTTGGCTGTCATTGAATGAAATTTACCCTTCATTTAAAAAGAGCGACAGCCGAAAGATGGTTTAGCTGAAAACCCGAAATGATATTTTAAACCGGCAAACAGACAGAGGGTTTAACCGACAGGAATGTTCATTTGCGACACCAATTGTAATGTTTGGAAGTACAAGTGATATTTTGACCAATTATATTAGTCGTCCAATCACAATTAAGCTGTCGGCTAAATCTCTCATTTTCCGTTGTCCGCTAAGCACCCTGTCAAACGTTATTCCTATCACCATTAAAAACATAGCTGGCAGATTGCCAGAAAATAGCCGCAATAGATTCGTAGACCGGCAGTCTAAAAAAAACAGTAAAAAAGACAGACCAAAAAAATTCGTCTTTTCATTGAAGGCTGATCTGTTATATTTTGATTAAAAATCTGTATAAGTTATTGCTTCCTCTATTAGCTGATCTCAAATAACCTTCATTTAGAGTGACACACACCCATTTGACCTTATCTCTTTGAATTAAAGTAAATAAAAGTCAATCTCAAAGTGAGGAAGTCATTTTTGAGAGTGAGGTAAGTCAAGTGTGACCAAAAATTTAATCACGCGCATGAACAAAAAAACTCGCTCCACTAAGAGCGAAAAATGACGTCACACATGCAATTCAGTTGAAATTGCATGAACGAATGAACAAAAAGTGGTTGTGACGTAATATGGTCGTAACAAAAATCATGACGACGAAATAAAAAAACATAGCCGGAAGAATTCCGGAAGCGACTCGGAGCACCAAAACTTCACAAGAAGCTGAAGCCATTACCTCTTGTATTACACCATTAACTCATTACCTCCGCGGGTCTGATCTAAAAATCGGTGAAATTTAAACCACTGTCACCAAGAGAAAGAAAATGCGGCAAAATTTTATTATTGAAAACGTTTGGTAACGTTAAAAAAGTCTGAAAAATTTAGGATGGCCAAAAAACTGATAGCTTGACAAAGCTGACAGGGCCATCAATTGCCCTCGCATAAATAATGTTTCTAATCCCAAAGAGATCGCGAAAGCAAACGGCAGATAAAAACTTATCAAAAAAGACAGGAAAGTCAAAATTATTCAAAAAAGAGTGCTCAAACTTAAGAATCAGAGAACCACTACAATTAGATTTCTAATCACGGCAATTGAGACAAAAATAATACAAGATTCTTCCTTGTTGTATAAATACTAGACAACATGATTTCATACCAATTCAAAAATTAAATTAATCATAGAAAAACAAAAGCAACAAAATAATATTCAAAGGCAAACAATCGTCTAAAAACGATACCAAGCCCGGAAGAAAAATGCAATGAATAGTAATAAGTCGAAATGTTGGAAAAGACTTTCTAGCGAACTCCCAGTACTGCCTTATTTTGAATTAAATCAATTGCAAACCGAAGAAACCAAGATCTAAGAAAAAGCTGAATTCATTCAATTTTTTAACAACTGAAAAAATCAATATAACGAATACAAAAGTAGGTGCCAGGACAAAACTAGAATGATACAAACGAGAATGTGAAGAATATGGACACAATGTTAGGAACACCGTAACAAAAAGACCAATTCTTGATTTTTGAAAGTTAAAAATCAAATTTAAAAAAATCAAGAAAAACGAGTACATTTCATTGATCAGCATTCGAGACATAGGAAAGACAACGAGTCATTCGAGACAAAAATCCAACCTGCTGAACAGAATAAAACAAGAAAAAGCAGAATTCAAACATACGAAACAATGAAACATTTTGCAAAAAAGCGGTCAAAAAATATTTAAGACTGCATTTATGAAAAAAAATTATCTGTTTATTCAAAAACTTGACACCAAAAAATGATTGAATTTTTATTGAAACCAAATTAAAGCCCCTCGTGTTCCCCAAATACTATTTCTAGTAATTAAAAGCAAAATACAAACAAAAAACTGAAAAAAAATTGGCAAAAAACTACGAAAATCGGATTAGCAAATGTACAATTTTATGAAACAAAATTACATCGAGGTAGAAAGAGGCATTGAGTATATGAATTATTAAAGGGAAGTTGCCATATTAACTGATTTTTGACAAAAAACAGCTAAAAGATCCAAAAATGAAGAAATTAATAGAAAAAAAAGCCAAAAATTAACTAAAAAATCAAGAAATATGTGCCAGTTTCGCATTTGAAACGCAATTTCAGACTATGCAAAATACTGTGCTATCGATTTCCGGGGTTTACATTTCAACATAGCATTGATTAAAAATTATTTCTACAAAAAACCAAATTACAAGCAAGAAAACTAGGCCACTTAGACGAAAAAACGGCTAAAAACGGTTATCTATGTGTGCCATTCAGTCAAAAACTACTTTTCAATGTCAAAAAGTCATTCACTAAACGCAGCGCATGATCAAAAAACTTCTCTCGCTCAGAAAAAATTAGTTCACACTGCAATTTTACTCGCTTTCGCTTTTAGGTCAAAACATCGTCTGAACGAATAGTACTTCCGGTAAAAAAAAAAAAACCTTAAGAAAACCAATACTCCTCTTCGAGTCGTAAAAAAACCAAGAGAAGGCCAATAATAGCCCCAGCTATCGCTGTGCGGCTATTAATCACGACCATTTAATATAGCAAATTAATTGTCATCATTAATACAATTCCTATTTATTTTAAACTAAACAGCCATAAACAGCTGTAAAACAAACAGCTATTACTGCGGAGGTATAGAACAAACTGGGGATTAACAAGGAAACAGTCATAGTATAATGAGACTGATAAAGGGAAAGGTAGTAATAGTAGTATGTCTAGACAAAAGACGACTAACATCCAAACAAGTTCACAAGGAAGTTCTCTCTCTGGTTTTTATTTCGATTACCTTTTGGGCAAAAGGCTGAAATTGACACAATTTCTACCACTTATCATTATCGTAGCATAAAATTGTCACGAAAAGTATTGTTCGGTCGTAAGATTTTTATAAACATGCCTTGAATATGGGTTTAAATAAATTTCGCTTACACTTGTAGACTGCCGTTTTTATTCTAACAGAACCTTCATTAATGCGGTGGTAACCATATTCCAATAATGCAGTCATATGTTGGGCTCATAAATAGAGGGAGCTACCTTCTTGTTACATACTTGGAAAGGCGAAGTCAGTTGGGGCGTCATAATCAGCACCAGACCACAAACTGGCAACTCCTCCAGGCTGTTTCTCTGGTGTTGTACCCACAATAGGAGTGCCCGCTAGAGAGTTTGCACTGGGCGTGTTATGGAGGAGGGGAGGGGAGGACCTTCCATCTGTGGCTTCCGTATCCAGTACCACTCCTTCTCCCCCATGAATCACAGACAATGTAGTGCGAAGGCGTTCGGCGTACGCAGTTGCTCTAAAGACAGTTTGCTCATAGTCAAATCACCAAACTTTTAAAAAGCGAAACTAAATAACGAGGATTGGTATCATTTGCATATCTGACAAAAACATAGGCGACAGTTTGAAAGACAAAAGCCACGAAGTACACTGCTAAACCCGGATTAAAAGAGACGGCCACCACCAAAAATGAAAAGACATATTGCGCAAAAAATATGAAATTCTGATCTCCGATTTCATCATTCTTTTCAAATCGAATCGAATTAAACATTAATGTCTATCAAGTACTAGAACCGGATAAAAATATAAATTGTGTGACCTGTACCTCTATTAGGATTTTTTTCTCAATATAAATGCAATAAGTGAGTTCATATGTCATATATGATCAGAAACGATCACGCAATTGACCCGAAAACTCGGAGAGTAATAATCACGCACAGAAATACAGCTGCTGAGGGACGGAAGTCGTTGAAAAATTTGCCGCGTAAAATCATGAGGCGTGATCAGATGGTCGCAACGAAAAAGGGCGCAAAGGACAAATTAAAAAAACACGAGCTAAAATCAATAATAGCGTCAACTACCGCTTCGAGGCTATAAGAAACCGAGAAGCCTAATTGTCGTGATAAAGATATAAAAAACTTCATCTCTGTAATGATCTTGCTGATGTTGGCTCACCAAAAGAGAATCAATTTTTTGTTAGCTCAACATTGAGTTTTGTCTGCTCAATTCGATTAATTGAGCTCAACAAAAACAAAGCGGGACAAAAATTTGTCAATTATTTTGACGCCTTTGCTGGAAAGGCAAACTTTCGCATAAGAAGGCATCAGTTTTTCCACACTTAACTCTTCTTTTCGTCAGAAGTGCAATAGATGGGTCTGTGACCAAAACTCTAACTATGCGGCTCCAGCAGTGGCGTAAAGGTCAACGCGACAAACGCGGAAGTCTTGCGAAAAGCAGGATGACCTGAAACCATTGCACAAGTTAATGGAAGCAGGAAAATATCCAACGCAATTAAGTGTCTAACGGGAGAGCTCTTGTCAGGGATCCCTTTTCTGAAGGACAAAATCGACGGAGAAACTGTACATGAACTGGTCCATGAAAAACGCACAGCCACCCTCAACCCAATCCAAATTATTTTGCTGACACCCAAGCAGGCGATTCCATTCCCTATCACGCATCATAAGTTGAAAGCAGAACGGCATTTAAAATGTGACTAAGAAAACCTATGGTAGCCACGATCCTTCAAGTTTAGACGCCAACAAAAGGAGACGCATTTTAACCTCCTCCGCCAGATCCAGAAGAACTCAGCCAATATTACAAAAAATTATCCACGAACAAAAACAGGTTAGCCACCGAAACAAGTCCTGATGAACATTTGCCTGCATACAACACGTGTCGCCTCATATCACTCAACAAAACCCTGGCGTTGAAGAGGCCTAGAGCCGTTGGAGTCAATAGCCAGCTCTGTATTGGTCAAAATGTGGAATGTTAATGTGGAGTACGGTGTAGCCGTAGTCCCATTGATTGACCTCATGCACGAACCGAATGTAGTGCAAAAATGGTACGCGGACTAAGGCAGTTCGGTAGGAAGTATGAAGAATCTATTGAATAGCTTTAGACATTTATCTAATCAGGGCAAGCATTTTGGACACAGAGCGAACGAACCTTCTCATTTCGAGACGACACAGTTGAAAAAACCTCCAAAAATGAACATAACCGAAAAAGGTTGTGCGAATTGCTTTCAAACAAACGGCGAGCGGTTGACTTTGGTAGCAGCCAGATGGGGCATACAGATGCTAACATTATAGGCGGAGGGTTGAGCGAAGTGGAGCGCGGCGATTTGATAGGGTTGAGAGGAACATCAAAATAGCGTGCATCGGGGAGTGCAGGTGGGATGGCTGAGGAGAGGGGCGGGGAGGGGGGTGCGGTCGTTGAGAGTGACCGAAGGGTGTCAAACTTTTACGAACGGCTTTTCACATAATGAAATTCTTTCAAAACAGTTTCGGTGAACAGCTCATATAGAGATGGGTATGGCGTACGGCTTTGATAGAGCCACTCCGCCACTTGATGCCCTCCGGGCTTTACTTGTTTATCCCGTTGAGGACGAAAATTAAACATAACCGACTAAACGTCGGAAGAGCTGCTCTTGAACGACTAGTGGGAGCTCTAATCAATTGCAGCCTGCTTCAGTCGGGGGGGGGGGGGGGGGAGCCTAACTGTGACTAAGAAGTTCTACAGTGGTCTTCAAATAACCACATTAGAGGTTAACATATACCACTATTAAGATTTAGAGTAAAATATGACACCAGTTTCAGAGCACTTTTCATTTGACTTTTAGTATTAAATTGCAGCCAATTGAGTTCAGCTGCTTGAAATTGTGATTGAGAGAGAATATTAGATCACGCGAAATGCAAAAAGTCAAGGCCGAAAAAGTCACTCAAAAAGTCAAAATTGTCAAGCGAAAATTTTGCATAAAAGACACACGTTTACAATAATTGCTATGAACTACGTTCAAGAGCAATTAAAAAGTCAGACAAAAAATCGGCCAAGCGAAAAACGCCTACAAAGACCACTTAAAAGGACTCTTATAATTCCTAGAAACCTTGCTTGAGAGCAAAAAAAACAAAAATGAAAACAATAAAGATACATACTGATGACAACTTGAGGGAAGCGAATCGATTAATCAGACATTAAAAATATTTTATTCTCATTTTGAAGATATCTTTTTACAAAAAATTACGACGTCGAGTAATTTATTTCCCGGAGATCTTACAATATCATGTTGACTAACCGCACGATAGCCAGCATTAAAAACAGCATCCCATAAGATCGGAAAAGATGCAAAAAGTATTTTTCATTAACTTTACAAAACTTCAAGAAGTATCCATAGACCAGTTCTAATAAACAAATACAAGAACACTTTTCTGATTAGCCTAAAAGCCCAAAAATCAGCAAATATCTTCAATAATAAAAAATCAAAAAACTTTCTTGGACAAAAAAGTTGATCTATGAAATTTCATAGCAATCAGATCAGCTCATAAAAATCATTATCTAACCAAATTGCAGTAAAAAAACCTCTACGGTTAAAAAAAAAAACAACAAATAAACGTTTACAAGGGTAAACTCAAAACTGCATATTAACTTGAAATTTATACCTAAAATGGTCAAAACTGCCGGCATACAATTGGGCAAACCTACAACTACTGGTTCATAAATGTAAAAAGAATCAGTGAAAAATTGAAATAACAAACAAAACGGTCAATCCTACATGCACAAAATTTTCGCAGGCTTGACGAAAACTTTTTTGCTTTTTTACGCCTATATCCTCTCATGAACACAATTCTTGCTTCTCCCAGCTCTTCAATATTGTTCAGCAACCTGGCATACATTGTTCTCAAGTGTGCATTTTCCTGTTTCAAACACAAAATTATCGATCAAAAAGGCGCTCCTCCAATACTCCTCTTCGAGTCGTAAAAAAATTAACACCCCAATATAATTCTATTAAAAAAAGAATACGAGAATTTCAGCTGCGAATTGTGATGCTAGTTAGAGGGTAGATTCAATCTTTTCATTTGTCCATCAGAGTTCAGCTGCTTGAAATTGTGATTGAGAGAATTTTAGATCACGCGCAATGCAACAAGTCAAGGGCGAAAAAGTCACACAACAAGTCAAAATTGTCAAGCAAAAATTTTGCATAAAAAAGACACACGTTTACAATAATTGCTATGAACTACGTTCAAGAGCAATTAAAAAGTCAGACAAAAAATCGGCCAAGCAAAAAACGCCTACAAAGACCACTTAAAAGGACTCTTATAATTCCTAGAAACTTTGCTTGAGAGCAAAAAAAATGAAAACAATAAAGATACATACTGATGACAACTTGACGGAAGAGAATCGATTAATCAGACATTAAAAATATTTTATTCTCATTTTGAAGACATCTTTTTACGAAAAATTACGACGTCGAGTAATTTATTTCCCGGAGATCTTACAATATCATGTTGACTAACCGCACGATAGCCAGCATTAAAAACAGCATCCCAAAAGATCGGAAAAGATACAAAAAAGTATTTTTCATTAACTTTACAAAACTTCAAGAAGTAACCATAGATCAGTTCTAATAACAAATACAAGAACACTTTTCTGATTAGCCTAAAAACCCAAAAATCAGCAAATATCTTCATAAATAAAAAATCAAAAAACTTTCTTGGACAAAAAAGTTGATCTATGAAATTCCATAGCAATCAGATCAGCTCATAAAAACCATTATCTAACCAAATTGCAGTAAAAAAAACCTCTACGGTTAAAAAAAACAACAAACAAACGTTTACAAGGGTAAACTCAAAACTGCATATTAACTTGAAATTTATACCTAAAATGGTCAAAACTGCCGGCATACAATTGGGCAAACATACAACTACTGGTTCATAAATGTAAAAAGAATCAGTGAAAAATTGAAAACATACCCGGCAAATTGCCGGAAAATAGCCGCCGTTGATTCCAATAAGCATGATTGGGATTGAACGAATAGAATATATTGAAAAAAAAAGATTTTTGTACAAAAATATTTTTTAAGTCCGATTTATTTTGATGGCATTTCGTAGCTGAACATACTTCTGTTTCTTAGAGAGAGGTTACAGGGGCTACTATCAATACCAATAGGCATTAGAGAGAGGTAACTAATACTTATAGGAACGACGTTCAAATAGCGGGCATCTAAAATTGGGCTTTATGGGTTTATCCCGTTTCTATTTCTGACTTCAATTTTTTATACCGACTCTGTTCATTTTGAATTGCTTTGCTTAGCAACTGATGTTCAAATTCACTTTTAGCAGAATGAGAGAAGAGAGAAACTAGCCTAGAGAAGTCAAAAAGATTTCACGCAAAATGTCGAAAAAGCGGCAAAATGGTAAAGCGAAAAAAAGTTTGACGAAGTAAAAAAAAATACGAGCGCAATAATAGCCGGCTGAGAAGATGAGGGCGGCTATTAATAAAACAAACAAAACGGTCAATCCTACATGCACAAAATTTTCGCAGGCTTGACGAAAACTTTTTTGCTTTTTTACGCCTATATCCTCTCATGAACACAATTCTTGTTTCTCCCAGCTCTTCAATATTGTTCAGCAACCTGGCATACATTGTTCTCAAGTGTGCATTTTCCTGTTTCAAACACAAAATTATTGATCAAAAAGGCGCTCCTCCAATACTCCTCTTCGAGTCGGAAAAAAATTGACAACCCAATATAATTCTATTAAAAGGAGAAGAATTTCAGCTGCGAATGGTGATGCTAGTTAGAGGGTAGATTCAATCTTTTCATTTGTCCATCAGAGTTATCTAGATCTGCCTTCAAGTTTTTATACACACACGCACTTGCACTCACACACAAAAGCACGCGCGCGCTCGCGTTCGCACACACACACAAGCACACACACACACACACACACACCGTTGAGTGGTGAAACTTTGTGACACTAGCGGAAAAATTCGCGATTTACGCTTTAATCATTATCTGAACGAAATTTTTGGCTAGACCTTAAGAGTGAAACAAACCTTCTGGCCTGACCAGGGTGTCGTGCGACCACGACCACCTTGTAGAAGGGAGTCTGCTGGTCTCTGAGGTACTGGATGAGAAAAGAGCTGGCACGCAAATTGTCAACTGGACATGAGAAGAAACCCTGGATCTCCTTCATGTGCAGGTCCATCGTTATCAGATGTTGGATGCCTGATAACAGCAAGAGATTGTACATACAACATAAGTACCTTTACTGGAAAATTGCAACCATAAAATTACATAAATGGCTGAAACGATTGATCGCAACACAAGTCAAAAACAAATGCTTTTATATTAGCGGAGAATAAACTACAGTCTAATGTTTGAAAATGCTTTAGAATTTGTTGCGAGTTTGAGAAGCCAATTAATAAATAAAAAGTCGCCTTAAACAGAATCTCACAAGCATTCTCAACGCCTTCAAAATTGATTGCAAGTCGAATGAACAACCAAAATAAAGCCTTAACCCAGGTTGAAATAATTAATCCAACAGACCTGTTCTGGCCACTATTGTATTAAAATTTAGAATACGGACCTACTTTATAAGTTCTCCCTCATAATTGTTCCGACCCTCTTGAGGGGGGAGGAACTATATACTCAACTGGGTTTTTTTTTGTTCCGTGAATTTTCGCCGCTCGATATATTCATCGTAGAGAGTCGAGACTGGTATCATTAGAAAGCTCGTCCAGCGTAGAATATGGAATTAAAAAGATTTTTTTAATTTTCGTTTTCTACAGGGAGTTATCGAGGCTTAAACTTCTGAGAAAAGAAGAGTGAATTCACGTTGTTTTTATTCACATTTTCCGGAATTTTTGCCTAAATTTTCGTCAATTTTGCTAAAATTTGTTATAATTTTTAAGAATAGTGTCGTTGATTTTATTTTTGAAGACGAACAAGCATTTTTGATTGTTTTGATTTAATTTTTTGGTCAAAAAATCTCGATAAACATTTCAAAATTTAGCCTTTTTCATCAACAACAGCACGAAATAAGCTACTTTAGTCCACTTTGATTAAATTTGCCTACAGTACACCCCCAAACAACACTCATACAATCTTTTTAGACTCAGAGGGAGGCTATTTCTACTTCAGAGTCCGCAGAGAGTGCCTTGTAGTTAAAACTTTGCCGTTTTTTGCTAACTTTACTCGTTGATTATCAAAAATGCAAAATTTATTTTGAGTTTCAACTCAGAAATTATCTATATCTACAACATTCGAAAAATCAATTGTTCTTAACGGACAATAAGTATTAACAGGGGTAGTTTTGGGCCATTCTTGGACTGTTACAATCCAAAAAAAATCGGGTTGTAATCAGTCGGTCTTTTTTTTTTAAAAAAAAAGACTTTTTTTTTAATAATAAAGAACAGAACATATCAAATCAAAGCTCAGGAGTGATAGGTCCAACCAATTCGCTTGCTAAACAGCTCCAGGCTAATGCATTTAGTTTTTTAATTGAAAGTTTATGGTCGTTTCTTTTTTAAAAATAATTGACTTTTCAATAAATAATGGCTTAATTAACTTTTCCTCTATTTTTTTCTTAATTTGTTCAACTTCCAGCTTAGTGTCAGCAAAAAAAGACTGCTTCTTCTTTCTACTGAGTTAACATTTATTCTCGGTTGCAGTTTTAAGCCTGAAATTATTGTTTTCTGGCTTTGATACTACAAGATTTTAGATTTTTGTTTGTTTTGATATTTGCCAGTTTTTCACGTTTTCTAATTTTGTCACATTATCACATTATTGACAGTTCTCATGTCACCTTATTAGCATTCAAATTAAAGCACAATTGAACATATTAAAATCCTGAAAGATATAAATCATCGTTTTAATGGCCTCGACGCCTCTTTCTTGAAGAAATCAATTGAATTTTTTAATTTTGTCTTAACTGTCATTTATACTTTGTCGTTTCGGTCGTATGAAATTTCCTGTATAGTGATAGCTTTCATTGGCTTTTCATGGAAGAATAGAAAAACCGATATTTTGATATTAGCAGATAGCTGATGGCTTTTATGACTTTCAAACCCATCGTTTTACAAAATTAAAAAAAAAAACTTTTTTAACTTCGCAATTTTGTTCTTTTTATGTTTCTTTTTGTTACCTAATCTCGTTAGTTGATTACAGGTCAAATATGACATTATGGGTGTCAAGGGAATAAAAGGGATTGGTGTCCCAAAATCTTTTTTTAAAGATTTTATGACCTTACTGGCTTCGACACCGCTTTTTCAAAAAAAAAAATTAAATTAATTTGATTTTTGTCATATTTGACGTTCTTTTTGTAGATGCAAGAAATATTCTGGATAATTACAGGTCTCGAGGGTTTCCTTTTCATGAAAAAACGACGATATTTAAATAGCTCTTTTTGTAATTAATGCCTTTCATGACATTGAATATAATTTTGTTTCGAAAAAAAATTTAAAAGTATTACATACTTTAGCACTTCGCTTTTTTGTCTACTTGTTACCTAGTCTTACTAATGAATGGCCACGTACTACATTATAGCTGTTTGAAGAAGGCGCAATCAAAAATATTTTGAGTGCCAAAATTTGGCTTGACGGTTTTGACAGCTTTTTCTGGCAAGTTTCAATTGAAATTTTGTTTGTTCTTTGTTGTTCTTTTTAGCCGCTCTAAAAAATGAATAAGGTCAGGTCCTAATGCCCTTCTATAGAAGCAGTGGTAATCGCAAATTTGTGGTAATATTAATTTATTCCTAATGGTATTTATTACTTTGAAGTTAATTGTTTCAAAAAAATAAGTTAATTTTTTTTACTTTTCTGTTTTTGTTCTTTTTTGTATAATTGTTACCAAACCTTTTTATGGACTGGTCGCATATGTTTTCTGGTGATTTATAAGTTATTTTTGTTTAGTTTCAGGTTTATCTGACGGTATGTTGACTTTGTTATTAAATTTAGTTTTTAAGAGGGACATAAATTTTTTGATGTAATTAATGTTTGTTGTTGTTGTTGTTTGATTTTGCTGTTCGTTTTGACTCGCTTTCTTAATATTGACATATTACAGCAATCTAATGCATCAATTTTTACTCCACTGAGTTATTTGTTTTGGAGGTTATCTTATCGTTCATACAGAATTTTTTGAAAAAGACTTGGGCTTTTTTGGGATTCGCAAAAAATAATTTTTGGGTTTTTCTATCTGTTCCTCATTTGGTAGACAATTATGCCAAAATTGTGGATGGGCGGGGTCGGAACCTTATGTGCCATTGCACATTACCGAGCCGCCTTGTTAACTATATAAGCTCTTACCCACACAATCGGCTGATCAATAGTAACAATGGTTCGTCTGGTTAGAAACCTATTTTTCTTCATAAATACGAGTCGGTCGCATATTGTTACCTGTCTTGTAAAGTTTTAGATGCTTACAAGCTTCATATTTACGATCTTCGTGTTGTGGTCATGTGCTGAACTAAACTCCCGTTTTTCATGACTTTACTCCAAAACATAGCCGGCAGATTGCCGGAAAATAGCCGCGATAGACGCTTGTGGCCTTCCATGAATTGAAACATCTAAAGAAATAAGAAAGACAGATCTACCACCAGTCCTTTAATAGACCACTAGACTTTTTGGGTTAGATTCGGACTGTCAATTTTATGACACATACGGTCTATAAAGAAAAAGCCCTAAAAACTTGTTCGAAATTGATATTCGAAATCAAAAACTCAAGACTAAGAGTTAGGGCATATAAGTTTCCCACTACTTAGATGAACACAACTGATCTTTAACTAGTAAATGTTCATAAAAATATAAAGTGATAGATTAAACCATATTTTGAGTGAGGTAAGTCACACAATTGACCCAAAAATCAGAAATGACGTCCAGCACAAAAACTTTATTTCCAAAGCAGTAGAAGTCAATAATGTCGGAAAAAGTCAATTCCAAGAAGTCAGGTCGTAAGAATCATCGATGGAGACCACGAATTAAAAAACATAGGACAAATTCTGACGTAAAATTTAAAGAATTTTGCATTGACTAAACAAAAAACTGGACCTAGAACGCACTATGAGTGAATTAGGAAAACCCAAAAAATCAGATCAAAAAATTAAAAAAAAACAGAAAAACAATGTCAAAATGCCGCATGTGAACAAAAAACCACAGGTGAAAAAAAGGAAATTTGGTTCAAACAAAAATCTAGGCCTAGAATGAACAATGAATGGATTGGGAAAACCATTTAGAAAAATCCGACTCAAAATATCGAAACAGTAAAAATCAAAGTGAAATTGCCGCATGTGAACAAAAAATCAATAGCGAGAAAGCGAATTTTTGTTCAAACTCCGTTTTCCCACTCTACTTTAAAATTAGAGCGAAAAAATTTCACGCCGAAAAGACACTCGCTCTTTTGCTCCACTTCCTGTTTCGGCCTGACAAAAATCACTACTCCAATTTGACTCCAAAAATCATGAAAATGAGTGAACAGAAAAAAAGACAGCTCAACAACACAATTCAAATTCTTTGAATTGAAAAAAAAACCAAGATATCCCCAATAATAGCCGCTATCACTTCTCGACTATTAATAAAAACTTACCCTTCAACGTAGGGGTACTAGACTATATAAGTAGCGTATAAAAGAGGATTTGACAGCAGGCGCAAGGGATGCACCGGCTGTCTTTCGTGGAGAAAGAATATCCTCGCTTAAATCATCGCTAACGCTCCTCATTTCGCTCAGTAATTCTCCTTCTCAAACTCTCCATTGTGCATCCCTTGCACCTGATGTCAAATCCTCTATTTTACACCACTCTGGCCTGGGCTTGTTTCGCACAATAAAATTAACAAAAATATTAGAATCATAATTGGATATAGATGTTCATATACTGAGAAAAATAGAATCATAAGTATATACCAGCAAATACTTTTCAAATGAAAGTTGTACGCTTGAGTAAAATTATTCAAAAAATTTCTCACAAATACCTCCACTGTCAGTGTAATTTACATAAGTTTTTCCCTGTCAGTGTAGATTTCTGTGTAATTTTCAGTATTAAAATTTCAAATAACTTTTTCACAAGTAAGTATCGTATATTTCAAGTGATAAATTTAAATCCGATGTAAAACTCATTATGGTCAATTCTGTCAATTACAAAATTTAAGAATTTTTCAGAAATATTTGAATAATCATGTTTTAATTCATTCGCTTCTTGCAATAATTTTCGAAGAATTGCTCCTCCTTTGTTGATTAAGGAGTAATTTGTATCAACATAATTAATTTCAAAAATTAGTAGAAATGGAGTATATAAATTAGCTATTTAAAATTCTTTCGAAACTATATTCCATGATACAGGTCTTCGATTATATTACCCATATAATCTAGGTATATTTTAAATAAAACATCACTGTTCATTTATTAAGTAAAAAAAACTTCAAAAAAATTTAATCATAAAACATATATAATCATAGATATATGAAAAAAGACATAAGTCTGTTGTCATGAGTTTTCTATCATTTCTGATCTTGTTACGTATATATCTTAATGCAACACTATTTTCTTTCACTGCTTCGTAAACAATTTCTCGACCATTACGAAAAGTATTACTAGCAAGAGTCAGAGGACCGATTCCTCCTAAAATTGACATATTGCATTCGGAACGAGAACAATTCCTGGAGGTGCACCCTGAGATGATGTGCCTCTATGGAGGTCAACCATATTCTCAATTTGGAGATGCTGTATGTAGATCACGTGAGTAAATGTCCCGCACGAAGTGGAAACAGAATATGTAAAGGGAGTTGCGCGCAAATATTTTCTGTGGTGATGGGATTGCAGTGTTACTGTCCCAAATTGTCCCATTCAGTAATCTGGTCGAGCATCTCGGAGGAACACATGGTGCTAAACCCGTAAGGAAGAAAAATTATTCGAATTTTGGTTATTTCTGAAAGTTAGAAATAACCAAAATTATTAGAATTTTGGTTATTTCTATAAGATTTCTGAAAGTGATCAGAAAAGGGGACGGAGCCTAGAAATGAAGTCTGAACCAAAGAAACACGCGAATCACACTTCTCAGTCAACTGTAAGGAGCGTGTACTCATGAAGCGACGAAAACAAGTATTGTGAAAGCTCAACTGAAAATTGCCAAAATGAAAATGGACGTACCCAACAA
The DNA here is from genome assembly GCF_964194025.1 of Convolutriloba macropyga. Taxonomy (NCBI): domain Eukaryota; kingdom Metazoa; phylum Xenacoelomorpha; order Acoela; family Convolutidae; genus Convolutriloba; species Convolutriloba macropyga. Next base: position 75,346,325 of record NC_134471.1, on the reverse strand, counting down.
ATAGAACAGCCAAGATACGGAACCTTGAATAAGGCCAATGACATGAATGAAGAGAGTAAAGAAAAAGGACCACGTGTCATCGAACAGAGAGACGATTTGCAGAACAACAGAAAAAATAATGAGTCAGCAGAGGTCGCAGATATGACAAGAAAAAGAGAAGACTCCAACAGTGACCAAATGAACTGTTCTCAGAAACCCAGCAACCAAAAAACAGACTGAAACTAATGTTCAACTTGCTAATGCGGACCTGGTTACTTCTGGGACAACTGAATGCAGCCAGAATCAAAAAGAAGTCGACGCCCATTCTCTCGAACCACAGCCTATGTTTATCTGTAACTCACTGCATAATGAAAAGGTGAAACTTGACCCGATTCCTTCAGCAAGAGTCAGAGGACTGCTTCCTCCTAATATTGACATATTGTATGCGGAACCAGAATGAGCCCTGGAGGGGAACCCTGAGATGATGTGCATCTATTGAGGTCAACCATATTCTCAATCTGGAGATGCTGTAGATCACGTGATTAAATGTCCCGCACGAAGTTGAAACAGAAAATGTAAAGGGAGTTGCGCGCAAATATTTTCTGTGGTGCTGGGATTGCGGTGTTACTGTCCCAAATTGTCCCATTCAGTCATCCTGTTGAGCATATGGGAGGAACACACGGTGCTAAATCCGTAATGAAGAAAAATTATTAGATCTTTGGTGTGAAGATTTCCGAAAGTGGCCAGATAAGGGGACGGAGCCAAGAAATGAAGTCTGAATCAAAGAAAGACGCAAATCACACTTCACAGTCACTTGTAAGGAGCGTGTACTCATTAAGCGACGAAAAAAAAATATCGTGAAAGCTCAACTGAAAATTGCCAAAATTAAAATAGACGCACCGAACAAATAGAACAGCCAAGTTACGGAACTTTGAATAAGGTCACTGACATGAATGAAGAGAGTACAGAGGAAAGACCACGTGTCAAAGAACAGAGAGACGATTTGCAGAACAACGGAATAAATAAAGAAGAGTCAGCAGAGGTCAGAGATATGAGAAAAAGAGAAGACTGAAACATTGACATTGGAATTTCAAATGAACTGTTCTCAGGGCCCAGCAACCAAAAACAAACAAAACTAATGTTCAACTTGCCAATGCGGAACTACTTACTTCTGGCACAGCTGAATGCAGCCAGAATCAAAATGAAGTCGACGATCATTCTCTCGAACCACAGCCTATGTTCATCTATAACTCGCTGCATAATAAAAAGAAAAAAATTTGACCCAATTCCTTCAGCAAATGTCAGAGGACCGCTTCCTCCTAAAATTGACATATTGCATGTGGAACCAGAATAAGCCCTAGAGGGGAAGCCAGATATGATTTGCCTCTATTGAGCTCAACCATATTCTCAATCTGATGCTGTAGATAATGTGATTAAATGTCCCGCACGAAGTTGAAACAGAAAATGTAAAGGGAGTTGCGCGCAAATATTTTCTGCGGTGCTGGGATTGCGGTGTTACTGTCCCAAATTGTCCCATTCAGTCATCTGGTCGAGCATATGGGAGGAACGCACGGTGCTAAATCCGTAATGAAGAAAAATTATTAGATCTTTGGTGTGAAGATTTCCGAAAGTGATCAGATAAGGGGACGGAGCCAAGAAATGAAGTCTGAACCAAAGAAACACGCGAATCACACTTCTCAGTCACCTGTAAGGAGCGTGTACGCATGAAGCGACGAAAACAAATACCGTGAAAGCTCAACTGAAAATTGCCAAAATGAAAATAGACGCACCGAACAAATAGAACAGCCAAGTTACGGAATTTTGAATAAGGTCACTGACATGAATGAAGAGAGTAAAGAGGAAGGACCACGTGTCATCGAACAGAGACGATTTGCAGAACAACGGAATAAATAAAGAAGAGTCAGCAGAGGTCAAAGATATGAGAAGAAAGAGAGAAGACTGCAACATTGACATTGGAATTTCAAATGAACTGTTCTCAGAGCCCAGCAATCAAAAACAAATAAAACTAATGTTTAACCTGCCAATGCGGAATAACTTAATTCTGGCACAACTGAATGCAGCCAGAATCAAAAAGAAGTCGACGATCATTCTCTCGAACCACAGCCTATGTTCATCTATAAATCACTGCATAATGAAAAGGTAAAACTTGACCCGATTCCTTCAGCAAGAGTCAGAGGACCGCTTCCTCCTAATATTGACATAATGCATACGGAACCAGAATAAGCCCTGGAGGGAAGCCTCAGATGATGTGCCTCTATTGAGGTCAACCATATTCTCAAGTTGAGATGCTGTAGATCACGTGAGTAAATGTCCCGCACGAAGTGGAAACAGAAAATCTAAATGGAGTTGCGCGCAAACATTTTCTGTGGTGCTGTGATTGCGGTGCAATTGTCCCAAATTGTCCCATTCAGTCATCTGGTCGAGCATATGGTAGGAACACACGGTGCTAAATCCACAATGAAGAAAAATCATTAGATCTTTGGTGTGAAGATTTCCGAAAGTGATCAGATAAGGGGACGGAGCCTAAAAATGAAGTCTGAACCAAAGAAACACGCGAATCACACTTTTCAGTCACCTGTAAGGAGCATTGACTCATGAAGCGACGAAAAAAAATACCGTGAAAGCTTAACTGAAAATTGCCAAAAGGAAAATAGACGTACCGAAGAACAGCCAAGTTACGGAAATTTGAATAAGGCCAATGACATGAAGAGAGTAAAGAGGAAGGACCACGTGTCATTGAACAAAGAGACGATTTGCAGAACAACAGAAAAAAAATTGAGAGTCAGCAGCGGTCGCAGATGAGAAGAAAAAGAGAAGACTGCAACCGTGACATTAGAATTTCAAATGAACTGTTCTCAGAAACCCAGCAACCAAAAAACAGACTGAAACTAATGTTCAACTTGCCAATGCGGACCAACTTACTTCTGGCACAGCTGAAAGCAGCCAGAATCAAAATGAAGTCGACAATCATTCTCTCGAACTACAGCCAATGTTCATCTATAACTCCCTGCATTAAACTTGACCCGATTCCTTCAGCAAGTCAGAGGACCGCTTCCTCCTAAAATTGACATATAGCAAGCGGAACCAGAATAAGCCCTCGATGGGAACCGTGAGATGACGTGCCTTTATTGAGGTCAACCATATTCTCAATTTGGAGATGCTGTAGATCAAGTGAATAAATGTCCCGCACGAAGTGGAAACAGAAAATGTAAATGGAGTTGCGCGCAAATATTTTCTGTGGTGCTTGTATTAAGGTGTTATTGTCCCAAATTGTCCCATTCAGTCATCTGTTTGAGGATATGGGAGGAATACATGGTGCTAAACCCCTAATGAAGAAAAATGATCAGATCTTAGGTGTGAAGATTTCCGAAAATGATCAGATAAGGGGACGCAGCCTAGAAATGAAGTCTGAACCAAAAAAACACGCGAATCACACTTTTCAGTCAACTGTAAGGAGCATGTACTCATGAGGCGACGAAAACAAATGCCGTGAAAGCTCAACTGAAAACTGCCAAAAGGAAAATAGGCGTACCGAACAAATAGAACAGCCAAGTTACGGAAATTTGAATAAGGCCAATGACATGAAGAGAGTAAAGAGGAAGGACCAAGTGTCATTGAACAAAGAGACGATTTGCAGAACAACAGAAATAAAATGAGAGTCAGCAGCGGTCGCAGATGAGAAGAAAAAGAGAAGACTGCAACAGTGACATTAGAATTTCAAATGAACTGTTCTCAGAAACCCAGCAACCAAAAAACAGACTGAAACTAATGTTCAACTTGCCAATGCGGACCTACTTACTTCTGGCACAGATGAAAGCAGCCAGAATCAAAATGAAGTCGACGATCATTCTCTCGAACCACAGCCAATGTTCATCTATAACTCGCTGCATTAAAAAAAAGGTAAAAACTTGACCCGATTCCTTCAGCAAGTCAGAGGACCGCTTCCTCCTAAAATTGACATATAGCAAGCGGAACCAGAATAAGCCCTCGATGGGAGCCGTGAGATGATGTGCCTTTATTGAGGTCAACCATATTCTCAATTTGGAGATGCTGTAGATCAAGTGAATAAATGTCCCGCACGAAGTGGAAACAGAAAATGTAAATGGAGTTGCGCGCAAATATTTTCTGTGGTGCTTGTATTAAGGTGTTATTGTCCCAAATTGTCCCATTCAGTCATCTGTTTGAGGATATGGGAGGAATACATGGTGCTGAACCCCTAATGAAGAAAAATGATCAGATCTTAGGTGTGAAGATTTCCGAAAATGATCAGATAAGGGGACGGAGCCTAGAAATGAAGTCTGAACCAAAAAAACACGCGAATCACACTTTTCAGTCACCTGTAAGGAGCATGTACTCATGAGGCGACGAAAACAAATGCCGTGAAAGCTCAACTGAAAATTGCCAAAAGGAAAATAGGCGTACCGAACAAATAGAACAGCCAAGTTACGGAAATTTGAATAAGGCCAATGACGTGAAGAGAGTAAAGAGGAAGGACCACGTGTCATTGAACAAAGAAACGATTTGCAGAACAACAGAAAAAATAATGAGAGTCAGCAGCGGTCGCAGATATGAGAAGAAAAAGAGAAGACTGCAACAGTGACATTAGAATTTCAAAAGAACTGTTCTCAGAAACCCAGCAACCAAAAAACAGACTGAAACTAATGTTCAACTTGCCAATGCGGACCTACTTACTTCTTGCACAGCTGAAAGCAGCCAGAACCAAAATGAAGTCGACGATCATTCTCTCGAACCACAGCAAATGTTCATCTATAACTCGCTGCATTAAAAAAAGGTAAAAACTTGACCCGATTCCTTCAGCAAGTCAGAGGACCGCTTCCTCCTAAAACTGACATATAGCAAGCGGAACCAGAATAAGCCCTGGATGGGAACCACGAGATGATGTACCTCTATTGAGGTCAAGCATATTCTCAATTTGGAGATGCATTAGATCAAGTGAATAAATGTCCCGCACGAAGTGGAAACAGAAAATGTAAATCGAGTTGCGCGCAAATATTTTCTGTGGTGCTGGGATTGCGGTGTTACCAACCCAAATTGTCCCATTCATTCATCTGGTCGATGATATGAGAGGAACAAATGGTGCTAAACCCCTAATGAAGAAAAATTATCAGATCTTAGGTGTGAAGATTTCCGAAAGTGATCAGAAAAGGGGACGGAGCCTAGATATGAAGTCTGAATCAAAGAAAGACGCGAATCACACTTCTCAGTCACCTGTAAGGAGCGTGCATTCATGAATAGACGAAAACAAGTACCGTGACAGCTCAACTGAAAATTGCTTAAATGAAAATGGACGTACCGAACAAATAGAACAGCCAAGTTAGGGAACTTTGAATAAGGTCATTGACATGAATGAAGAGAGTACAGAGGAAAGACCACGTGTCATCGGACAGAGAGACGATTTGCAGAACCACGGAACAAATAAAGAAGAGTCAACAACGGTCGAAGATATGAGAAAAAGAGAAGACTGCAATATTGACATTGGAATTTCAAATGAACTGTTCTCAGAGCCCAGCAACCAAAAACAAACAAAACTAATGTTCAAGTTGCCAATGCGGAACTAATTACTTCTGGCACAGCTGAGTTGCAGCCAGAATCAAAATGAAGTCGACGATCATTATCTCGAACCACAGCCTAGGTTCATCTATAAATCACTGCATAATGAAAAGGTAAAACTGGACCCGATTCCTTCAGCAAGTCAGAGGACCGCTTCCTCCTAAAATTGATATATAGCAAGCGGAACCAGAATAAGCCCTGGAGGCGAACCATGAGATGATGTGCCTCTATTGAGGTCAACCATATTCTCAATTTGGAGATGCTGTAGATCAAGTGAGTAAATGTCCCGCACGAAGTGGAAACAGAAAATGTAAAAGGAAGTTGCGCTCAATATTTTCTGTGGTGCTTGGATTAAGGTGTTATTGTCCCAAATTGTCCCATTCAGTCATCTGGTCGAAGATATGAGAGGAACACATGGTGCTAAACCCCTAATGAAGAAAAATTATCAGATCTTTGGTGTAAAGATTTCCGAAAGTGATCAGAAAAGGGGACGGAGCCTAGATATGAAGTCTGAACCAAAGAAACACGCGAATCACACTTCTCAGTTACCTGTAAGGAGCGCGCACTCATGAAGCGGCGAAAACAAGTACCGTGACAGTTCAACTGAAAATTGCCAAAATGAAAATGGACGTACCGAACAAATAGAACAGCCAAGTTACGGAACTTTGAATAAGGTGAATGACATGAATGAAGAGAGAACAGAGGAAAGACCACGTGTCATCGAACAGAGAGACGACTTGCAGAACCACGGAACAAATAAAGAAAAGTCAACGGAGCTCGAAGATATGAGGAAAAAAAGAGACGACTGCAATATTGACATTGGAATTTCAAATGAACTGTTCTCAGAGCCCAACAACCAAAAACAGACAAAACTAATGTTCAACTTGCCAAAGCGGAAGTACTTACTTCTGCCACAGCTGAATACAGCCAGAATCAAAATGAAGTCGACGATCATTCTCTCGAACCACAGCCTATGTTCATCTATAAATCACTGCATAATGAAAAGGTAAAACTTGACCTGATTCCTTCAGCAAGAGCCAGAGGACCACTTCCTCCTAATATTGACATAATGCATACGGAACCAGAACAAGCCCTGGAGGGAACCCTCAGATGATGTGCCTCTATTGAGGTCAACCATATTCTCAATTTGGAGATGCTGTAGATCAAGTGAGTAAATGTCCCGCACGAAGTGGAAACAGAAAATGTAAAAGGAAGTTGCGCGCACATATTTTCTGTGGTGCTTGGATTAAGGTGTTATTGTCCCAAATTGTCCCATTCAGTCATCTGGTCGAAGATATGAGAGGAACACATGGTGCTAAACCCCTAATGAAGAAAAATTATCAGATCTTTGGTGTGAAGATTTCCGAAAGTGATCAGAAAAGGGGACTGTGCCTACAAATGAAGTCTGAACCAAAGAAACAGGCGAACAACACTTCTCACTTACCGGTAAGGAGCGCGCACTCATGAAGCGGCGAAAACAAGTACCGTGACAGCTCAACTGAAAATTGCCAAAATGAAGATAGACATACCCAACAAATAGAACAGCCAAGTTACGGAACTTTGAATAAGGTCAATGACATGAATGAAGAGAGTAAAGAGGAAGGACCACGTGTCATCGAACAGAGAGACGACTTGCAGAACCACGGAACAAATAAAAAAGAGTCAACAGAGGTCGAAGATATCAGAAGAAAAAGAAGACTGCAATATTGACATTGGAATTTCAAATGAACTGTTCTCAGAGCCCAGCAACCAAAAACAGACAAAACTAATGTTCAACTTGCCAATGCGGAAGTAATTACTTCTGCCACAGCTGAATACAGCCAGAATCAAAATGAAATCGACGATCATTCTCTCGAACCACAGCCTATGTTCATCTATAAATCACTGCATAATGAAAAGGTAAAACTTGACCCGATTCCTTCAGCAAGAGTCAGAGACCGCTTCCTCCTAATATTGACATAATGCATACGGAACCAGAATAGGCCCTGGAGGGAACCCTCAGTTGATGTGCCTCTATTGAGGTCAACCATATTCTCAATTTGGAGATGCTGTAGATCAAGTGAGTAAATGTCCCGCACGAAGTGGAAACAGAAAATGTAAAAGGAAGTTGCGCGCAAATATTTTCTGTGGTGCTTGGATTAAGGTGTTATTGTCCCAAATTGTCCCATTCAGTCATCTGGTCGAAGATATGAGAGGAACACATGGTGATAAACCCCTAATGAAGAAAAATTATCAGATCTTTGGTGTGAAGATTTCCGAAAGTGATCAGAAAAGGGGACTGTGCCTAGAAATGAAGTCTGAACCAAAGAAACACGCGAATCACACTTCTCAGTTACCTGTAAGGAGCGCGCACTCATGAAGCGGCGAAAACAAGTACCGTGACAGCTCAACTGAAAATTGCCAAAATGAAAATAGACGTACCCAACAAATAGAACAGCCAAGTTACGGAACTTTGAATAAGGTCAATGACATGAATGAAGAGAGTAAAGAGGAAGGACCACGTGTCATCGAACAGAGAGACGACTTGCAGAACCACGGAACAAATAAAGAAGAGTCAACGGAGCTCGAAGATATGAGCAAAAGAGAAGACTGCAATATTGACATTGGAATTTCAAATGAACTGTTCTCAGAGCCCAGCAACCAAAAACAGACAAAACTGATGTTCAACTTGCCAATGCGGAATTAATTACTTCTGCCACAGCTGAATACAGCCAGAATCAAAATGAAATCGACGATCATTCTCTCGAACCACAGCCTATGTTCATCTATAAATCACTGCATAATGAAAAGGTAAAACTTGACCCGATTCCTTCAGCAAGAGTCAGAGACCGCTTCCTCCTAATATTGACATAATGCATACGGAACCAGAATAGGCCCTGGAGGGAACCCTCAGTTGATGTGCCTCTATTGAGGTCAACCATATTCTCAATTTGGAGATGCTGTAGATCAAGTGAGTAAATGTCCCGCACGAAGTGGAAACAGAAAATGTAAAAGGAAGTTGCGCGCAAATATTTTCTGTGGTGCTTGGATTAAGGTGTTATTGTCCCAAATTGTCCCATTCAGTCATCTGGTCGAAGATATGAGAGGAACACATGGTGCTAAACCCCTAATGAAGAAAAATTATCAGATCTTTGGTGTGAAGATTTCCGAAAGTGATCAGAAAAGGGGACTGTGCCTAGAAATGAAGTCTGAACCAAAGAAACACGCGAATCACACTTCTCAGTTACCTGTAAGGAGCGCGCACTCATGAAGCGGCGAAAATAAGTACCGTGACAGCTCAACTGAAAATTGCCAAAATGAAAATAGACGTACCCAACAAATAGAGCAGCCAAGTTACGGAACTTTGAATAAGGTCAATGACATGAATGAAGAGAGTAAAGAGGAAGGACCACGTGTCATCGAACAGAGAGACGACTTGCAGAAGCACGGAACAAAAAAAGAAGAGTCAACGGCGCTCGAAGATATGAGAAAAAGAGAAGACTGCAATATTGACATTGGAATTTCAAATGAACTGTTCTCAGAGCCCAGCAACCAAAAACAGACAAAACTAATGTTCAACTTGCCAATGCGGAAGTAATTACTTCTGCCACAGCTGAATACAGCCAGAATCAAAATGAAATCGACGATCATTCTCTCGAACCACAGCCTATGTTCATCTATAAATCACTGCATAATGAAAAGGTAAAACTTGACCCGATTCCTTCAGCAAGAGTCAGAGACCGCTTCCTCCTAATATTGACATAATGCATACGGAACCAGAATAGGCCCTGGAGGGAACCCTCAGTTGATGTGCCTCTATTGAGGTCAACCATATTCTCAATTTGGAGATGCTGTAGATCAAGTGAGTAAATGTCCCGCACGAAGTGGAAACAGAAAATGTAAAAGGAAGTTGCGCGCAAATATTTTCTGTGGTGCTTGGATTAAGGTGTTATTGTCCCAAATTGTCCCATTCAGTCATCTGGTCGAAGATATGAGAGGAACACATGGTGCTAAACCCCTAATGAAGAAAAATTATCAGATCTTTGGTGTGAAGATTTCCGAAAGTGATCAGAAAAGGGGACTGTGCCTAGAAATGAAGTCTGAACCAAAGAAACACGCGAATCACACTTCTAAGTTACCTGTAAGGAGCGCGCACTCATGAAGCGGCGAAAATAAGTACCGTGACAGCTCAACTGAAAATTGCCAAAATGAAAATAGACGTACCCAACAAATAGAGCAGCCAAGTTACGGAACTTTGAATAAGGTCAATGACATGAATGAAGAGAGTAAAGAGGAAGGACCACGTGTCATCGAACAGAGAGACGACTTGCAGAAGCACGGAACAAAAAAAGAAGAGTTAACGGCGCTCGAAGATATGAGAAAAAGAGAAGACTGCAATATTGACATTGGAATTTCAAATGAACTGTTCTCAGAGCCCAACAACCAAAAACAGACAAAACTAATGTTCAACTTGCCAAAGCGGAAGTACTTACTTCTAGCACAGCTGAATACAGCCAGAATCAAAATGAAGTCGACGATTATTCTCTCGAACCACAGCCTATGTTAATCTATAAATCACTGCATAATGAAAAGGTAAAACTTGACCCGATTCCTTCAGCAAGTCAGAGGACCGCTTCCTCCTAATATTGACAATGCATACGGAACCAGAATAAGCCCTGGAGGGAACCCTCAGATGATGTGCCTCTATTGAGGTCAACCATATTCTCAATTTGGAGATGCTGTAATTCAAGTGAGTAAATGTCCCGCACGAAGTGGAAACAGAAAATGTAAATGGAGTTGCGCGCAAATATTTTCTGTGGTGCTTGGATTAAGGTGTTATTGTCCCAAATTTTCCCATTCAGTCATCTGGTCGAAGATATGAGAGGAACACATGGTGCTAAACCCCTAATGAAGAAAAATTATCAGATCTTTGGTGTGAAGATTTCCGAAAGTGATCAGAAAAGGGGACTGTGCCTAGAAATGAAGTCTGAACCAAAGAAACACGCGAATCACACTTCTCAGTTACCTGTAAGGAGCGCGCACTCATGAAGCGGCGAAAACAAGTACCGTGACAGCTCAACTGAAAATTGCCAAAATGAAAATGGACGTACCCAACAAATAGAACAGCCAAGTTACGGAACTTTGAATAAGGTCAATGACATGAATGAAGAGAGTAAAGAGGAAGGACCACGTGTCATCGAACAGAGAGACGACTTGCAGAACCACGGAACAAATAAAGAAGAGTCAACGGAGCTCGAAGATATGAGAAAAAGAGAAGACTGCAATATTGACATTGGAATTTCAAATGAACCGTTCTCAGAGCCCAACAACCAAAAACAGACAAAACTATTGTTCAACTTGCCAATGCGGAAGTACTTACTTCTGGCACAGCTGAATACAGCCAGAATCAAAATGAAGTCGACGATCATTCTCTCGAACCACAGCCTATGTTCATCTATAAATCACTGCATAATGAAAAGGTAAAACTTGACCCGATTCCTTCAGCAAGACTCAGAGGACCGCTTCCTCCTAATATTGACATAATGCATACGGAACCAGAATAAGCCCTGGAGGGAATCCTCAGATTATGTGCCTCTATTGAGGTCAACCATATTCTCAATTTGGAGATCCTGTAGATCAAGTGAGTAAATGTCCCGCACGAAGTGGAAACAGAAAATGTAAATGGAGTTGCGCGCAAATACTTTCTGTGGTGCTTGTATTAAGGTGTTATTGTCCCAAATTGTCCCATTCAGTCATCTGGTCGAGGATATGGGAGGAACACATGGTGCTAAACCCCGAGTGAAGAAAAATTATCAGATCTTAGGTGTGAAGATTTCCGAAAGTGATCAGAAAAGGGGACGGAGCCTAGATAAGAAGTCTGAATCGAAGAAACACGCGAATCACACTTCTCAGTCACCTGTAAGGAGCGTGCATTCATCAAGCGACGAAAACAAGTACCGTGACAGCTCAACTGAAAATTGTCAAAATGAAAATGGACGTACCGAACAAATAGAACAGCCAAGTTACGGAACTTTGAATAAGGTGAATGACATGAATGAAGAGAGTACAGAGGAAAGACCACGTGTCATCGAACAGAGAGACGATTTGCAGAACGACGGAACAAATAAAGAAGAGTCAACGGAGCTCGAAGATATGAGAAAAAAAGAGAAGACTGCAATATTGACATTGGAATTCCAAATGAACTGTTCTCAGAGCCCAGCAACCAAAAACAGACAAAACTAATGTTCAACTTGCCAATGCGGAAGTACTTACTTCTGGCACAGCTGAATACAGCCAGAATCAAATTGAAGTCGACGATTCTCTCGAACCACAGCCTATGTTCATCTATAAATCACTGCATAATGAAAAGGTAAAACTTGACCCGACTCCTTCAGCAAGAGTCAGAGGACCGCTTCCTCCTAATATTGACATAATGCATACGGAACCAGAATAAGCCCTGGAGGGAACCCTCAGATGATGTGCCTCTATTGAGGTCAACCATATTCTCAATTTGGAGATGCTGTAGATCAAGTGAGTAAATGTCCCGCACGAAGTGGAAACAGAAAATGTAAATGGAGTTGCGCGCAAATATTTTCTGTGGTGCTTGGATTAAGGTGTTATCGTCCCAAATTGTCCCATTCAACCATCTGCTCGAAGATTTGAGAGGAACACATGGTGCTAAACCCCTAATGAAGAAAAATTATCAGATCTTTGGTGTGAAGATTTCCGAAAGTGATCAGAAAAGGGGACTGTGCCTAGAAATGAAGTCTGAACCAAAGAAACACGCGAATCACACTTCTCAGTTACCTGTAAGAAGCGCGCACTCATGAAGCGACGAAAACAAGTACCGTGACAGCTCAACTGAAAATTGCCAAAATGAAAATGGACGTACCGAACAAATAGAACAGCCAAGTTACGGAACTTTGAATAAGGTCAATGACATGAATGAAGAGAGTAAAGAGGAAGGAACACGTGTCATCGAACAGAGAGACGACTTGCAGAACCACGGAACAAATAAAGAGGAGTCAACGGAGCTCGAAGATATGAGAAAAAAAGAGAAGACTGCAATATTGACATTGGAATTTCAAATGAACTGTTCTCAGAGCCCAGCAACGAAAAACAGACAAAACTAATGTTCAACTCGCCAATGCGGAAGTATTTACTTCTGTCACAGCCGAATACAGCCAGAATCAAAATGAAGTCGACGATCATTCTCTCGAACCACAGCCTATGTTCATCTATAAATCACTGCATAATGAAAAGGTAAAACTTGACCCGATTCCTTCAGCAAGAGTCAGAGGACCGCTTCCTCCTAATATTGACATAATGCATACGGAACCAGAATAAGCCCTGAAGGGAACCCTCAGATGATGTGCCTCTATTGAGGTCAACCACATCTCAATTTGGAGATGCTGTAGATCAAGTGAGTAAATGTCCCGCACGAAGTGGAAACAGAAAATGTAAAAGGAAGTTGCGCGCAAATATTTTCTGTGGTGCTTGGATTAAGGTGTTATTGTCCCAAATTGTCCCATTCAGTCATCTGGTCAAAGATATGAGAGGAACACATGGTGCTAAACCCCTAATGAAGAAAAATTATCAATCTTTGGTGTGAAGATTTCCGAAAGTGATCAGAAAAGGGGACTGTGCCTACAAATGAAGTCTGAACCAAAGAAACAGGCGAACCACACTTCTCAATTACCGGTAAGGAGCGCGCGCTCATGAAGCGGCGAAAACAAGTACCGTGACAGCTCAACTGAAAATTGCCAAAATGAAGATAGACATACCCAACAAATAGAACAGCCAAGTTACGGAACTTTGAATAAGGTCAATGACATGAATGAAGAGAGTAAAGAGGAAGGACCACGTGTCATCGAACAGAGAGACGACTTGCAGAACCACGGAACAAATAAAAAAGAGTCAACAGAGGTCGAAGATATCAGAAGAAAAAGAAGACTGCAATATTGACATTGGAATTTCAAATGAACTGTTCTCAGAGCCCAGCAACCAAAAACAGACAAAACTAATGTTCAACTTGCCAATGCGGAACTACTGACTTCTGGCAAAACTGAATACAGCCAGAATCAAAATGAAGTCGACGCTCATCCTCTCGAACCACAGCCTATGTTCATCTATAAATCACTGCATAATGAAAAGGTAAAACTTGACCCGATTCCTTCAGCAAGAGTCAGAGGACCGCTTCCTCCTAATATTGACATAATGCATACGGAACCAGAATAAGCCCTGGAGGGAACCCTCAGATGATGTGCCTCTATTGAGGTCAACCATATTCTCAATTTGGAGATGCTGTAGATCAAGTGAGTAAATGTCCCGCACGAAGTGGAAACAGAAAATGTAAAAGGAAGTTGCGCTCAATATTTTCTGTGGTGCTTGGATTAAGGTGTTATTGTCCCAAATTGTCCCATTCAGTCATCTGGTCGAAGATATGAGAGGAACACATGGTGCTAAACCCCTAATGAAGAAAAATTATCAGATCTTTGGTGTGAAGATTTCCGAAAGTGATCAGAAAAGGGGACTGTGCCTAGAAATGAAGTCTGAACCAAAGAAACAAGCGAATCACACTTCTCACTTACCGGTAAGGAGCGCGCACTCATGAAGCGGCGAAAACAAGTACCGTGACAGCTCAACTGAAAATTGCCAAAATGAAAATAGACATACCCAACAAATAGAACAGCCAAGTTACGGAACTTTGAATAAGGTCAATGACATGAATGAAGAGAGTAAAGAGGAAGGACCACGTGTCATCGAACAGAGAGACAACATGCAGAACCACGGAACAAACAAAAACGAGTCAACAGAGGTCGAAGATATGAGAAGAAAAAGAGAAGACTGCAATATTGACATTCGAACTTCAAATGAACTGTTCTCAGAGCCCAGCAACCAAAAACAGACAAAACTAATGTTCAACTTGCCAATGCGGAACTACTGACTTCTGGCACAACTGAATACAGCCAGAATCAAAATGAAGTCGACGCTCATTCTCTCGAACCACAGCCTATGTTCATCTATAAATCACTGCATAATGAAAAGGTAAAACTTGACCCGATTCCTTCAGCAAGAGTCAGAGGACCGCTTCCTCCTAATATTGACATAATGCATACGGAAACAGAATATGCCCTGTAGGGAACCCTGAGATGATGTGCCTCTATTGATGTCAACCATATTCTCAATTTGGAGATGCTGTAGATCACGTGAGTAAATGTCCCGCACGAAGTCGAAACAGAAAATGAGAGAGAGAGAGAAAGACACTTGAATTACTATCATACAGGTACAAGAACCAGAAAAATGTAGCCAACATTACATTATTATGACAGAAAGTGTATGGGGAGATGAACCAAAAAAAGTTAATTTAAAGTAGTTGAGGAGTTCAAATGTAATATACTCAAGCTCCCTGTTCGGGTTTAATAAGAATTTGAGATAAACCTAGAAGTTAGTAAAAACCTAAATATTGTATAGCAGATTAAAGTTTACAAGACCGCCAGTGATCATTGACTGATTTAGAACAATTTGTTGTTTGTGTTTTCAGTAACAATTGTTTTAGGGAATATCTGCTCTGTTTTGAATTGAGAAGTTTTTGTTTTGCTGTTCGATCAAGCTCATTCCAAAGACTAGCTGCAAAGCTTCCGTAGGATTTTTTAATACATAGACTCTTGAACGTGATTACTTTGGAGAACTGGAGAGTGCGGCAATTAAGCTTAAGATCCAAAGTGGGAAACGAAAGGTCAGTGAAAAATGACAGCTGATTTTTAATGAGTTTAACTAAACAGTTGATACACGAATAAGCAAGAAAATTTTCAAAGCAAAGTATATCGTAATTTCTTTTCAGGTCTGATGACCGCTCAAACTTTTTTCTGGAAAGGGCAGTTTTGATACCCCAGTTTAAATGCCGATCAATTGAAGATATCGCCTCTTTGGAAAGGCTTGTTAAAAGAAGAATAGGATATTGTAGTTGTCTGATTAACAGAGACCGATATAATAACAGCCTTGTTTCTTTGGGTAAACTACCACGAATTTGGGCTAAAGTTTAAATACTTGTCGCCATTTTTTTGAGAGTATGTTTCACTTGTATATCATACTTGAGGTGTTTGTCTAAGTGTACACCTAGGTATTTGATGCTGTGACTTGGTTCAATTTTTTCGTTGCATAAATCTAATGTCATCAATTCGGTTCTTTTTGCTAACGATGGTTTGGAAAAAGTTATGAATTCGGTTTTCTTAGGATAGACCTGAAGGTGGTTGTATTCAAAAAAATGGACTAAGTTTTCTAAGCTGTGTTCAAGTTTTTTGCTTCGCCATTTGAGGATATACATTGGATGTGAAAACAAGTGTATCATCGGCATATTGAACTATTTTGGAGGTGATTCTTAAATCTCTCATTTCATTGACATAAATGAGAAACAAGACCGGACCAAGGATGGTTCCCTGCGGAACACATTGTTTAACGCTGATCCAGTTTGAGCTCATGCCACTAAGTTTAACTTTTTGTAAGCGGTCTGTAAGAAAATCGTGTATTAAAGCACAAGAAAAATTGTCAAAACCAATAAAGACTAGCTTACTTTGCAAGCGATGGTGGCAAATGGAATCAAATGCCTTTGAAAGGTCTAGTGCAGCGCAAAAGATGCTTTCATTAGCCTCCATGTTTTGACGTACACATTCGGTGAAGTATAGCAGAGCATCTTTTGTAGATCTGGACTTTCTAAAACCGAACTGAGTTTGGGATAAAACATTATCATCATTGAGGTATTTACTGAGCTGACGGAACAGCAGTTTTTCAAATAGTTTTGACAATGTTGGTGTCACGGATATGGGACGATAATTCATTGGGTCTTGGGGGTCGCCCTTTTTGTGAACAGGTGTTATATCTGCTAACTTTAAGGCTTTGGGAAACTTACATTGCATTATAGCATTATTGAAAATCAAAGTTAGTACGGGTGCCACAATATGAGAAGTGTCAATCAATGCCCAAGGTGGGATGGGAGATGGCCCACGAGGTTTGTCTTTTCTAAGTCGCAGTAATTCATCGGTTACTTCGCGTACATCAATCGAACGAAAGCAAAGACAATTCAAATCTCGCTCATGTTCAGTCTCTCTGAAGTTTGGTGGAGCACTCCTGCTGCGGCCTAGGTATTCGCCAAGCTTGGAAAACTTATAGTTGACTGGTTCGGCAATTTGCATGAGACCAGTTAAAACGTCGCCAAATGAATTTCTAAGACGATCAATACTCACGCTAGGACGGGCCGAGTTTCTTTGTTCATTTATGAACTTCCATCTGTAGACAATTGTCGTAGGAGATCTTTATTCACTTTCGCTTCATTGCTTGAAATAACTTTTCTAAGATTTCTTTGTTTTTCCCGGTAGTGTTTGCGGTTTGTTTCGTTTTGGTTTTCAGAAAACGTTCTGAAAGCATCTTGCTTTTCTTGCAGGGCATGTTTGCACTCGTCATTAAAACAGCCTTTTAAATGACTTTTTCGTGCAGTCCTAACAAAGACTGCTTTTTAGGAGCGTGAAGTCTTAAGACTCTTTCGAAAGTATTAGTGAAATACTCTAGTTGTTTTTCTGGATCAGCAAGAGTCCACAGAAAAACCCAATTTTGTTGTGAGAGGGTTTTGCAGAATTCTTGTATTGAATAGTAACGCTTATCAAATAAAACCTTTCGGACAGCTTCTTTAGATGGCTTAATATTGCAATGGGATATTACCAACTGAGCCAAATGATCTGATTTGACTATTGTATCACATACGAATGAATCAGTAAAGGAAGTGTCGGTGACAATGTAATCAATTACGGACGACCCATTTTCAGTAATTCTAGTAGGTAGAAAAGTGTTACAGACTTTAAGACCATAAGGATTGAGAACAGTGCTTAGATTGGTTCTTTCAGATAATTTATGTTGAAATCTCCCATGATGGTTAGGGATTTTCCCTCAGCAGCAACAATATCAATGGAACGGTTGAGTATTCAGAAAGCTGTCCATTAGACTTTTAGATGGATTATATAAAACCGCAACTGAGTTTGGGATAAAACATTGTTATCATTGAGCTATTTACTGAGCTGACGGATCAGCAGTTTTTCAAATAGTTTTGATAATGTTGGTGTCACGGATATGGGGCGATAATTCATTGGGTCTTGGGGGTCGCCCTTTTTGTGAACAGGTGTTATATCTGTTAACTTTAAGGCTTTGGGAAACTTACATTGCATTATAGCATTATTGAAAATCAAAGTTAGTACGGGTGCCACAATATGAGCGCTGTCAATCAATGCCCAAGGTGGGATGGGAGATGGCCCACGAGGTTTGTCTTTTCTAAGTCGCAGTAATTCATCGGTTACTTCGCGTACATCAATCGAACGAAAGCAAAGACAATTAAAATCTTGCTCATGTTCAGTCTCTCTGAAGTTTGGTGGAGCACTCCTGCTGTGGCCTAGGTATTCGCCAAGCTTGGAAAACTTATAGTTGACTGGTTCGGCAATTTGCATGGGACCAGTTAAAACATCGCCAAATGAATTTCTAAGACGATCAATACTCACGCTAGGACGGGCCGAGTTTCTTTGTTCATTTATGAACTTCCATCTGTCTTTGTCTGTAGACAATTGTCGTAGGAAATCTTTTCACTTTCGCTTCATTACTTGAAATAACTTTTCTAAGATTTCTTTGTTTTTCCCGGTAGTGTTTCCGGTTTGTTTCGTTTTGATTTTCAGAAAACGTTCTGAAATCATCTTGCTTTTCTTGCAGGGCATGTTTGCACTCGTCATTAAACCATCCTTTTAAATGACTTTTTCGTGCAGTCCTAACAAAGACTGCTTTTTAGGAGCGTGAAGTCTTAAGACTCTTTCAAAAGTATTAGTGAAATACTCTAGTTGTTTTTCTGGATCAGCAAGAGTCCACAGAAAAACCCAATTTTGTTGTGAGAGGGTTTTGCAGAATTCTTGTATAGAATAGTAACGCTTATCAAATATAACCTTTCAGACAGCTTCATTAGATGGTTTAATATTGCAATGGGATATTACCAACTGAGCCAAATGATCTGATATGACTATTGTATCACATACGAATGAATCAGTAAAGGAAGTGTCGGTGACAATGTAATCAATTATGGACGACCCATTTTCAGTAATTCTAGTAGGTAGAAAAGTGTTACAGACTTTAAGACCATAAGGATTGAGAACAGTGCTTAGATTGGTTCTTACAGATTCTTTGAGATAATTTATGTTGAAATCTCCCATTATGGTTAGGGATTTTCCGTCAGCAGCAACAATATCAATGGAACGGTTGAGTGTATTCAGAAAGCTGTCCATTAGACTTTTGGATGAAATTTATAAAACCGCAACAACAACTTTAGTTCCACTTCCAGTGGATGACTACTCAACCCATATGCTTTCAAATCTCGTTTGCTCAAAATGTGTACACGGATCAGGTCTCACTTTAGGAGACAGGATTTTTGGGACTGCTAACAGAACACCACCGCCCTTAGTGTTGCACATCCGATCATTTCTGAAAGAGCTGTACAATGGATCGAGGTCCCAGAGCTTTTCATCATCCTCAGGTGTCAACCATGTTTCAGTAATGCCAAAGATTGTGTTTGGTGTCAAGTCTTGGATGAGTTTCATTAAGTGTGTTATTTAATTCCTAGCACTTTGTGCGTAGACGTGAAAAAATTTGAGTAAAGAAGGAGAACGACTAACCTGATGCTGAAGGTCCATGAAGCCGATTGCTGCTGGTCCGGGGTTCGTCTCCACGTCCCCACATAGTAGTAGGGTCTTTGCTATATGGTATATTATGTAAATAAGGAGTGTGAGAAAATATGCGACGTTTCTGGTGTGTTTTTTACCTGATTTGATTACCCTGTTGCTGTTAACTGTGTAATTAGGATTTGAAATTAAAAGATATAATAAGAAAACCCGAACGAGGAGAGAATAGGATAACATCAATAAACTTAGTTACAGATGAATGGCATTAGACTTAGGAAAGATCAGGGCCTGTTTGCGAATCTCACATAAGTGTATGTTTGCTTGGTGTAACCGTAGTAGCCACCATTATTGAAATAGAGGTTTCCATTTTTATTAGCCCCGTAAGTATTATTATAATTATATTTATAATGATAATTAGGCTCATAGTTGGGACGCGGCTTGACTTTTCGTTAATGGGAATCCGCATATTTCGCACCAGTATTAGCTTGATTAGCTCTTTTGCGTGGTCTAGGAATATGGTTAGTAAATGGGGCAACATAGGAGAACAGGAGGCTTTTCAAATAGGTGGTGCCGGTCTCATCATTAAAATGAACAGCATTGTGATATAGCTTAGACCATTTTCTATTAGGGCTCACTTTTTGGTTAAGGGGAATGAGAGAGTATACACCAGAACAAGTGAACATATCATTTAATAGCACATTAACTTGATCAATCTTATCATTAACACCATGCAGAGGGTTTTCGTCATCAAGATTTTCAACAACTGGGGGGATTTCACAAATGAAAATCTTTTGCGGCATAAACTTTTCATATATTTGAGAGATAAGCGCTTTGATATTGTTTGCAATTTCTTCGGGGGATTTGTTAGTTTCCTTAAGAATGCTATTGGTACCATCTTGTATTATGATGGTCTTCAATTGCGCAAAGTTCGTTTTTTGCAGTATCGTCATCTTCTCATCCGTTGTGGAACCAGAATACGGGATAATCTCCATATCTAGCGGCAGCTCGTTTTGGTTCACTCTAGCAACAGTACTTGAACCCAGTATCAAATTCGTGGTGGTATTAGCAATTTGTCTGGTTTGAAACGACCTGACCTTTAAGTTAAGTGCAGGAGCATCATTGCAGTTGGCGGCTGTAGAGGGTACCACTACATCAGGCTTGTCCACGACACACTTGAAGATAGCTTTCTGCTGGTCCAAGATACTGTGGAGCACCTCGTGTTGATTCAGCAGTTGCTTGTTGGTGGCCTCACTGTCTTTGTATCGTTGATGTAGCTCCATGTATACAGCATATGCCTCTGCTTTGGTAAGTTTGTTGAATGCTTCTTGTGATAGTGCCATGCCAGAGTCCAGAATACAGATCCGATCAGTCCTTCGTCCATGCCAGAATCAATCAAGTTTCATTCAGTATCTCAAACTATTTCATAAGTTTATCACAACAATAATGTAAAGGGAGTTGCACGCAAAAATTTTCTATGGTGGTTGGATTAAGGTGTTATTGTCCCACAGTCTCCCATTCAGTCATCTGGTCGAGCATATGGGAGGAACACATGGTGCTAAACCCCTAATGAAGAAAAATTATAAGATCTTTGGTGCAAAGATTTCCGAAAGCGATCAGAAAAGGGGACGGAGCCTTGAAATGAAGTCTGAACCAAAGAAAGCACGAATCACACTTCAGTCACATGTAAGGAGCGTGTACTCATGAAGCGACGAAAGCAAGTACCATGACAGCTCAAGTTCGAGTTCGTCTGATGAGGAAAACCAGATTGACGAGACAACAAAACTTAAAAGAAGACTTGCGAGACAAAAAAACCACAGAAACATCAGTGACCGTTCTGTGGCAAAAGCTACACAGAGAAAAATCAGTTGTTCGGCACTTAGAATTGCATCATGATGTATCAAGGAAAAAAGTTACTGTTGTTTTTCAAATCTTACCTCTAAAATGCGCTCAAAGAAAGCATATTCTTTGTGCCTCACATGAGAAAGGCTGTTTGACCGAAAACGCAAACATCGAGATATCAAGTCTAACAAGAATCAGGATTATGAAGCCGATTTCCTGCCTGTTTATCGCCTCCCAGATTTGCCCAAGTATATGCTCGATATGGTGAAGCGAAAGAACGAAGAGGCGGAAATTAAGAAAAAGCAGAGCGTTTAAACGACCACTCAACAGCTTCAGAGAAGGAAAATTGAACGAGTTCGCCATGGGCATAACGCGAACAGTGACACCTGGCAACATCAACACCTTCATAAAGAGACTTGAGAAACCTATCGAAGAACTCCTAGACGCCACACAAACCGATCCGTGGTTACTGTCTTTCCCCTGGATTCTCTGCTGCGACTACGTTTCAAAGTAATTTGAGAATCGCTTTTGAGTTCGTGCGCGATTACGCTGAGAATTTTTACGGCAACAAACAAAACCAATACGATTTTAATGTTTTCAAAAACGAAAATGAGCGGCTCTCCAGGAGGTCGAACAGATCCAAGTTGACACCAATAAAAGCAACGACAAATATTTTGCCGCAGCCGCAGGAAGTACGGAGAATTCGAGAACTGACAGAAAAATTTCTTGATCTGAAACTCAAAGATGACAAAATGCCCGTTTCTAAAAAAATATGCTATCTTATATCTTGCTATATCAGCTGTCTCTTTATTATACGTAACAGCTCACGAACAGGTACTAGAACTGCCATCCCTGATATTTTGCGAACGCTGTATTCAGCAAAAAATAAGGTCTATATTATTTTGAATTAATACCTGCAGATATCCGCAATGTCAAGGGAGGAACAGGGATTCGTCAGAGACTGGCGTCAACTGGGCGAGTTATGCAGGAATAGCACAAAAATTTCTATTGTGAGGTGACAAAGCACCAAACTTTCAACCAAAAGGAATGCGACTACCTGATAGCTTATTCTGGAGTGAAGGATGCAATGGGAATTGTGAGCCCATATACTTATGCGCAGCCGAGAGAAGAATATTCTTACCTATTATATGACGCACAAAAGAGGAATTGGAGCATGGACGTGCTGAAGTTGTTCAATATGAACCATGTTGAGTGGAATTCGGCCATCCATCGGCAATTGATTGCTTCAATTATCAGAAATATGAAATTGGATCCCATTCAACGTGAAGCCATCGCAAGGCCATTTAACCAAGACGCATGAAAAACATTACGGGCTAGAAGACAAAGCCCAAAACGCAATTTTCGCCAGCTCTCAGATACACATAACTCTGAACGACTCGAATAGCCATAAATTCGAACCCGTGCGGACGTTGCAACAATTGCGACCGTTAGCTCCAACAGACGACCTTTCATCAAAATTCGACCAAAATGAAGATAACAGTCCGAACAACCAACAAAATGAAAAGATGGCATTGCTGACTTCAATTGCGACGGCGAAGGATGATGGACCAGCCTTGGTTGACGAGTTCAATGAACAAATCTTAGAAAGCAATGACGAAGAAGCAGGGGGAAAATGAAAGCCGAAAGGAACGCTATTACTCATTGGATACTGAATGACCGCCCCAAAAGAGAAGGTAAACTATCAAATGATTGAAGAAACAGCTAAGGTTATTGCGGATTTGAACATTAAGAGGAAAAATAAACAGCTGAAATCGTACAAAAACAGATGTGACAAAGTAAAGGAGTCCAAGGAGTACGAACAAATTGGAACAATTCATCGGCAAATGCAAACAGTTTGAATAACTCATTTAGAAACTCACGGAAACTTTTAACTGAGACGCTTTTAATTTTACAGAGTAATGTTTCACCTAGTATTGTATTACCTAATAATGTATTACCTTGTAATGTCTTACCTTAGTAGTTTTAAATTACCTAGTAATATATTATCTAGTATTGTTTGCATTAACTAATGAGATTGATAATGCGTTCTGCAGTTTGAGTTTTCCTTCATGATAGCCTTCAGCTTTCTGATTTCACTATAAATTTGTTTGGAACTAAGCATGTTGTTTTCAATTGTTCTATGTTATTTTCTGATTTCTTTCTCAAGATGAACATTTAAAATTTTGATAAATAGATCTTTACACGTTGATGTTTTTTTTTTCAATTGACAGCAAACTATCAATAAAACAGGTAGACTAAACCAAAGGCAGCTTTTGTAGCAGGAAAAGTTTGAAGTGAAAGGTTAGAAGTTAAGTGAATTTCAAAACTGCGAGAAGCCGAAATAGTTGCAAATTTATGTAGAGTTTTGTAGCTAATTTTCCGGTAACTCGCGGGCTGACGTTAAAATGTTTTCGAAAGCTTTGAAATTTGTTTCGAACACACAATATCAGCGGTGAAGTACAAATTTAGGAGGGTGAAGTGTGTTAAATGATTAGAGTGAAATGTTTTTGTACGATGACAAAGGCTTAAAATTTTCATCATGGTGATTGAAAAGAAAAAGGTGTTATATTCAAATTGAGGAGTGGTATAATCAAGCAGTTTGGAAAAACAGTTCAGAAAACAGCTGAAAGAGATTGAAAGTGAGGTTAAAAGTAAAAAAAAAACAGGTGCAGTGGCTGAATAATGTATTCTTTATTTTTGTTTTACAGCAAATTAAATCCGCATAAGTTTAACTCCGCCATTGCCTTTTTCCAAGTGTACGATGCAACCAAGGAGGAGGGTTCCCAGAGACACTGTCAAAGGGGTAAAACTATTACTAACAACTATGCTGATTTATTAAAATTTTTAACGGAAGATGCTTGGTCAAATTGATACACAATCGTCATCCATGTGAGATTCCACACCCCAATAGAGTTAGCAACTATGTAAGTTATTTCAATGAACTATATATTGTGGGTTTTGATTTTATTAACGGATTTAGAACTTCCGATGAGAAAAGATTTGAATAAGCAAACTCGACACTGAAACTATCAAACATAGCTGGCAGATTGCCAGAAAATAGCCGCAATAGATTCGTAGATCGGCAGTCTAAGAAAAACAGTGAAAAGACAGACTAAAAAAATTCGTCTATTCATTGATGGCTGATCTGTTATATTTTGATTTAAAATCTTTATAACGTATTGCTGCCTCAATTAGCTGATCTCAAATAACCTTCATTTAGAGTGACACACACCCATTTGACCTTATCTCTTTGAATTGAAGTAAATAAAAGTCAATTTCAAAGTGAGGAAGTCATTTTTGAGAGTGAGGTAAGTCAAGTGTGACCAAAAAATTAATCACGCGCATGAACAAAAAAAACTCGCTCCAATAAGAGCGAAAAATGACGTCACACATGCAATTCAGTTGAAATTGCATGAACGAATGAACAAAAAGTGGCTGTGACGTCATATGGTCGTAACAAAAATCATGAGGACGAAATAAAAAAACCAAGAGAAGGCCAATAATAGCCCCAGCTATCGCTGTGCGGCTATTAATAAATATTTTTGAATTAAAGTTCTATCAGGACTCAACAGATAAAAAGTTGAAACAGAAATCAATTCCAATAGAAATTAGTGATAATGAAGGCGATAATATAATAGATCTTCTGATTTACAAAAACCATCACACTTTCAAAAAAACTTCATATATTCCTAGGTAACAAAAATAACACATGGGAATGAAGGAGACGTTTGAGTTGTCTTAACTTTGAAGAAACTCAGGAAACATCCAGAGAGATGTGAACACTAAGAAATTAAATATAAGATTGCGAAAGAGAGTCATATCAAATGGAAAGTGGTTCCAAAAGATTCCCCCGTATTTTATAATATATGCAGATTTTGAGAGTGATAATGTACTTGATGCACGCAAATTAGAAAAAAAAAACAATATTTTTAGGCGAAAACTTGTTTGTAATGGTTATTATGTAGTTTTTATCCTGCGGAAAGTCCATTACAACTGGTTATAACTACAATTCTGCAGAAAATAAGGTTGATTGGTCTGTAGATGAAATTATTAACATGGAAAACGAAATGAAATTATATTTCAAGGATACCAATAATCCACTTGTTATAACGAAAGAAGATTAAAATGATTTTGATAATTATGATTGTTGGTTAAGTGAGTTACGTATTGAAGACACTAAAGTTAGAGATCACTATCATCTAACTGGCATATATCGTGGGGTCGCTCATGAAAATTGTAATTTGAATCTTAAGCAGTCTCGAAGTAATTTCAATCCAGTTATGTTTCACAATTTTAGTTAATATGATTATCATCTGTTTTTCAGAACTTTAGTAGACAAAAAGCCTGATAATGTAAAATTAAATTTTATCCCGGAAACTAATGAGGAAAAAACTTCTGTAGCATTCGGCTAGTTATTTCAATACTCTCAACTCCAAAATGCCTAATGATATCGAAATCCGGAGAACAAATGCTCTCATTAATAGATTTGAAATTAACACTGGGAAAGAATTAACTAATTGTATTTAAAAACTGATGTTCTACTGTTGGCCAATGTTTTTGAAAAAATTATTAAATTTTCGGAAAAGGAACTTGGATTGAATCCGCTATATAGTGTGAGTTTGCCAGGAATTTACAGCATGTGGTTTAAAACAGATATTAAATTACAGACTCGAGATTTGGATCTAATTCAACTAATTGAAAATAATATAAGAGGTGGAATTTCGTCAGTAATGGGTGATAGATATGTGAAATTGGCTGATACGAAGAAGATATTCTATATAGATGCTAATAACTTATATGGATGGGCAAAGAGTCAGTATTCACCATACGACGACATTCGATTTGATTGCAAAGTTAGTATTGAAACTATCTAAGATACCCCAGATGATTCAACAATTGGTTATTTCGTAGAAATAGATTTAATATACACTACTGCTATTAAACACAAGATGAGGAATTACCCGTTCTGTCCTGAAAATGAGGTATCGCCATTAGAAAATTTACTGAACATATGCATGCAAACAAACCCACCGAATATTCACAGTGTGAGAAAGTGATTTGTGATTGGACTGACAAGAAGAAATATCTAGTGCACTATCAGTTATTGCAGTTCTATGTCAGATACGGAAGGGTTATTGACAATTTTCAAGAAAGAATTTCTTTTAAGGAAGCACCTTGGTTAGAAAAAAATATAAATTTTATTACTGCGAAACGAAATAAAACTAATGATTTTGAAAAAGATTTTACAGATTATAAAATAATGCATTGAAAGGAAAAAATTTGGAAAATATTAGAAACAGAACAAGAATTGAATTTCTGAAAAAAGCTGAATATGAACAGATCCTAAAATGGCAATCAAAATTAACATTTAATGGTATTCGTAAATCTTTTGAGAACTATTATAGCTATACTTTTAAGCAAACTGAAGTTTTAATGGATAAACCAAAATCTTGGTTTCACGATTTTGGATTTGAGTAAACTGTTAATGTATGAAACAAATTATGATAAACTTCAACCTTATTTTGGGATAGAAAATATTCGATTACATTATACCGACTGTGATTCATTCGTAATGAGTATTAAAACCGACGATAATATTAATGAGTCATCTAACCTTGAAGATTAATTTGATTTTAGTCTATTTAATTTGACTATCTCAAAGCTGTTTAGTGAAAAATATAAAAAGGTTGTAGTGAAATTTAAGATTGAGACTCCTAAAAATATTGGGATATAAGAAGTTATCTGTTTACGCGGTAAAGCATATCCAAACAGAAGTGGAAATTCAAACACAAATAAATTGAAATGAATTACTTAACCACAACCGAAAGAAATCAAAATCTATGAGTACTATAATTGTTTATTTGGTGATTTTCAAAAAGTCAAATAAATAAATAATAAGATCTACTGATCATGATATGCATATTCAGAAAACTCACAAAAAACTCGCTCCAATAAGAGCGAAAAATGACGTCACACATGCAATTCAGTTGAAATTGCATGAACGAATGAACAAAAAGTGGCTGTGACGTCATATGGTCGTAACAAAAATCATGACGACGAAATAAAAAAACCCAAGAGAAGGCCAATAATAGCCCCAGCTATCGCTGTGCGGCTATTAAAAAATATTTTTGAATTAAAGTTCTATCAGGACTCAACAGATAAAAAGTTGAAACAGAAATCAATTCCAATAGAAATTAGTGATAATGAAGGCGATAACATAATAGATCTTCTGATTTACAAAAACCATTACACTTTTTAAAAAAACTTCATATATTCCTAGGTAACAAAAATAACACATGGGAAAGAAGGAGACGTTTGAGTTGTTTTAACTTTGAAGAAACTCAGGAAACATCCAGAGAGATGTGAACACTAAGAAATTAAATATAAGATTGCGAAAGAGAGTCATATCAAATGGAAAAAGTGGTTCTAAAAGATTCCCCCGTATTTTAGAATATATGCAGATTTTGAGAGTGATAATGTACTTGATGCACGCAAATTAGGAAAACCAATATTTTTAGGCAAAAACTTGTTTGTAATGGTTATTATGTAGTTTTTATCCTGCGGAAAGTCCATTACAACTGGTTATAACTACAATTCTGCAGAAAATAATGTTGATTGGTCTGTAGATGAAATTATTAACATGGAAAACGAAATGAAAGTATATTTCAAGGATACCAATAATCCACTTGTTATAACGAAAGAAGATTAATATGATTTTGATAATTATGATTGTTGGTTAAGTGAGTTACGTATTGAAGACACTAAAGTTAGAGACCACTATCATCTAACTGGCATATATCGTGGGGTCACTCATGAAAATTGTAATTTGAATGTTAAGCAGTCTCGAAGTAATTTCAATCCAGTTATGTTTCACAATTTTAGTAAATATGATTATCATCTATTTTTCAGAACTTTAGTAGACAAAAAGCCTGATAATGTAAAATTAAATTTTATCCCGGAAACTAATGAGGAAAAAACTTCTGTAGCATTCGGCTAGTTATTTCAATACTCTCAACTCCAAAATGCCTAATGATATCGAAATCCGGAGAACAAATGCTCTCATTAATACATTTGAAATTAACACTGGGAAAGAATTAACTAATTGTATTAAAAAACTGATGTTCTACTGTTGGCCAATGTTTTTGAAAAAATTATTAAATTTTCGGAAAAGGAACTTGGATTGAATCCGCTATATAGTGTGAGTTTGCCAGGAATTTACAGCATGTGGTTTAAAACAGATATTAAATTACAGACTCGAGACTTAGATCTAATTCAACTAACTGAAAATAATATAAGAGGTGGAATTTCGTCAGTAATGGGTGATATATATGTGAAATTGGCTGATACGAAGAAGATATTCTATATAGATGCTAATAACTTATATGGATGGGCAAAGAGTCAGTATTCACCATACGACGACATTCGATTTGATTGCAAAGTTAGTATTGAAACTATCTAAGATACCCCAGATGATTCAACAATTGGTTATTTCGTAGAAATAGATTTAAAATACACTACTGCTATTAAACACAAGATGAGGAATTACCCGTTCTGTCCTGAAAATGAGGTATCTCCATTAGAAAATTTACTGAACATATGCAAGCAAACAAACCCACCGAATATTCACAGTGTGAGAAAGTGATTTGTGATTGGACTGACAAGAAGAAATATCTAGTGCACTATCAGTTATTGCAGTTCTATGTCAGATACGGAAGGGTTATTGACAATTTTCAAGAAAGAATTTCTTTTAAGGAAGCACCTTGGTTAGAAAAAAATATAAATTTTATTACTGCGAAACGAAATAAAACTTATGATTTTGAAAAAGATTTTACAGATTATAAAATAATGCATTGAAAGAAGAAAATTTGGAAAATATTAGAAACAGAACAAGAATTGAATTTCTGAAAAAAGCTGAATATGAACAGATCCCAAAATGGCAATCAAAATTAACATTTAATGGTATTCGTAAATCTTTTGAGAACTATTATAGCTATACTTTTAAGCAAACTGAAGTTTTAATGGATAAACCAAAATCTTGGTTTCACGATTTTGGATTTGAGTAAACTGTTAATGTATGAAACAAATTATGATAAACTTCAACCTTATTTTGGGATAGAAAATATTCGATTACATTATACCGACTGTGATTCATTCGTAATGAGTATTAAAACCGACGATAATATTAATGAGTCATCTAACCTTGAAGATTAATTTGATTTTAGTCTATTTAATTTGACTATCTCAAAGCTGTTTAGTGAAAAATATAAAGGTTGTAGTGAAATTTAAGATTGAGACTCCTAAAAATATTGGGATATAAGAAGTTATCTGTTTTCGCAGTAAAGCATATCCAAACAGAAGTGGAAATTCAAACACAAGTAAATTGAAATGAATTACTTAACCACAACCGAAAGAAATCAAAATCAATGAGTACTATAATTGTTTATTTGGTGATTTTCAAAAAGTCAAACAAATAAATAATAAGATCTACTGATCATGATATGCATATTCAGAAAGTCCAAAAACAATCATTAAATGCATTGAACGAAAAACGTTATATGAATGCTGTTGAAAGTATTCGTAGGTGAATTTAAAAAAGTCACTTGAAATATTTGTTTCTTAATAAAATCGTTCTACCAGTTGGTGGAAATGTTTGCGCAACCCATAGAAAAATGGAGTCTAATTCAACTATCTATAAAAAAAATAAGAAACAAAACAACATTATAAGAACGATTGAAACTATCTTTTTAGCATATTAACTTTACGTTCCCAGAATCAATTTCATTTCCATACTCCACAAAACAACTTTAGCTTTCCAACAAAATATTTTAAAATTTTCCAAATATTTTTCCATGTTTTCCCAGATTTTCCCAATCAACTTTTCCATAAAACTACACAATTCTATCTGGTAATTTTTGTAAGTTATTTTGGACTCTGTTTGAAATCAATTGACTAAGAATCAATACTAACACTGAAAATTACAAAGGATTCTACATTGACAGTGAAAAATTTGTTTAAATTACACTGACAGTGATATTTGTGAAAACTTTTTTGAATAATCCTACTCAAGCGTTCAACTTTCATGTGAAAAGTATTTTGCTGGCCAAAGTGCGCATACACAGACATTCGACATATTTGCTTGCATATACTTATTTTTCAATTTTTCTAAGTATGTGAAGATATATATCCAATTATGATTCTAATATTTTTGTTAATTTAGAAGTGCGAAACAAGCCGGCGGCAGGCCAGAGTAGTGTAAAAAAGAGGATTTGACATTAGGTGCAAGGGACGCACGTGGGAAAGTTTGAGTGGAAGGAGAATTACTGAGTAAAATGAGGAGCGTAAGCGACGAGTTGAGCGAGGATATTTTTTCTCCACGAAAGACAGCCTGTGCTCGTCCCTTGCGCCTGGTGTCAAATCCTCTTTTATACGGTACGTATATAGTCTAGTACCCCTTACGTTGAAGGGTACGATTACTTCTTTTTTTGGTTTTTACTGTTTTTTTTTATTGTTTTGGAACGGATTTTTTTTTAAATGGTTTTCCTGGTTAAGATAATTATCTCTTTTAATACTGAAATTTCAGAACACCAATTTTAAGGAAACAGGGGGAGAAGTTAGAAAGGAATGAGTAGACTCCCGGAAATCAAAATTAATGGACTCTTGTCATTCCTCAAGTCCCAACTCTTTGTATTTTTCTCACTAGTATATCAGAACTAGACTGTCGGCTCCAACCTCCAGTAGTTGTTTCATCTTCCCAAAAAATTTCAAAACTCATTTTTGACCTTACTAGCTGATAATTTTTGCATTGTTTTTTTAAATTTGAATTTGCAAGATGTCGACCCATTTTTTATTTTATTCCTTATTTTTATTTTATTCCAGTTATTTTATTCCTTATTTTTGATTGGGTAGTTTTGAAAGAGCTCAACGGTGGTCACTGACTATCCTCTTCAGAAATTTTTTACAGAAGGAACTTATTACTATTATTATTAGGAGGCCCAACCTGCTTTGACCATCATGTCTGCAAACAGTTTGCAAGGAATGGACCCCCTCTTGCGCATTCTGCACTGTTTACTGTATGGCAGGTATGGCACCACTCCCACTATCCTCTGGGCACTGGAGGTCTTGCAGGAGTGTGCCAGAATGAACAGCTCCATCATCATGTTGTTAGGATCTCTATTCCCAGTCTGCAATATGAAGACGTCTTTCCCACGCACTGACTCGTCTATTTGGATTTTGGTTTCTAAATGAGACCAGAAATAACCATAGACCGCTCAGCTTTTCACAGAGCAACGGAACTGAAAAGTAAAACTAGTTAAAATATGCAACTAGTCTTTATTTAAACGAGGGGTATTCCAACTCAGATCATCTTGAGCCAAATATTTGAGCTTATACAGACTCTGCCCAGAAAAATTGAATTGCTTTATCAAAAATGCTATTGTCTAGCAAGCTTAAGCTTATACTCCATTGCCATTTAGATATAAATTCGTTGTGCATCACGGGCTTACAGAAAATTAATAAAAGTTTAAAGATAAAGACAGATACATGGCGTTGACTTACCACCACAGTTCTCCTGGTACAGCTTACATGCACCGACTGGGATTCCGAGTCGCCTGAAATACACCTTAAATCTAATGTCTGTCCTCCAAACTTTAAAACTCCTCGGCTTTCAAAATAAACCAATCAAATTATTCAGCGAAACCACAACATAGATACAACCTAAACCATCGATAGATGAAATATTCCTGCAACAGGGAAGCAATAAGCAGCTATGCAAAACTGCTCCGAACCAAAAAAGTCTTTAAGATCACTGGAAAGTACACTCGATACTATTCGTTCTATTTATGCATTGTATCTTGGGTGACTTACTGTGCGACCCTTTGGGCTAATTGTTTGTGGCTGTTTCCACAGAGAAGCACCTGTCCTTTGATCATAGAAGAGGGGTGTGGTCGACACATCATGCCTCCTCCTCCGCCACGAGCAGACATCTCTTAAGGCCTGAACTGCTGATAAAAACACGTTTTAGACCCAATCAATTCCGCGATCAATTCAAAGCGTATTTATCGCTTGAGGAAACGCTTGAGAAAATACGGGATACAAATCTAAGTAATACCAATACAAAAGGTTAATAATAAATGAAGCAAAATATCCTGCAGGTTAGAGTAATAGCACAAATTCTAGAGCACCGCTGGTTCCAAATCAGTTTTCGGTAAGTAGCCGGACTAATAAGGAAATTGCCAGATTTGTAACGCTGGAAAAATATTCAAAACAAAGAGATTGCAACTGAAATAGTCTCCAATAAGCTCCAAAACTAAGCTTTGTTTGAGAATCCTCACTCTTCTGCTGCACTAATTATTACACAATTGTATTCGACCAATCAGAAGCGATGATGTAACAACAACTCCTTGTGGGAATGACTCATGACCAAAAGACACGACAACTTGTAAACAGCAGGTGTCTGTGTGAGTCACATTGTAAACATCTGAAATATCAAAACCACATTCTTACAAGTTTGTCGACATAAGTTTGTCAAAAAATAGTTTGAAGAGATAAAACAGAGAGCAAAATCCAACCTATGATATCAGTTTTATAATATTTATTATACAAATTTATGCCTGTGAACGAGTCTCAACCCAGTTTATAAAAAAAGTAACCTGCTTCTAACTTTCGGAGCAGTCCCGAAAATCCCCTAACACTACAACAGTGTGCGTCATTTATCGTCCAGATCCTTGAAATGTTCAAATATATTTTCTGCAAATTTTAAAAAATCAATGCAGCGCAGTAAGTACTGGCGATAGCATCGACTTGCAGCGTCGCTATCACAGACACGAGAAACAAACAAAAGATTGAAAATATCAACTTTTGCTTAATTTGTCTAAATCTTCGTTGCATAACCAATAACTCTGGGAGCGGCCGACAATATAATGGGATTCCAAGTATAGTCCGCATAAGGCATCACAACTTTCTTGGCTTTGACATTTTCAGCTCCAAATACCTTTGAGATATCGTTCATTTGATCTCTGAGACTGTGACAGTAAAACAGGACAAATTTTGGCAAGAATAGCGAGTACTGCAACAACCGCATCCCAATTTTCCCCTCAAATTCTGCCGTGTGCTCGGAGAAATAGTACCTCCCACCGGGAATCAGTACCTAAATAAAACCTATTGGAGGCAACGAGCCTGAACTAATACATATCTATCTACCCGACCCCAAATTTTCAAAGCAATCATCAAGTATAGCGGGGGTAAAAAAACTACGTTCCTAGAAAAGACATTTCACGCGCAATAAAAAATACAGTTTGAAACAATCAGAACCTTAATGACTAAATGAAAGGCAGAGAATCGATTGACCCGACCAATAGATCCCTTAGTGTGCAAACAGCTAAACCGTCGACACATCGACGACGAACACCTTAAGAAGGCTAGTTAGTGATCTAAACCTACCAAAACATAACCGACTAACGTCGGGCGAATTGCTCTCAAACGATTGGCGAGCGGTTGACTTTTTAAGTGGCTAGCTAGGGCTTAAGGAGGCCAGGTTTAGCTTAATTAAACGGGCGTCGGGTGAGCGCAGCAGGGTTGGGGGGTTGTCGAACGCTCTGGGTTACGGGTGCAACGATTAGAAGGAGTGGGGGGGGGGGGGGGGGGGTGAGGGGGCGGGCGTGTGTGTGTGTGTGTGTGTGGGGGGGGGGGGGGGGGTCGGAGAGCTGGACGAGAGGGGGTCCAAATTGCCCCGTGGATCGGTGGGGGGGGGGGGGCTGATTGGGGTTAAAGTTTTAAGAACCGCCGTTCATATCATAAAATTGTCTCCTCAAAACAGTTTTGGCGAATCGAATACTTGGAGACTAGAAAGGCTCTAAGAGAGTTGCTCGGCCACTTAATGCCTTCCAGGCTTTACCTGTTTATCCTGTTCTTGATCAAACAAAAAATCGGCCAAGTAAAAAACTGCAGTAAAAAAGGACAACATGACTAATAAAATTGATACACTCTTCATTTGAGAGCAATTAAATAGCCTCTATAAACCGTCAATATAAGCCTCCTCAGGACTTTCCGAGCAAAATATACTTAAAAAGCTCTGAGACTGCTGCAGCATTTTTATCCTCCGCGTTCACCGGTTTATCCAGTATCTGTGGACAAAAAGACCAAGTTGTAAGAAAAAAACGAGCAAAAAATTGCAGAAAAGATCAAGAGGATCTATATAATTGACAGGAATATACTTGAGAGCAATGAATATTAGTTTAATAATAAGTCAAATTATTAGACTGGATCACTCCATAAACAATTCTGATAAATAGCCAACCACTCATATCCATTGATTGAAATGTCTGCCTCAAAAATTAAAATCAACTCTCGAGATGATTATGAAGCCGATTAATAAGTTGCCCAATACTTCATTAACGAAATAAAGCTGCATGGATAACAGTTTAACAAAAATTAATTAAGAAGACACTTTCAATGGCCCCAGTAAACTATATGATCATAACAGAAACTAAAACAACTGTTGGTGTTTGAAATCGGAAAGCGCATAACCTCAAGAAGATAACAAACAATCAGATAGAAAAACAACATAATTACTTTGAATTTTTCATATTTACTGATGCAATCTACTTTGATCCGCTTCCAGTCAATTAAGATAGTCCAGTGAAACCAAGTTAATAAGTGTTAATGACAATAAAAACGGAGTTTAGAAAACAAAGTGGTCAAAATTCCTTAACACGATAAAAATTTGCCCTCCAAAAAACCAAGCTAAGATGCCTCCATCCCATTGAACTGGTCTAAAGAAGCACAAAATTGAATAAATTTTAATCAGAACAAAAACGTTTAATACTAATCAAATCAAAATGTCGAAAATATTGGGAAAAAACAAACGCAACCTGAAAAGGCTCTGTGATCTGACAACACTAGAGGATTACAAAAAGACTGAAATCGTCTAAAACCGCTAAAAGACAAAGATCAGACTAAAAACATCATAAAACCACGTTCATGGTTAAGATACTCAAAGGTGCTCCCAAACACAAACTCAAGTGTTACGATTTCTAGAAAATTATTTTGGTGGAAAAATTTGAGTTGAAATTAAAAAGTTTGAAAATTCAGCATCTCAACAATGATTTTATCTCTTAGAAAACTTTTTCGCATCTACTTTTCTTTCTCTCTCTCTCTCAGGCATGAATAGAAACCCTCCTTCTCCTCTCTGATATGGACTTTTCAGCAAACTGATCTAAACACTTATTTTCACAGGCGGCATTTTTTTCACTCACACATAAATTTTTAAAAAAGATTACAAAACCTTCGCTTCATGAACTCTTCTCTTTTCAAAACCTAGCGCACGGAATAAAAATAATTAAAAGTTTTGAATGATCGAGAAAACCAATCTTGAGGATAACATGGACATCTGGCAGATAACCACCAGCTGGAGTTGGAATGGTTTTTTAATGAACCTTGGCCTTAAAATAAAAAAGCATCAAGACCTGCAGTACAACATCAAAAACTATAGCATTGAAACACATCTAAATACAATTAACCGCATGAAATCAACAGGACATAACCACAATATCATAGAACTGGTTAACACAGCAAAAAATAACCGTGTAAATACGAAGAAAAACAAGTTTGAAACTTAAAAAACAGCTTTCTTGAGAACGCCTCACGGCAGCAAAAATGTTCGCAAAAGTTACGCCATAATAGGCTCAAAAAACAAATCAATCTTATTTTAAAGAAAACCAGCAAAACTGCAAGAAATTTACAAAGTTACAAAGTAAACAATTTTTTGTCAAATCTTTCAACAAAAATACGGCATAACAAGATCAAAACTGAAGTAAGTTGAAACCAAAAAAATTCTTTCAAGCGATGAACGTCTATTCAAACCTCAATAAATGCAAAAAAAACAAATTGGGTAAAAAATACTTATGTAGCTTAAAAATAGCAAATGGTCGAAAAATCGCTAAATTAGCGTAGAAGTCAGATTAATAACCCAAAAATTTGTAAACATTATCACAAACCTTTTAAATCGGAACTTACGCATTCAAAACAAAATTTCTCAAAACCAAAACTGCTTAAAAAGCCGTTAAAAGAACAAAAAATTTTGCTCGCACACAAAACTTTTTTCACACAATAATTTCTAGCTCTCTCGAAAACAGCGGCATAGACAAAAACCAAATCTCTTGCCGCTCAACTCTCTAATTTTGTTAACACTCAAGCAATCCAAATTTTTTCACGCAAACTCACAAATCGTCGCATACCTGGTCAAACGGTTTGGCAATTGTCTTTGTCGCTGTAACTGTCTTAACTTAATATCACCTTTATCAAAAATACAAAAACCTTGGAAACAAACTACAGAAGCTGTCCATCAAAAAATTGGGTTGTGTGGAATAAAATAAAGAAATCATTCATCACAAAAAAAAATGCAAAAGAAATGAGTTACAACTACTTGATCGCAAAAAATCTAACTGAATGCAAAGACTAACTCGATAAATTTCTTTATACGCTCGACATTTGTTTTCAAAACTGCAGGTCACTAAAGTTGTGACAACTGCGCAAACAGAATTCGATTTTACGAAAAACAGATCTTCGGCTTTAGCCTCCTTGTACTTCATTAACTCAATGTCATTAGCAAGACAATTGTGTTTCACCGACTCCACTCCCATTGAATGAATATCTGTAGCAATAAGCAAAGATTTTGCCGGATAGAATTGGATGTTTGGTCCTGAAGATATTCCGAGTTCCAATACCACCAACTTATTTTTATCGTTTTTAACATTTGAAGACATGTCGGCGAACAGCGACAATTTTGATAACTGTTGCACTTTGCCTAATTCTCCTTTAGCAGCATTCTTGAGCATTGCGTACTCTATTTTGCCTGATAGCTTAGGCCAGATAAGGAAGTAGAATGAGGCACATCCAACTCCCCATAAAAACCATGAATTTGAATGAGCATTTGTGGCATGCTCCAAACTATAGAGCATAGTTGTCTGAAACACTCAATAATGTCGTGATAAACTTATTAAATAGCCCCCGAACAAATTTACCTCCGCTGTATTTTCAAATACGTATGCGCGCTGGGCTGAATCAAACCTACACCTTTTCAAGCCTAACCACCCCAGCCGTAGGCGAGTGAACCAATCTCCCACCCCGACTCATCACATCAGGTCGTATCATTCTAACTGATTCCATTTTTGGAACAATTTCTTGCGTTTTGAATGTTAGCAGGCTCCGTGAATGGGACGTTTTGATGCCAACCCTCTTCCTTCCAGCTGCTCGGACTTGGTCTTGGGTACTTCTCGTACCAAATATATAGACGAGGGTCAAGTACAGGTTTGTGTTCACTCCTATCGAGGTGCCAAACTGCTAGATCTCTGTAATCTTATCAACCAAAACCCAAATCAGCTGAACACTGTTGTAGTAATTGCTGGCTTCAATGATCACCGTAGTATTGAAACTTTTCATAGAGCTTTGGAAATTCCTCATTCGTCTCATTATTGTTAAATTGAGCCCAAATAACCTGATTTAAAAAAGAATTGTCAATTTAGAACTTTCTTGCGAACGTTTTCGAACTCTGAGTTCATCGTCAGTTTATAAACAATACAAAATGCTAAAATGAAAAGTCGGAAAACAAAACGCAAATCACTAAAATCAATCATTCAAGAATATTAAAACGAATTTTTAAATATCTACAATTGTATCTACAAAACATTTACATCGGTGACCGGACAATAGATCGAAAGACAACAGATCGGAAACAGAAAAGTTGGGATAATAGATCGAAAATCAATCTCTATTCTAATTGGTTGAAATTGAGCATTATCTTCGAGCAGCAATATAATTACCACATTCTGGCCATGCCTCGCGAGCCACGGCCATGCCTTAGCGGCCCGTGGGACTTGATATGAATCTATCACAATCGAATAAAATATCACAACAGAACTTATAATATGCTGTATAATAAATGAGCGATCAAATCTGATTGGCCAAAACGCAACTTAAACAATTTAATTTTCGATCTATTGTCCCAATTTTTGCTTTCGATTTGTTGTCTTTCGATCTATTGTCCTAGCACCATTTATATCTGAGTAAAAATACATTTTCGATTTGATGTAGCAGATGCATATCATGTTTTTTTAAAAAAAAGTTCTACATATATTGCTTTAAACTTACTTTCGTTTTGTTCAATTGTAAAGTTGAAATCTTCTATTCTTAACGTGTCTTTCAAATTGGATTTTCATCTCCAAACTAAGCTTTCAGTGTCAATTCTCGTGTTCAGTATTCGTCGCGCGTGTTGATGGCTGTTTTCAATGTTCTTATATAGAGCTTCTCTAGTGTCATTAAATTAGATTGGTTGCTGCATTGGTCTAATATCTTCCACTGGAAAGTTGTTTTATCACCGTTGCTTTCAATTGCATGTACTCCTATCGGTGAGTCCGCCCTGGCATGCTCTGCAACCCTTGTGGTAATATGTCGGCATGTCTACCCTACATAGATGGATTTGCATCCATTACAAGTGAGTTCATAATCCACGTGGGATATGAGATCCTTATCAAAATTAGACTTGAGGCTAGGTAAACAGCTCTTAAGTTTCCGAGTGGTGAAAATCGTCTGTACATGATGAATTTTGTTCAACTTTTTTACAAATTCATTAGAGATGTTGCCTCTGCACTGTAATACAAATTTTTGTTTCTGTATTTTCCTGTTGTTTTACGGCTACAACCGCGTTATATCTATGTCCTTTTCTTTGTTCTTTCATTCGCAGCTGGTTAATTGTATACTTGACGATAATCCCTACTATGAAAATAATGTGTGTTAATATGAACGTTGCAGATGCAGAATAAATTTTCGTAAAAATTGCCTTAGCACAGATGTAATACCAGATTTTTTGAAATTTTGTGTACCGAAAACAGATGTTTTTCGGATCAAACTGTGCATAGTTTTCAACTAAAATTGAAAATAAGATCGGAAATATTCACAACAGCTGACACGCATCATAAATGTGACCAAATAAAAACATGTCGATATACTGCTACATCAAATCGAAATTGTATTTTTACTCAGATGTAAATATTTTGTAGATGCGATTGTAGGTATGTAAAAATTCGTTTTAAATTTCCTTGAATGATTGATTTTAGTGATTTGCATTTTTATTTTCTGGCTTTTCATTTTAGAATTTTGTATTGTTTATAACCTGACGATGAACTCAAAATT
The DNA here is from genome assembly GCF_964194025.1 of Convolutriloba macropyga. Taxonomy (NCBI): domain Eukaryota; kingdom Metazoa; phylum Xenacoelomorpha; order Acoela; family Convolutidae; genus Convolutriloba; species Convolutriloba macropyga. The sequence continues at coordinate 75,307,047 of NC_134471.1, read as the reverse complement.
CGAAAAAGTTCTTAAGAGAGTTTTAAATTGACTATCCTTTTTTAAATCTTGATCAAATCTGTCAATCCAACAAGCCGAAGCTCAGGAAGGAGAAAATTGAGTTTTCTATGTCATACACCAACGTTCCCGTAAAGGAAGCTATTAACATTGCCCTGCAATTGCTTTATGCTAGGGACGATAAACCAGACATACCTAGAACCACAATGAAACGTCTGCTTGAATTAGCCGTCACCAACGTCCATTTCAAATGCAATGAAAATTGTTGCTGTCAGAAAGATGGGTTGGCAATGGGTGCGTCCTTGGCGGTGATTTTGGCAAACCTTTGGATGAAATCATGGGAGCCACAACTGAAATTACAGACATCTATATGTAAAACCAACACACAATCCAGCACTTGTTGCAATTGCGGACACCGAGTGACAGCATGTGCCAGGGCTGTTGAGTGTGAAGTTTGTAATAGATGGTTCCACGCAAAGAGTCAGCAAATCAGTAACACAGAATATGATAGCATGGAAAACCAATTCTTGATGTGCTCATTCTGTTGTGATAATGATCAGACTGACATTAACCATTCGTCCGAAACTAAACTTTTTCTAAGATATGTCGACGATATTGTGAGAACAGTTAAAGGTGACACAAAAGAGTTGTTAGATTCGTCAATAACCTCCATCCAAATCTCCAATTTACATTAGAAACAATAGATGACAAAAACAGTTTGCCATTTTTGGACATGTCAATTAACGTACAACCGGAGGGGAACATTTTTTGCACAAGGTATCAAAAACCGTCAGATACTGGAAAAATTCTGAATTATCGTAGCTGTGCACCCCTACAACATACAAAAAGCGTAATACAGGGAATAATGCACCGCCTGTTCCGAGCCACCAGCAATTGGGAAGCGTTCCATGAAGCATTGACAAAAAAGAGAAAATTTGGGAACGTAATCAATATCCTAAGCACTGGGTAGGGAATACCGTCAAGGATACAATTAACCAGCTGCAAATGAAAGATCAAAGAAGAAGACATAGATATAACGCGGTTGTAGCCGTAAAACGACAGGAAAATACTCAGAAACAAAAATTTGTATTAGAGTGCAGAGGCGACATCTCTAATGAATTTGTAAAGAAGTTGAACAAATTTCATCATGTACAGACGATTTTCACCACTCGGAAACTTAAAAAGTGTTTACCTAGCCTCAAGTCTAACTTTGATAAGGATCTCATATCCCACGTGGATTATGAACTCACTTGTAATGGATGCAAATCCATCTATGTAGGGTAGACATGCCGACATATCACCACAAGGGTTGCAGAGCATGCCAAGGCGGACTTACCGATAGGAAAACATGCAATTGAAAGCAACGGTGATAAAACAACTTTCCAGTGGAAGATATTAGACCAATGCAACAACCAATCTAATTTAATGACACTAAAGAAGCTCTATATAAGAACATTGAAACCAGCCATCAACACGCGCGACGAATACTGAACACGAGAATTGACACTGAAAGCTTAGTTTGGAGATGAAAATCCAAATTGAAAGACACGTTAAGAATAGAAAATTTCAACTTTACAATTGATCAAAACCAAATTAAGTTTAAAGCAATATATGAAGGTTGTTTAATAAAAAACATGTCGATATGCATCTGCTACATCAAATAGAAATTGTATTTTTACTCAGATGTAAATATTTTGTAGATACGATTGTAGATATGCAAAATTCGTTCTAAATTTCCTTGAATGATTGATTTTAGTGATTTGCATTTTTTTTCTGGCTTCTCATTTTAGCATTTTGTTTTGTTTATAACCTGACGATGACCTCAGAGTTCGAAAACGTTCGTAAGAAAGTTTTAAATTGACTATCCTTTTTTAAATCTTGATCAAATCTGTCAATCCAACAAGCCGAAGCTCAGGAAGGAGAAAATTGAGTTTTCTATGTCATACACCAACGTTCCCGTAAAGGAAGCTATTAACATTGCCCTGCGATTGCTTTATGCTAGGGACGATAAACCAGACATACCTAGAACCACAATGAAACGTCTGCTTGAATTAGCCGTCACCAACGTCCATTTCAAATGCAATGAAAATTGTTGCTGTCAGAAAGATGGGTTGGCAATGGGTGCGTCCTTGGCGGTGATTTTGGCAAACCTTTGGAGGAAATCATGGGAGCCACAACTGAAATTACAGACATCTATATGTAAAACCAACACACAATCCAGCACTTGTTGCAATTGCGGACACCGAGTGACAGCATGTGCCAGGGCTGTTGAGTGTGAAGTTTGTAATAGATGGTTCCACGCAAAGAGTCAGCAAATCAGTAACACAGAATATGATAGCATGGAAAACCAATTCTTGATGTGCTCATTCTGTTGTGATAATGATCAGACTGACATTAACCATTCGTCCGAAACTAAACTTTTTCTAAGATATGTCGACGATATTGTGAGAACAGTTAAAGGTGACACAAAAGAGTTGTTAGATTCGTCAATAACCTCCATCCAAATCTCCAATTTACATTAGAAACAATAGATGACAAAAACAGTTTGCCATTTTTGGACATGTCAATTAACGTACAACCGGAGGGGAACATTTTTTGCACAAGGTATCAAAAACCATCAGATACTGGAAAAATTCTGAATTATCGTAGCTGTGCACCCCTACAACATACAAAAAGCGTAATACAGGGAATAATGCACCGCCTGTTCCGAGCCACCAGCAATTGGGAAGCGTTCCATGAAGCATTGACAAAAAAGAGAAAATTTGGGAACGTAATCAATATCCTAAGCACTGGGATGCTTTGAACATTCCCGACACTGCACTCATAGATCCTGCAACATCGCACGCCCACGAACGTTACGTCGCCGCACCATCGGTTTATTTTTTGGACAACTTCCAGCCTCATCACGCGATAACAGTGCGCAAAAATTACCGCGAGATGGTCACATGGAAGTCCTCGTTATTCGCGCTCATTAAGAACAAGACAGAGAACAGTTCGCCGAAACCCTTCACAGTGTCCTCTCACCGATCGCCGTAAATACGGATAGATCCGATTTATCTCTGACCCTCTGAATGATACCGTCGCGCCTAACCCTCAGTAGAACAAAGAACGCGGACGATGGATCGAACAACAAGACAATCAAGCGTAGACTGCGTGCATGGCACGGCTGCAAGTTCTCAGAACTGTTCTGTGAAGCGAAGGCAACCCAAATGAGGATGAATTCAAGGAACAAAAAGCAGCACTCTGACCTCAAGGTGTTCAACGATTTCATGTCTCATGGTAAGATCAGTAATGCTATTCGCGTTCTTTCGGATGGGCATAAAGGCGGCGTGCTTGCACCTACCAATCTCATAGACAGTAGATCGGTCCTCGAGATTTTACGCGACAATCATCCTGAATGGCAGCCCTTGGAGCCCAACTGCATCCAGAGCAAACATCCACGCACGCTTCCCTACCACCCCCCTTTTTTCGACAAAATCAGCGCCAGGCTCGTCCAAAAGCATGCAATGAAGACTCATGGCAGTGCGGGGCCTTCAGGTCTCGATGTCGTTGACTGTCGCAGACTACTTTCTGCTTTCGGGCAAACTCCCACTAACCTGTGCCAAGTTTGCTAAGAGGCTGGCCAAGTCCATAATACCACCGGATGGTTTTATTGCATACAATGGTTGTCAACTAGTGGCTCTGGACAAATGTCCAGGTGTGAGACCTATTGGTATTGGTGAAGTAATGCGTCGCGTCACCGGACGCATAATCGCCGACTGCATCAGGCCAGATCTAACATCACTCGGTGGAAACATGCAGCTGTGCATGGACCAGAAAAGTGGCATAGAACATGCCATACATTCGCTTCGCCATAGTTTTAATGATCCTGAAAACGAAGCAATTCTACTAAATGATACCAAAAACGCATTTAACATGATCAATAGACAAACAGCATTAGAGAACGTGAATGCTTTATGCCCATCTTTGCATGTTGCCCTACAGAATTCCTATAGCCACCCGTCTCATCTCTACATCGGTAAGTTGACCATTCTGTCTCAGGAAGGTACGAAACACGACGATCCCCTTGCGATGGCAATGCATGGAATCGCAATCCTACCCCTTATAACAAGACTTCACAATGACTCCATGACATAAAAAAGGTATGCTGATGATGGTAGCATCGCCGGTAAGTTGAAAGATATCAGGGCACTCTTCGACAAGCTCACTGAGCTTGGTCCCAAGTACAGATATCTTGTCAATCCTCCGAAGTGTCGGTTGATAACTAAGCCAGGATGCGAGCGCCAGGCGTCACCTGTGTTTGCAGGCACAAATTTGGAAATCACGCAGGGCACTCGAGTCCTGGTTCAGTTATCGGAGGCTCTGAGGCCAGTAAAAATTTTCTGAAAGATGCAGAATTAAATACGCAAACATTTTGGACAATTTGCTCTCACCTACCCTCAGAATGGCAATGCATGATTGACGAAGGGGTTCAACAGAATTTGAGCTTCCTTTGGCGTACTACTTCTTCCATGGACGGGGTTTAGGACAAGATAGAGGAGCAGCTTGGCCGAGTCATACCGGACATTGTCGGCGAAGAAATAAAACAAGAGGAAAGAGAACTTTTTTTCTCTCCGTCTCAGGATGGGTGGGTTTAACATCGGCCTCCTACATGATCTTCATAAAAATCTCGAGCAATAAATTGAACTCTAAAGCCCATTGGCGTCATTCAAAAATGAGTCATTCGAAATTCAACAATGTGAACTGGAACAAACCAAGATCAGTCTCAGACAGAAAGCAGAAATGCAACGTGAACTCATCTCGAAAAAATCCAGAATCGAAAACAATCTACCAGAAATGAATTACCATTCAGCTGGCTTCGGGGACAGGACCATTTAGCCACGATGTCCAGATAGAGCCAAAACTTCAGTCGCTCGATGGAGAATCTTTCTCAAGTGATTCCACCACTACTGATAATGACTCTCGACTTGACATCAAGGCAAATGGTCTGTGGGGTTCCTGCTTCAATTGCACTTTCTTCGATGTGAAGATTTTCAACGCTCACGCGACGAGCTGCCCTAAGACCATAAAAGATGCATACAAATATCGCGAGAGCATCAAGCGAAATAAGTACGAAGAGCGAATACGCGAAACCGAACACAGCAGTTTCAACGCACTGGTATTTGCTTGCTCGGGCGGTGCTGGGCCATCAGCATCGAGCGTTATGAAACAACTCGCAACTAAGATCAGCGGAAAACGCGGAGAGCTGTACACCGACACTATAAGCTACATCCGAACGAAAATCAGCTTCGCACTTCTGAGGAGCTGTGTTCTCTGCTTGAGGGGATGTCGCTCCCTCAAGCCTCGTGTTCTCAGTGAGACTTCAACTAGCGCCGCCGTGGAGGAGGGGAAGCTGCACTGAGTGTTTGGCTGCTTAACTCTATTCCTTTGCTTATTCCTTGATATTCCATTTTTATTTTAAATTTTCCATACTAGTTCCTCATGTGTGCTATATATAACGTTTATTTTAATTGAAGAACCCTATTGCTTTTAGCGCAAATTCTCGTGAAGTTTAGGGATATGGGCTAGCGCTTACGTACGGTAAACTGGGATTGAAAAATCGATATGATAATTAAAGAACGAAACTTATTTTTATCCTTTCCAGAAAAATTATTTCCAACAAGTTATTTAAAGATTTGCCACTTCATGATGGTGGTAACTATAAATCAGCCCAAGAATTTCTGGTTATTAGCAGGTTAATTAAACTGTAACGGCTACTCTCCTATCAAAGTCAAGGAAAACTTTACACCGCCCAGTTCGTTTCAGCGGTTTCAATTCTGTCGGGATATTGTGTTTTTGCAGTTAACTTTTGTGAATTATATTATCTGCAATACTGTAGATAAACGTTGCATTACTTGTTGCTCACTTAGCCTATTTAACTAATTGCACGGCTTTGCTGCATATCAAAGTTGTTTCTCTCAGAATGACAATATAATTTAAATTGAAACAATCAATTTTTGCTTGAGTTTTGTTAATAACTCAAGTTAAAAAACGAATTTAGGAAATCTAATTGCAACAAATTGTAGCCCAATAACTTGGCTATAGTCTAGCAAAGTTTCAGCTTATTATCTCAAAGATTGAAGGAAGAGACACAATTAGTGTAACTATATCTGAACAACAGAAATAATTTTCTAACTTTAATGTTAGCAAGTCTCTCTATTGGTTTCAATAACACCAATGTTGAACAAGAGTGGGCTTTGTTAGAGCCAGTAAAAGCAACAGACTTTGCACAGAGTTTATCTTACTCATGAACTTCGTTCCTCAGAAGGAAAGATTGAGAATATCAAAGTTAATTTTATTTTCACAAGTCAAAGTTAATTTAAAACTGTACAATCACTAATTTGATCTACAGAAAAAAAACACAATAACAAATAATTTACCGCTCAAGAAAGTGTGCTTCAATGCGCAATATGTTTCAGTTACATAAGACAAAATTACCGATTTTCAACTGATTTTTGGTAACTTACACGGAGCCCCGCACCCTCTGAATAGGTAGGAAAAATGCAAAACTCATCGAATCTGACTTACAAAATTGGGTTTCTCTTACTCAATTTGCGCTCAATTTGTGTGATTGTGGAAACTTGAATACGTGGCAATAATAGGGTAACTCGAGTTTGAGTTTCCATTTAACTTCAAGCATGACCATTGCATACTAATAATAGTTACTAAATATAAATGTTGAACGAAGTGAACAAATCCATATTGATTCGATAGAATGTAGCTTTTAATTTCGCTTTTCATGCTATTTTAGCTTTAATGCTTGAAATGGCCTTGAAGCGCTATCCATTTTGGTTGTTGAGTTAGTAAGCTCAGCCGCAACACAAGCGTTCAGGTTTGAGGGCCCTAAATTTTTTTTGAAATTGCTTTGAAAATGTTTATCTTCAACGCTATTGTTTTGCAACTCCGCTAACTTAAAATAATACCCGACTTTTTCTTTTACAATTTTAAAAATATTGACTAGCTGAAATTCACAACGTAGCTCACATCAAAGAGAACAATTTTTCAAAAACTGATCTTATTCAAAAACTGATCTTCCTTTGCGTCAATAGCCCGATTCGTATTTTGAAACAACTCAACATCTCAACACAAACAAATGTCTCAACAAAAATTAAAATAAACCGATGTTTATTGTGCAATAGAGCTAACTTTACTCACAATTTGAAGAAAAAATTGTAATATTCAAAACATTTTTATAACAAGGAAATTAAAAATTTGCTTGCCAACGCAAAATCTTTTAATAAAATTTGAAATTCCATGTGGTAGCTAAAGATACATTTAATTAACGTAATTCCGTCTATGTTTGTTGGACCAAATAACATTTTACCTCTATAAAATCACAGCAAACAAAACTGCATTCAATTGCCGCACTCGACAATTTAACAATCGAAATGTAAAGAAAGTTTGCCCCGCTTTAAGCTGTGTTGATCTAATTGTTATCACAGCTCTCTCCGGTCTGTTCGTTGCCCTCACCTGCTTGCAGCCCGGGGGAATTTTAATGTCATGGCAATCTATAGCGTTGGTCACAGTGATTGGACTCATGCCCAATTCGAACGTAACTCAAAAACGGTACGCGGAAGATAGCAGTGCCGTAGAAGCATAGAGAACCACTGGAAGTTCTTCAAGCATTTATCTGGACATGGAAAGCATCAGAGAAAACAAGTAAGGGCTCCAGAAAAACCAATTGACTAAAAAAGCACTCGAATTCCCGAGGTTAAGAAGTGTTCAGAGCAACTGGTGTCAACGTTGTAGATGGCTGCCGTGTTGTGAGATCAGTTCTTGGCTTCAAAGGTTCGCTGAAGCTCCTAGCAACTAAAATGCTTCCAATCTGCTTGAGAAACTTGGAAAAACTGCACAGACATTGACGCAAAACACCTATTATTTTTTTGGCTTAATCACAATTTAAAATCTCAACAGTGCAGTAAAATCAAAACAGATAAGTTTTGAGTTTTCGCCTGAATGAAATTTCAGATAGTATCAGTTTCAAATCAAATGAGACTTTGTTCCACTCAACAGCAACAACATGCATGATCGAAAGTCTTCCAAGAGAGAAATATGGGAGCAAGGAAATTGTAAAAATATTGAGACCTCGTACCCATTGTGTTTCGTTTCATTAGTTCCGATAAACATAGTGGGAGATTGCCAGGCTGATGTATAAAGCGATGCGCATACAACAGGATTTTGAACACAATGAGTTGCCTTATTGGCAACCAATGCAGCTGCTTCAGGTACGACGAGGTTGGCGTTGAAGGTGACAATCGAAAATCAAACGCGTGGCAGAGTTCATTATTCGCTGTAGTTTTGCTTATAAAAAGTTAGGCAGACCATAATAAAGAGAATTACAGTAGTCAACTCGTGATAAAACTAAAACCCTTATTAACTCAATTAAAATGATATTTTGATTTGATGGCAAATTGACTACAGTTTACGAGATGAGATAATAAAATGAATTCGAACAAACAAAGTTGACCTGTCGTTGCAGAGTAAGTTGACAATCAATATAACAACCTAGAACTTTTACCAGTTCAGTGTAGTCACCATCTTCTGGCAGACGTAAAAAACCTTGTTTGACAATTTTGCATTTCTGAATAATCATATACTCACTCCTATCCGCATTCAATTTCAATTTTGCCTTGCTGAACCAACGTTGAATCGATGTCAGAATATCATCAAACATGCATTGAATGAGGGTTGAACTGAATGCAAAATAAAGAACGGCCTACCTAGAAATAATAATTTTTTCCCAGTTCTTTCAGCTTATCTTCTAAAGGCAGCATGTAACAGGCAAAAAGTAAAGGACCAAGAACCGACCCTTGTGGCACACCCGTCTGAAATTTGACATCAACAGAAATACATCCATTTATGATAACTTTTTGCGAACGATAATTTTCATTGAACAGTAACACCACCAATCGCAAACCAAACCTTTTTGCTAATATTTCAAATAAAAACTGATGATAAATAATAGCAAACGCAGACGACAAGTCTAACCCATTATACATCACGGAGCGCGATTGTCTAGATAGCAAAGAAGATCTTTAAAGACCTTAAGAGAAACCATTTCTGTTGAATGCGAGCAACGAAAAGCACTCTGAAACTTGCTCATGAGATTATTGGATTCCAGATAAAAATTATTTTGCTCAAAAACAACTCTTTCAAAAAATTTTGACAGGAATCTTAGATTTGTCACAGCGCAATAACTCAACAACAACTCAGGATCAAAAATAGACTTCTTTAAGAGCGTCCTGACGTCTCCTTGTTTGAATTAATTAGGAAAGTATCCTGCCTGGAGAGTTAAATTATTTAACGCAATGAAATTGTCCGAAGAATTTGTCAAAATCATTTCACATAACCTTGTTGGTTTTACATCACTCGGTGCCGTACTGTTCAAAATTTTGGGAGAAAAAATGCAAATCCCTTAGTGTGAAAACTTGAAAATTGTCCAGGGGAGTTGTATGTGAATCATTCTATTCCAGACAATTCGTTAGAGGTAATGAAATTAAAACGGCTTCCATTTTATTCACAAAGAAAGCATTAAACTTCTTTGCTAGAAATTCAGGCTCCCCTAGTGACTGCGGCAGGACAGCATTATTTTTTCCCAAGAGTTGTTGCAGCATAGCATAACATGCTTACTTTTACTAGCGACACATTTTTTGAGGTATTCACTTTTTTTTGGTAAACAGCTCAAAATACTCCAAAATTGAATCAGGAAACCGGCTTTTGGCTTGGGAATTTCCATTCTTTCGGTAAATTTTCTCAGATTTTCTTCTCAATCTTTTCATCGTTATTAGCACGTCGTACAAAAAATGCACGTATGGTTTCCGACATATTTTTTTTCAGAGAATGGTTCTTATCGACACAGCTAATTTCGTTCATTAAAACACTGTTCCGAACAATTTCCATGATCAGAGCTTGTAACGAAATTTACAATAGATTCTGATACTTCAACCTACTCGGATGTAATCACCTGGTCTAAAATTCCGCCATTTTTGTGAGTAGGCACAGTAAATTGCTGTTGCAAACCACATTCATCCGGAAAAGAGATCCAATTTCTTGACGCATCGTTTGATAGCAGCATAGAAATTTTGACATTGCCTACAATAAGTATTTTTTTGGGAAAAACAGCGCTTTCTCCTCAAAAAACGAATTTAACTCACTTATAAAGACACGTACATTAGTATTTGCTTGACGGTATATACAAACCAAATGATAAACCGACTTGCCCAGTGTAGTTTCAAGAAAAACCACCTCCGCGTTCGAAAAGCACTTAGTTGAAAAAATATCGACACGTAAATTTCCGTCATAAAACACCGCTAATCCTCCGCCACTTTTTTCTTTTCTATTTGCACTTAAGCATAAATAGCCATTTGGGCAAAACTGATGGTGATAAAACTCCTCATTTGCGTTATCTTTGATCCACGTTTCTGTGAAAATTATTAGGTTAAAATCTTTAGCTTCAATAAGATTTCTCTTAAGACTTCAATAAGACTTCAATAAGACTTCTTATATCTTGCATTATGTAAACATACTTTTACACGGTTGTTGACAGATTTGAAGTTATATAGACATGTATCAAAGGAGGCCAGCCATTCTCTATCTTTCTGATTTAAAATAAAATTGTGATAATGAAAAATTTTCGGGTCAGAAGTCGGGAGATTCTACTTGATGATTATCGAATTTGAATACACAGTGAAAGGTCTCTGACGAGATTCTTCCCTGGACATTTCACGGATACACATTTGGTCAACTCCCTTGCAATAATCTCTTATATCCCCCGTAGAGACAGAGTTGCTTAAACCATCAATGTAGAGATGCCGTTTTTCGGCGGTACTTTAATTGCACTGACTGTCGTCTGATAATTAATATTTGTGCCCGTCTTGAAAATTTTTGGTTTTCTGTTTTGAGACTCCTTGTCGGCATGCAGGTTTTCATTGCTTTCAGTTTTCTGTTTCTTTGATTAACGATCGCTAGTAGTACTGTCAGTCCGATTTCTGAAGGCATATCTAAGATACGGGTAATCCGGTTTCCTCAGAGTATTTATCTCCAGCTTCAGTGATTGAATTTCAGAAATGAGCCAGTTTACTTTCTCTAAGTTAACATCAAGAGCAGATATTTGATCAAAGGCTGATAACTTTGTTGAAAAGTTGGCAAACAACTCGGACAAGACAAAAATTTCATTCCAATGCAATTTGCTGTCTGAGCAAGACCAAGGCACGATCCATGAACACAATAAGTTTTTTTCGAACGCAGATAACGGGTTCTTTACATAAACCCATGCACACAGTGTTTGGCGGATTGGATGGGGGAGGCGGCGGGGATAAAGCCGTCATTCTTTGGGACATATAACTACAGTCCGAAGACTGCAGTAAGCGCTGAATAGGTCCTAATTAAAAAATAGTATAAATCCTATTATCTAAATAAAATGCTATATGAAGACAAATAGGTCAGTCGAACAAATGCGGAGAATTCTCGCGCAAAATGTTGACTGAGAAAAGAACGTGCAGAGGAATAAGCTCGTCGGATAACTAAGCAAAATGAATAAAACTAGCAGTTGCGGAGAAACCTCACGCCAAAAGCTTGAAAAATTCAAATCTCCGATGTTTGTCCTCGTTACGAATTCTTCCACCGGAATCTGAGATCCCCGGTAATTGGGGCTACGAAAACAATGTCCGGCCTCCTATCACTCAGTAAATAACAACAATCACGAGCTGAAACTCAGTAAATAGCCACCCGGTTACAAAATGGAGACTATTTAATAAGTTTATCACAACAATTAGCCTAATCATGCCTCAACACGCCTATTCATGCATCTCGAGAGATGTTCAGCAAAAACTTGCCTTTCTCTCGAAAAAATTCTAACGCTCAGAATGTTTCTGTGGACACCGAGAAAATTATTTAAAAATTTCGTTGCCATGGTTTTTCGACTCGCCCATTACTAACGATTCACGTCAGTTGTAGTTGCTATCGACCCGTGGTTGACTCATTATCATGGAGTCAAAGGAAGACGACACTAACTGCGCTGATTAGCCCGCTGTGGTCGAGGCTCGAGGAAAAACGCTCGACTTATGAGACGCAAGCTCGGAAAAAAATATTTTCCGGCCCTTACCAGAAGACAAATGTCATCAGACAAAAGACTCTCGAATATGCTCACTGTCTAGCCATACATTGCCGCTCAATTAGTACGGTTTCGTTTTGACACAGTTGAGATTCCACGACGGTTTGTGCATTCGGTACAATCTTGAAGCAAAAACTACACCTATGAACTGCCCTTGTTGTGAAAAATATCGTTTTGCTATGACATCAAATTTGGACTATCACTTCAGTTTGGTCATGGTTGAAAACAGTGGAGATGGGTCTGCTCAAAAACGCGCAAAAATTGAGAACCAGGACCTCATGACTGACCATCCATAAGCTAAAATATGATCACGGCTGTTGTTGCTGTCAACGGGCCATTTACGCACTCTTCAACCTTGGAGGTTTTTGTACAAGAAGTTGTCGTGTCTGTAATTTGTTTTGCATACGTATAGAGAAGTTGCTTTAATTATTCTATATATGCAATTTGATTTTTTTTTAAAAAGCGCCATTCAAAGCAGTCATGATGAGACAAAAAATTCAGTTTGGAAATTAAGCTAGGAGTTGCATAACATTTGCTCGAAAACAACCCGGGCCGAGGTGGTTATTAAAATTTTATTTATAATTTATAATTAATCATTATATATAATTAATTATTTCCTCGACATGCTGCTCTACATTTTTTGGTCTGATTTAGAATGTTCAATTACTGTTCAAACTGTCTAAATTATTTTCAGTCATTTTATAAGTTTAAATACTATCTAGCAAATTGTTATCTATCAGTTGATGCGTTGGAACTGTTTCTCGGTTTATTCGGATTTACATATACAGCCTATAAATTCTGTTTTGAGAGCCAATCATCAAAACGAAGCGCGGCAGAATGAGTACGCAATCGGGACTTGCTGAACTATTTTAATTTTTCTGGTCGTAGTTAATTACAGTGAAATGAGTTATTCCCGTTCGGATAACTCAAGCTAAGTTGTGCGCTCGAACTTTTCCTGATCAGACCATTTCGATCGCACACTTCACAATTTTATGCTCCAAATTACAGGGCAATTGCGATCTCACTTGATTTTAATCAGAAGCAGATTCGAGAGCGCTTGAGTCTGATCAGAGGCAGATTGGAGCGCAATTGATTCTGATCACAATCGATTGTGAAAGGACTTGATTCTCATATTAAATAACTGCGTCGGAAAATAAACGAGCGCAACAGGGTGTGATTATAAACGGTTAGAACGCAACAGGTCCTGACCATAAACAGTTCGAGCGCAACTGGGTTTGCTCAGAAATGATTTTGAATGCAGTGGTTCTGATCCATTTTGAGAGTATTGTTTTTTTTTAATTTGTTGTTTTTTTACAGAACAATATTTGCCCTGCTAAGAGGCAAAAATAAAGCAGCGTTCTGATTACTAACTCATATCAAGTTCAGCAGTTTTGATCAAAATCAAGGAGTCCAGCTAGAGAGACAGAAACACTTAATCTCAAATGGAGATATCAACAGTAAATTTTTTAAAAACCTCAATTTTTTTAAATCTTTGTACAGAAATCATTATTAACACACACTTTGGAAAGTTCAACTCAAATATAGCAATAGCTTGTCCCGTTTAGAGAATTTTATTCAGCTCTGGTTCATGACGTTTCTTGTGGAAAGCTGTATAGATTCATCAATTGAATTAAAAAATATGCACTAACGGTATACATAATAACGTCTTTTCTCAAGACTTGGGTATAGTTCAGCTTAGCAACAAATCAAGATTGGCACTTCCAAAGTTCAGTATATTACTGGCAACATCAGTTTAAATGAAACGAAAGTATTATAGAAAGTGAAGAGATTCGATCATACTTCAAATCATTCTCTGATCAGACTGAGTTTACCACCCTTGATTCTGACCAGAACTGGTTTTGGCATTCTTCAGTTTGATGACAAACTGCTCCGCACGCAATTGGTCTGTACCATAATTTGCTTCAGATGCAACAGGTTCTGATCATAAATGGTTCGACCGCAACTGATTGTGATCAGAAACTTCTTTCAAAAGCAAGTGGGTCTGATCAGAGAACATTTCCGTCATAATTTTCTTTTAAAATTATTGTAATTTTTATGGAGAGTTGTTGATTCTGCCTAGAGGCAACAATGAAACAGAGTTCGAATTAGAAACTCAATTAAAATTCAAGGGCTCTGAGCAGAAATAAGTGGTCCAGCTGATAGAAAATGCCTAACATTTTTAGACCAATTGACTAAACTAAAGATCCAGATGTTTTCCATTGAAATCTGTACTAATCATTAGAGTCAGATGTATCCACTAACGGTATTGCTGCGTGATCTTTTAATGGTTAGTGGTAAAACATAATTCGATACATAATTCGCGAAATCCTTCTCTCTTGGAAATTGACACTCCGATCCTCATGCGTTTTATGACAGTTTATGAGGCAGAAAATCCTGATGTCAATGAGTGAAACAATTAGGAATTGAACTCACATACAGACTGTTTTAATTACAAACTCTCTAATCTATTAATATATATTTTTAGCTATGATAACCAGTAAATATATTGTTATTACTTATCTAACCGGGGACCATTTGTTATTTTGTAAAACTTGCTATTATTTATACATTCCAAAATTGTATTATAACAATTTTCTTTGTCGGTGTATGGGTATGTGATACCTAAGGATATCATCGTTTGTTCGATGCAGTATATTTTATATGATGTTGTAAAGTAGTTCAATTTATTTGCCCTTGATAATCCTGTTCATATTTATTCAGTTTGTGTCTTGTGATCTGTTAATGATTTCCTTCTTGGTTTCCCGCCTCGTGATCAGACATGTCTGATCACGCATTCATGTTTGCTTCCAAGCACTTCTTTCATTTCATTTCATTCTCTTAAGTTTGCAATTCAAATTCAGTTAACAAACTCTCTTGTAAATCCCGCTCCGCAAGTAAGCGCAAAGTAATTTAGTTAAGATCTCGTTCCGCGAATCGCTAGTTAAATAAATTAAGTGCAAGCGCATTGCAAGTAGCTACTCTATTTAAATAGAGTACAACATGGCGCAGTCGGCAGCTAAACATACACCACTCGGAAATGACGCTTTCTGGGATAAACCTACACCCGATCCCCCCTTTGCTGGGAGAAATGGTGAGTGCAATCAAAATTGGCAGTGTTGGCAAAAGAGAACATCATCCTCGATACACTACTTGGACCCAAACCCGAGATGCTGGAAATCCCCCTTGAACCAATATACGATCAAACTAAAGTTGACGCTTCTGCACAGTCGGAGAGAGAAAGGAACGCTCGCAACGCGCAACAAAAGATGAATTGGCAAAACTAGTGCCAACGGCTCATAGAAGTTGGTATTATGTGTGGCGACAAACCGTGGCTATTGGCGGATCGCAAAACCGTGTCTTTGCTGTATCTAAGCATCGGGGTAGAAGGACGCCGCATCCTCAACTGCAAGAACTCGCACATCATGACTGATACCCTAACAACCGTCGATTTCTGGAAAATCGTAGAAGAGGCATTCATCCGTCCTCGCAACATATTTTTTGACCGTCATGTTTTCTTGATTAAAAAACAACTTCGGGGAGAAGCGGTTGGACACTTCTATGGAACACTTCTATGGAACATTAAAGAAGCATCAATTTCAGCAGCGTAATAAGATTGTCGTACCGGCGAACGTCAACACGGTTCAGATCTTTGGTAGCTCTCGATTCTCGAATTGGCCAATTTCGGGTATTGCTTCACGACAAAACAATCGCTCAACGCTCTATTGCTGAAATTGTGGAGGGATTTGGCTTCCGAATCATCGCGATAAATGTATCGCAAAAGGCAAAACATGCAACAATTGTGGACTCCTAAATCATTTTGCGAAAGTTTGCAGAAAACAAAAAACAGTGAAACCAGTAAAAGCTAAAAAGAAGATTGTCAGTGTCGTGGAAGAATAACCGCATCCTGAGGATGCTTTAAACTTTCTACAACCTGCTAAGCTCTACGAATTGGACTACAGTAGCGGAGAAGATAATACGGTTGCGGTAATCGAGAATGCAGTTGGAAAAGTAGAACTGCTCAACATGACCATCAATATCGGCAATATTAACACTACCCTTCTCGTGGACTCCGGTAGCGCATGCAGCATTCTGAACCGTTCACTCGCATCGCAAGTGGTACAAAGTAGTCCTCGCGCATTCTGGATTAGCGAACAGATGCCACCACAACTTTGGACTTTCTCGAATGAATCCATCCAGGTGGAAGGGAAGATTCAAGCGTCAATAACGAGCATTGGATGCACTTGCAACTCTGCAACATTCACTGTTGTAGCTGATGGACTAAAATTGCTAATTGGTCGTGATTTGTTCGATCGACTTGGTCTAGCTGTGACTCAATCTACATCTCAAAAAGGTAAATGTGTCGACAAAATTTCATCTCCAGAGATCAAAAGAACCAATCGCTTTTTTAAAATTTTTTTCTGAACTGATATCGCGCATCGGGAGATCAACGAACCACGTGGCAAAATCTAAATTTCACAAAGACTTTCAACCTAGACATCAAAAAGGTAGGAGAAATAATTTACTAGAAAAAGTCAATACTGAACTTAAGAAATTGTTAGATGGTAAACATATCGTTAAACTTTCAAGTTGCCCAGACAAATACTTTATATCTCCAATAGTGGTTACAGTAAAGAAAGACCAAACGATAAAGCCAGCACTCGATTCAAAAGTACTAAACAAAGCCATTCACAAGAATAAATATCAAATGCCAAACATTGATACGCTTGTCGAATCTATTTCTCATCAGATTAGTGCTCCCGCGTCGCAAAACACCACATATTTCTCAACGATAGATTTAAAGTATGCATACAGTCAGTTAAACTTAGATATTCATACGGCAAATCATTGCAATTTTAATTTTATTAGTGGTGATTTGACTGGCACTTACAGATTTCAAACGGGATTTTACGGGCTAACAGATATGCCTGCCGAAATTCAAAAAGCAAAGGACTATACTTTCATCGGTCTAAAAAATACATATTGTTTCTTAGACGACATTTTGATAGTTAGCCAGGGATCTTTGGAAGAACATAAAAGTTATGTTATGAATTGTTTAAAACAATTGGATGATGAAAATCTTAGAATAAACCTTCCCAAATGTCATTTTGGAAAACTAGAAATCGATTGGCTAGGATATCATATATCTCAATTGGGTATTGAAAGTAAAACAGCTGCAATTTTGGCACTTGCAGCTCCGAAAACTCTAAAGAAACGCCGTTGTTTTCTGGGACCGGGGCATTACATCGGAAAATTTATTCCAAATCTTGCACAAATTAGGCCCCCCTCCGCCCTTTACTGAAAAAGACATCAAAATTCATCTGGACAGAGGAACACGAGAAGTTTTTTTAACGAAATAAAAGATCGCATCGCGAACGCAACCGCAATTAGTCACCATAACCCGCAACTCGAAACACGCTTAAAATGTGATACATCGCGCTCCGGTCTCGGAACAACACTCGAACAACTAACAGTTGATGGGTGGAAACCAAATGCGTTTGCCTCGCGATTTTTAAAATTCATGCGAAGAGCGCTATAGTGTGAACGAACTACTGGGAGTAGTTTGATCGATTGAATATTTTAAAAACTATCTGTATGGGAAAAATTTTACAGTGGATTGATCGTCTACTACCATTTCAATTTGACATTGAACATCTTCCGGGGGCGATAATGGGTTTGGTGGATTACATTTCTCAAAACCAGTTTCAACTAGCTAAAAAAATTTCTTTTTATGACAAGGAATTTATTGTAGCAAAACTCAATTTAATTTCTAGAATTAATTCATTAGATTCAAATAAAGCACTCCCCAAATCACATTTACACCAACTATTAAAAACACACAATCCCGCATTGCAAATCACACCTAAAGTTGAGGCCAACAATAAGGCCATAAATTTAATTAGCACACATGCAGCACGAGTACGCAAACATAATTATTACAATTCCCCCGCGCCGCGAAATTTAGCCCCAAATACTACTTGTAATTTAAACAATTTGAAATACGTAGACCCCGCGTCGCAAATATCACTTAACACTTCTCTCGCTCAGAACAATACAAATAAGTATAAAAAATTAGTCCAAAATCGAAGTGAATTAGCTCTCGCGCCGCGCGAGACTCAAATTCTTAACTCTAAATTCCCGCCAATGAGGAGAAAATCTACAAATAATTTCAAAAGTCACCACACACAAATAAATTCAGTGCCTTTTGCCTCGCTTCATTCTACAATTCAGTCGTGCAATCCTAATTCTAGAAATAAATTGTCATCTAAATTTTCTTCGGAAATAAAATCAATAAATCAATTTAATAGCAATATGCCTTCTAAAAAGCGCATCACTAGAGTTCGTTTTAATGACGCATGCCGCGCCGCGAATCAACAATCTTCAAGTCACTTAACCCGCCATACAAGTACGCTCTCAAATACATCTGACAATACCCGCACCGCAAGTCAGCGAACAATTTCGAATAACACTACCCGCGCCGCGAGTCCTTTACAGATATTAACACCCAGATCTCCGGCTCATTCCTCTAACGCTAGTACTCCTCTCACATCCAGCCCACATTTACCAACATTTGACTACATTGTGTCAAAGATTTTCAATAAATCTCTAATCGCAT
Organism: Convolutriloba macropyga; assembly: GCF_964194025.1. Taxonomy (NCBI): domain Eukaryota; kingdom Metazoa; phylum Xenacoelomorpha; order Acoela; family Convolutidae; genus Convolutriloba; species Convolutriloba macropyga. Next base: position 75,288,286 of record NC_134471.1, on the reverse strand, counting down.
CACTAACGGGTAAGGACGCAGTTTTAAAAGAAATCAGGGGTTGTATACTGACTAATAACGAAAGGCCCCTAAAATCGTTGAACCCCTACATACATTCACATTGGAGAGACCTTCATGTTCAATCTGGGTGCGTGTGTATCGACGAAAAAGTAGCCATACTAAATGTGTTGCGAGAAGCATTAATTGGGGATATACACGCAAGCCATCCGGGCACATGGGGCATGATTTGCATAACCACGCATTGCTTGTGGCCCTACATGCACCACCAACTCATCGTTAAGGCTACTGAATGCAAGCCATGCACTGTGATCGGCAAGAATCTTAAATCTCTTATTCTCGCTAAGCAATTTCATCCTGATGTACCGTGTGTTTAACCGAATCAAGAAATCCAAATTGAGGCCCGATGTTTGATGAAAAGGGTACCGAAGTTTATTTCTTAGCCGCTATTGATTGTTTTCCCAAATATCCTACTGCATGTATTTATGACAAAGCAAACGGACCTAAAGTTCTAAAATTTTTGGACATGTATCTAGAAAATCACGGAATTCCTTGATCTATTCGTCTTGATCAAGCAAAATGTTTGGTTGGCAATCAAGTAAAGACTTTCTGTAACAAAAATAATATTGACATCATTGAAGCTCCAGTAAACGATCATCGTGCTATTGAATTTGTAGAAAGACTAATTCAAACGATTAAAAATAGACTTGCAAGTATCAAAGAGGAAAAATCGTCTAATAATGCCTTTCATGTAAAGCACGCATTAAAGATAATAATACACCAATTGAGAATATGTAAACAGAAAACAACAAAGATCTCGCCCTTCGAAGCACATTTTGGAAAAAACCTAATACCCCTCTGAGCGTGATATCGACAATTCCTAAAATGTGTAATCTCATTTACGAAAGCATAGTAAACTACTATTTAGATGAAGACACAGTGATGCCGGAAGAAATACTTCCATACGACAAATGGTTGAATGGCTACCGCAGTGACATTGAGGTTGAGAAAGGAATGTCACGAGCAACGCAAGAGGCCGAGTCAAGAAAACGGGCTAGCAACGATGGCGAATCTCGCTTCCTGCGAACAAAGGCCACTCGACCAGTTCCCCTCAAAGAACGCGCGGTCGAATTAAATCTAGCGCAAAAGATTCAAGGAAAACGACGATCAAAGAAAAACCTCGAAGGATTGTATGATGTCCTTGCCCCTGGATCTCATATTCTGAAAGTTAGCCCAACAACCTCCACCATCAAAGAGCCGGGAAACCTGTGGTAACTGTCAGAAATAGCGATTTAGCTAAATTCGGGACGCAAATGGAGCGGCAAACTCTATTGAAGGCATACGCGGACCGCAGAGGACCTAGATCTGGGGAAAAGCTGGTGGAGGAGTTGATCCAAAGTCATGTCCAGTAATTTACGAGAAAGCAGAAGGGGGACAAAAAAGACAAAGCACCGCAAGCGTGATCCGGGTAGTGGGGTCTCCTCATCGAAGTCAAATATTTCACGCGCGATATGAGGTCGCGTTCCTAAATTACCTAACTTTCTCTTGATGCGAAGTCAGCAGCCAGAAGCAAGCACTTCTTATTTTGGATTTAAAAGTCCATCCCCTGACTCAACAATTGCAGCACCACCCAAACGCTCACGACGAGCGGGTGATAATGAAAACTTCCAGCCCCCATCTAACTCTGTCGTTGAAACAGTGCAAAACATTGCTGAATAACAGCCGACTGAATTCAACGTATCTCCACGAATAGGAGAAGTATCTCTAACCGCTTCGCGAAATCCTTCTCTCTTGGAATTTGACACTCCGACCCTCATGCGTTTTATGACAGTTTATGAGGCAGAAAATCCTGATGTCAATGAGTCAAACAATTAGGAATTGAACTCACATACAGACTGTTTTAATTACAAACTCTCTAATCTATTAATATATATTTTTAGCTATGATAACCAGTAAATATATTGTTATTACTTATCTAACCGGGGACCATTTGTTATTTTGTAAAACTTGCTATTATTTATACATTCCAAAATTGTATTATAACAATTTTCTTTGTCGGTGTATGGGTATGTGATACCTAAGGATATCATCGTTTGTTCGATGCAGTATATTTTATATGATGTTGTAAAGTAGTTCAATTTATTTGCCCTTGATAATCCTGTTCATATTTATTCAGTTTGTGTCTTGTGATCTGTTAATGATTTCCTTCTTGGTTTCCCGCCTCGTGATCAGACATGTCTGATCACGCATTCATGTTTGCTTCCAAGCACTTCTTTCATTTCATTTCATTCTCTTAAGTTTGCAATTCAAATTCAGTTAACAAACTCTCTTGTAAATCCCGCTCCGCAAGTAAGCGCAAAGTAATTTAGTTAAGGTTTTACTCCGCGAACCGCTAGTTAAATAAAATTAAGCGCACGCGTATTGCAAGTAGCTACTCTATTTAAATAGAGTACAACAACTCCAAACAACTTCTTAACTCTTTTGCATTAATTGGACCTTATTGTTTCTCAATAGGGGGAGGATTAGAAGTGCTCAAGGAGCCCGTCTTACAAACCCGTCGAACATGAAGCATAAGTTTTACAGGAACAGATTTTTTGTTGACGGACTGCTGAACTGTATTCATATGTTTTAGAAGACAAGGGTCTTTTTTGCAATGTTGTCCTCTTGCGTTTTTGTGAACCCGTTTCCACACTATTGTCAAATTCATAAATAGCCATATACTGTCCCGTTTAGAGAAATTTTTTCAGCTACAATTCATGACATTTCTTTTGGAAGGCTTTATTAGTTCGGCAATTGAATCAGGAGTTTGCACTAACGGTATACAAATAAACGTGTTTTCTCAAGACTTGGGTTTTGCTCTGCTTAGCAACAAATCAAGATTGGATTTTTTGTAGTTGACTTCATTACTGCCATCATCAGTTTAAATGAATGGAATTTAATATGGAAAGTTAAGCGATTCGATCATTATTAAATTCATTTTCTTATCAGACTAAGGTGATTACCCATGAGTCTAACCAGAACCGGTTTCGGCACACTCCAGTTTGATCAAAAACTGCTCCGCACGCAACTGGGTTTGAGCATAGTCGACTTCGGATGCAACTGGTTCTTATCATAAACGGTCCGACCGCTAATGAGTTTAATAAATATCTATTTTAAACGCAAGTGGGTCTGATCAGAGATCAGAGACAATTCGATCGTAAAATTTCTCAATTGTTTCTAAATTTTATTACGGAGAGGTGTTGGTTCTGCCAAGAGGCAACAATAAAACAGCGTTTATATCAGAGACTCAAGTAAAATCCAATGGCTCTTTTCTGAACCAAGTTATCCAGCTGATAGCAAATGCCCGTCCTTTTTAGACGATTTGAATAAAAGAAGATCCAGACGTTTCTTATGAAAGCTGAATTAATCGCTTGAGTCAGATGTATGCTTTAACAGTTTTGTTGTAAATTCTTTTTAGTGATTAGTGGTGAAAATAAATTCACTAAGTACATCATAAGTGCCCACAATTAAAACGTCAGAAAAAAACTTTATTAAAATAATTTTTGGATTGCTTGTGCTGTTTTTGTTGTAGATTGCGTAGGTTGAAAGGCTTCCGTTTTGGGTATTGCTCTTCTCTTACATCTAATTTAGTTCAGATGACTTATGATTTATTATTCGGTCGGGCATTGGGAGAGATCAACTATGGACGGTTAATGATGTGATGGTTTCGGACTGGCGTAGTTCCGATAGCAAAGCATCCTCCATTGTTTTACAGTTGTACTCCAAACAACTCATAAACAATTTTGTACTAATTGGACCTGATTGTTCCCACATTTTTCCCGGAATCTGAGTTGTTGTTGTTGTTGTTGATGTTGTCGTTGTTTGGGGGTTTATTATGAAAATCACGCACAATTTTGACGTATCTATGACACATATCTATAGCACGTATCTATGACAATCATTCACGATTTTACTGCAATCTAATGAAAGCATTCAGATTTAAACATAAAAAACGCGAGGAAAATAGCTTTAGACAAATATTTTCGGAAAGAGTGCAAGTGATAGTCAGCAATTTTGGTGTATCAAAAAATGTTGAGAGGGTTCTTCGTTAAACACAAATTGATAAATAAAACAAATGAGGCTCAGAAGAAGAAATTTTGTATTTTTTTGCTCTCTGGCGTAAGCCTCTTGTTGTCCCGAAAAACTGTTTACATGTTATGTGCTCACATTTAAAACCCCACGGAACTCTTTTTTGAAATGATTTTTGGATTGTTTATTTTTTCTTGTTGTGGAGTGCGTAGGTTGAAAGGTTTTCGTTATGGGTACTTAAATAAATACGCGCGTTATACATATTGAGCTAATCATTTGTTCTTCACTTAAATCCAATTTAGTTCAATTGGCCTATGATGTTTTATTCGATTGGGCGTTGGGGAGATCAACTCAGTGTGTTTATTGATGTGATTGTTTTGGAATTGAGTAGTTCCGATAGCAAAGCGCGCTCCGTTGTTTTGCAGTCATACTCCAAACAACTCATAAACAATTTTGCACTACTTGGACCTTATTGTTCCCAATATTTTTCTGGAATCTGAGTTGTTCTGTTGTTGCTGTTGTTGTTGTTGGGGAATTATTATGACAATCTGGTACAATTTTAGACCTATCTATGACAAGTATCTATGGCAAATATCTCTGACAATCATGCACCATTTTACTGTAAACTACAATCAGATTTAAGCATAGAAAACGCGAGGGAAAAAAACTATAGACAAAGACTATACTTATGAAGTTTGGCAACAGTGCTTTCCACATTCATTAAAAAATGTTGGTGATTCCTAGAAAAACAGGCTGAGTTTGGGCAAGTGTGTAAGTGATAGTCAGCGTTTCAGGTGTATCAATAAAATGAGACAGGGTTTTCCGTTAAACACAAATTGATAAACAAAGCAATTGAATCTCGTAAGATGCAGTTTTGTCTTTTGCTGTCTGGCATAAGCACACTTGCTGTCCCAGCAAACTGTTTACATCTTAAGTTCACGCATTTAAATTCTCACAGAAAATTGTTTTTGGAAAAGACTTTTTGATTGTTTATGTTGTTTTTGTGGTAGATTGCGTTGGCTGAAAGGCTTCCGCTATGGGAACCTAACTACACAAATTGTTCATATTGAGAAATTCATTTGCTCTTCTCTTACATCAAAAATAGTTCAATTGACTTATGATGTATTATTCGGTCGGGCATTGGGAGAGATTAACTATGGACGGTTAATGATGTGATGGTTTCGGACTAGCGTAGTTCCGATAGCAAAGCATCCTCCATTGTTTTACAGTCGTACTCCAAACAACTCATAAGCAATTTTGTACTAATTGGACCTGGTTGTTTCCAAATTTTTCCCGGCATCTGAGTTGTTGTTGTTGTTGTTGATGTTGTTGTTGTTGCTATTTGGGTTTTTTTAATGAAAATCACGCACAATTTTGACGTATCTATGGCGCGTATCTCTGACAATCATGCACGAGGTTACCTCAGATTATCGAACGCATTCAGATTTAAAAATAAAAAACGCGAGAAAAACAGCTTTAGACAATTATTTTTGGAAAGTATGTAAGTGATAGTCAGCAATATTGAGAGGGCTCTTCGTTAACAACAAATTGATAAATAAAACAAATAAGACTCGGAAGAAGCGTAAGCCCCCTTTCTGTCCCAAAAAACTGTTTACATCTTATATGCTCACTTTTAAAACCTCGCGGAACACTTTTTTGAAATGATTTTTGGATTGTTTTTATTTTTTCTTGTTGTGGAGTGCGTAGGTTGAATGGTATCCGTTATGGGTACCTAAATAAAAACGCATATTATACATACTGAGTTAATCAATTGCTCTTCACTTAAATCCAATTTAGTTCAATTGGCTTATGATGTTTTATTCGATTGGGTGTTGGGAGAGATCAACTTAGTGTGGTTATTGATGTGATTGTTTTGGAATCGAGTAGTTCCAATAGCAAAGCGCGCTCCGCTGGTTTGCAGTCGTACTCCAAACAACTCATAAAAAATTTTGCACTAATTGGACTTTATTGTACCCAATATTTTTCTGGAACCTGAGTTGTTCTGTTGTTGTTGTTGTTGTTGTTGTTGTTGCTGTTGTTATTGTTGTTATTGTTGTTGTTGTTGTTAATGTAGGGGAATTATTATGACAGTCTGGTACAATTTTAGACGTATCTATGACAAGTACCTATGGCACATATCTATGACAATCAAGCACAATTTTACTGTGAGCTATATAACGCAATCAGATTTAAGCATAGAAAACGCGAGGAAAAAAGCTAGAGACAAAGGTTATACTTAAGAAGTTTGGCTACAGTGCTTTCCACATTCATTTTAAATTGTTGATGATTCTTAAAAAAACAGGCTGAGTTTGGGCAAGTGTGTAAGTGATAGTAAGCATTTTGGGTGCATCAATAAAATGAGACAGGGTTTTTCCGTTAAACACAAATTGATAAACAAAACAATTGAGTCTCGTAAGATGCTGTTTCGTTTTTTGCTGTCTGGCATAAGCAACCTTGCTGTCCCAACAAATTGTTTACATCTTAAGTTCACACATTTAAAACCTCACAGAAAATATTTTTTGGAAATGATTGTTTGATTGTTTATGTTGTTTTTGTGGTAGATTGCGTTGGCTGAAAGGCTTCCGCTATGGGAACCTAACTAGACAAATTGTTCATATTGAGAAATTCATTTGCTCTTCTCTTACATCTAAAATAGTTCAATTGACTTATGATGTATTATTCGGTCGGGCATTGGGAGAGATCAACTATGGACGGTTAATGATGTGATGGTTTCGGACTGGCGTAGTTCCGATAGCAGAGCATCCTCCATTGTTTTACAGTCGTACTCCAAACAACTCATAAACAATTTTGTACTAATTGGACCTGATTGTTCCCACATTTTTTCCGGAACCTGAGTTGTTGTTGTTGTTGTTGATGTTGTCGTTGTTTGGGGGTTTATTATGAAAATCACGCACAATTTTGACGTATCTATGACACGTATCTATAGCACGTATCTATGACAATCATTCACGATTTTACTGCAATCTAATGAAAGCATTCAGATTTAAACATAAAAAACGCGAGGAAAATAGCTTTAGACAAATATTTTCGGAAAGAGTGCAAGTGATAGTCAGCAATTTTGGTGTATCAAAAAATGTTGAGAGGGTTCTTCGTTAAACACAAATTGATAAATAAAACAAATGAGGCTCAGAAGAAGAAATTTTGTATTTTTTTGCTCTCTGGCGTAAGCCTCTTGTTGTCCCAAAAAACTGTTTACATGTTATGTGCTGACATTTAAAACCCCACGGAACTCTTTTTTGAAATGATTTTTGGATTGTTTTATTTTTTCTTGTTGTGGAGTGCGTAGGTTGAAAGGTTTTCGTTATGGGTACTTAAATAAATACGCGCGTTATACATATTGAGTTAATCATTTGTTCTTCACTTAAATCCAATTTAGTTCAATTGGCCTATGATGTTTTATTCGATTGGGCGTTGGAGAGATCAACTCAGTGTGTTTATTGATGTGATTGTTTTGGAATTGAGTAGTTCCGATAGCAAAGCGCGCTCCGTTGTTTTGCAGTCGTACTCCAAACAACTCATAAACAATTTTGCACTACTTGGACCTTATTGTTCCCAATATTTTTCTGGAATCTGAGTTGTTCTGTTGTTGCTGTTGTTGTTGTTGGGGAATTATTATGACAATCTGGTACAATTTTAGACCTATCTATGACAAGTATCTATGGCAAATATCTCTGACAATCATGCACCATTTTACTGTAAACTACAATCAGATTTAAGCATAGAAAACGCGAGGGAAAAAAACTATAGACAAAGACTATACTTATGAAGTTTGGCAACAGTGCTTTCCACATTCATTAAAAAATGTTGGTGATTCCTAGAAAAACAGGCTGAGTTTGGGCAAGTGTGTAAGTGATAGTCAGCGTTTCAGGTGTATCAATAAAATGAGACAGGGTTTTCCGTTAAACACAAATTGATAAACAAAGCAATTGAATCTCGTAAGATGCAGTTTTGTCTTTTGCTGTCTGGCATAAGCACACTTGCTGTCCCAGCAAACTGTTTACATCTTAAGTTCACGCATTTAAATTCTCACAGAAAATTGTTTTTGGAAAAGACTTTTTGATTGTTTATGTTGTTTTTGTGGTAGATTGCGTTGGCTGAAAGGCTTCCGTTATGGGTACCTATCTACACAAATTTTTCATATTGAGTTATTCATTTGCTCTTCTCTTACATCCAAATTGGTTCAACTGACTTATGATGTTTTATTCGATCGGGTTTTGGGAGAGATCAACTAAGGGTGGTTAATGATGTGATTGTTTTGGACTGGCGTAGTTCCGATAGCAAAGTACGCTCCATTGTTTTACAGTCGTACGCCAAACAACTCATAAACAATTTTGCACCAACTGAAATTTATTGTTCCCAAAATTCTTCCGAAACCTGAGTTGTTATTGTTGTTGTTGTTGTTGTTGTTGTTTTTGGGGATTTATTATGACTATCAGGCAAAATTTTGCAGGCATCTTTGACACGTATCAATGGCACCTATCTATAACAATCAAGCACATTTTTACTGTAAACTTTATAACGCAATGAGATTTAAGCATAGAAAACTCAAGGGAAATGGCTATAGACAAAAATTATATTTAAGAAGTTTGGCAATAGTGCTTTCCACATTCATTAAAAAATAAAAGTGATTCCTAAAAAGTTTGGGCAAGTATGTAAGTGATAGTCAGCATTTTGGGTGTATCAATAAAATGTGACAGGGTTCTCCGTTAAACACAAAATAATAAATAAAAAAATTGAGTCTTGTAAGAAGCAGTTTTGTAATTTGCTGTCTGGCATAAGCACCCTTGCTTGCTCTCCCAGCAAACTGTTTACATCTTAAGTGCCCACGTATAATACCTCACAGAAAAATTTTTTTGAAATTGATTTTTTGATTGTTTGTTTTGTTCTTGTTGTGGAGTGCGTAGGCTGAAAGGCTTCCGTTATGGGTACCTAAATACACATATTATACTTTTTGAGTTAGTCATTTGCTTTTCACTCCAATTTACCAATTTAGATCAGATGACATTCTATCTGCGAATGTCAATCTTCTTTCATATATAAATTGCCTTTCGGTTTTCTCAAATGAATGAAATTCAAAAAGTTCACACTGAATAATTTTTAAATGACTTTTTCTTGCGTCTTTGCAATAAATGGTGCAATTTGATCATGTTATCTGGTCCTTTTTACAGATTGAAAAGGTTTCACAGATAACAGAAATTCAACGATTTTATTCACGCGCGTCTTAACCATCTTCCAACGTATAACTGCATCCGCACTGCTATTACACTGTGTAACTAGAAGTCACCACTCGGCGTAGTCAGTGGCGCTTGAGTTTGGAAATTCACCTCTCTGAAAAAAATATTTTAGGAAAATTGACCTTTGGAGCTCATACTGAGATGCGTGAAACGGACAGTTCAATTGAAATACAGTTTTGAACTTAGAAGGAACTTTACTTGATACAAAACTTAGCCCACCTACTGCTAATGTCACTCTACCAGCTGAACCGTATTTGAGAAGGAAATAGACAATACTACCACATAAGCAGTATGTAAAAGTCAATTTCGAAATGCTCAATTGAAAATGGCTCGGAGGAAAAAATGCGCAGATTGAAGCGCAGGGCATTCTATGCGGTAACAAACCATGGAAACTATGCGACCAGAGAGCAGCCATCCTTTTCAACTCACTGTCTTGGCGTTGAGATGGACCGCGTCCACAACAAAGAAACCTAATTTAAATGTTGATGCAAAGACATCGAAGGAATTGTCGAACGCCAAAATTGATGCACTTACAAAATTTCTGACTAGCAAACGACTAATGGGTCAATCTGCAGAAAATTATTTTTGTCGTCTCAGAGTATCTGCTGAAAATTGTGATCTGGAGAGAAGACGAACTCTATTGTTTGAGATGAATTCATCGCGAACAAAATAGATTGTGAAATCAAGCAACATCTAAGTCGTGAAACTCTGGAGTCAAAAAAGGAATTAAGATTTTGACTAACTAATTGACGGCAACAAAATCAAATTCGAACGTCTACTACACGACCAACTATCAGGAACCCACCACAGAGCGCCTCCAACACAAATTTTGAAAGACGCACCCGCAAGTACAAGTACAAGAAACTTTCATAATATGAATATTGATAATCGGAAATCAATGCCATCATGACAAAATTACGTTAAGGTGTGGAATTTTAAACACAATAAGCATGTCCGGCTTAAAGCGAAGCCAATTCAAAGTGAGGAATGAATAACCAAATAGCAAAAATGTGTGAACAAAGTCAGACCAAATGAGATCAAACCAGAATAGGGTCCTAAAGAAAAATGAAAAGAACATTTAGCCAGATGATTGTATATCCCAGAGTGACGATGAAGTTAAAAAATTGCAGAACAACTACAACAAAAAAATTCAAGCTAATTATCCCCTGAAGGTAACTACGTTGCAACAATTTCTCTTGACACGAATAGAATAGAACCTCAGAATAAGAAAACGATCATCAGGATTTAAGAAGCTGTTGTGATTGTGGATTCTGGGAGCTTGAGCGCAATTATGAATGAAATTTCTTGCTCAACGTTTTGTTGCTACCAATAATTTTCCGTTTTGGATTCGCGATGCAAACTCAAAGGAATTACAAAGGTATTCAAACACGCCTACACAAATGGTTCGCAAAATAAAATTGTCAATTAGCATTAACATTTGCGTGGCGAATCCAGGGGACAAAATCTCAGTTAAAGATTGCAATAAAGCTCACTTGGGCATAGGGTGACTAGGATTACAAATTCTACAGTCAATTGATGAAACTTGGCCGAATACCTTTTCATAAAGCAAATTATTAAACAATTTCCAGGTCTTTATGTCTCGGGTTAATATGACAAAAAAGTTAAGTTTAGATCAAAGTTCCATAAACGAAGACTCACCAAAAAAAGAAACGTTGTAAATAATTTCAAAACAAAAGGTAACTTAGAAAACAAAAATAACTTATAAAAAATGGACACATCAAAAAACTAAAAAGTTGTTCTGATCAAAATATTATTCCCCTTGGTGCGATTACGTTTAAAGGTGTCTAATAGAAAAATTAGCGATAGGATCTAAAATCCTAAATAATTTCATTCAAAAAAACAAATAACAAAGCCCAACAAGGAAAACCTAATAGACTCAATTAACCAAAATGTAATTGAAATTGATAAATGGCATTTAATACAATCATTGGGCCCCGACTGGCACATACAGATTTAAAATTGGTTTTATTATCTCACTTATATGGAGGAAATGCAGAGGCCACGGTCTGCACTTTGGCAGGGTTCAATACACCCATTATTTCACAGAATATAGAACTATTGATGTTCGCATATCAGTTGAAGAACAAATGAGTTTCAGTGTATAATTGCTTGGGAAAACTGGATGCCAATAATCTTAGTATTAACTGATATAAATCTCATTTTGCCTCAACAGACATGAACTGGCTCGGGTACCGTTTTACAAAAACAAAGAATTTGCCCATCGAACGCAAAATTTGTAATTTAAACCCTCAATCCACAATATAACATTTCGATCACTCTCCGGTTCTTCATCAAGAAAAGTCATTCCTAACTTTGCAACACTTTATTGGACTTTTCGGTCAATATTGAAAAAGAGCAAATACAGCAGATAATGATATTCACTTTGAACGAAATGAACAACAAATTGATCCACAAATTCTCAAGAGGAAAGGAAAAACTCACACTATGACCCCAATTTCGAAACTCGCATCAAATGCAATGCATATAGAGCAAACCTTGGTGCTGCATAGAACAGAAAATTGTAGAAGTTTGGAAAACTTTTGCATTTTAGCGTGTCCCATAAAGTTGAAATAAGCGAACGTTTCAAAAGCTACAGGTAAGAGTTCAAAGGTCAAAGTTCAAATTTAAAACATGTCGAAAAAAATGATGAATGAAAACTTAATGGAGAAAACGTTGACTTTCAAATGAGCACATTGATGCTCAATTTTTGGCGTTTTTCGAACGTTCGCGTATTTCAAATTTATGGGACAGACTATACATCAAAGGTTCTGAAACGGAAATCGTGAGGCGTTAATATAATACCACGAAAGCAGACAGAAACAACATCAGTCTCTTCCTCTGCTAATTCAAACGTACAGCGAGCTCTAATTTCCCGTGAACCAAAGAAACCACTATTCGATAGGGCCGCACAAAGTAAAATTGTGTCAGATTCTTGGTGCTGCCTCCGACACAACATCAACCGCAATTTCAAACTCCGGAAGACAACAGCTCATCTAATCGTTTCTCAAAAACGCTAAATGTCCTTTTCGTTTTACTGCTTTTAAAATAACGCTCACAGTGGTAAGCAACGCCTATACGGCAAATTGGCAAGCTCTATTCGCCCCTGAAATAGTAACACAATTCAGCATTGGAAACTACATTAGCAATTGTTGCCAAGACCCGTGCAAAAAATAGACCCGTCAAATTTAATAGATCCACCTGCGCAACACATTCAATCGTCGCCAACAACTGATGTGGAAAGCATGCAACAGAAGAAAAAATAATAAAAGACGAAGAACACCAACTTATCTCATAGTTGGCGCTCTAACACCCACCGATGAACAAGTGCTATCTTTAGACAGTCGAAACTATACCGATTACAAGACTGGAAAATGACAAAAAGACTTGGAAGGAAAATTCTAGTTTAGAACATCCTCAAATGTTTCAATAACCTTTTCAATTATTTTTTTTCTATTACGAAATCAATTTTAACTAGGTATGATAACCAGCAAATTTTATTTGAACCTATAATATTCAGTAAGTGTTGCGATTTACAATTTATTTTGTAATATAATGATAAATTTGCGATATAATGATATTGTTATAAACTCAAAGCACTGTAAATTAAATTCATGAATTGATTTCTTGTTGAAGGGGAAATATGTTACCTATTTAATAGTTACATTTTTGTTTATTCTTTATGCTCATCCTCTATATCCAAATTTTTTCTGACGACCTTCGATCCGCGTATGTAAATTTCAAAATAAACAGTCTGATTTGTCTGTTAATTTTATCAGAAGGTTAGAAAATGATGAAAATGATAGGTATAAAAAGCAAAAGGAAAAAAAACAACTTCAAAAAGGACTATGATATTAATTAACGATGCTTGTGGCAGTTCCAAAAATATATAAATTTTCTGTGAGAGCATTATTATAAGATTAAGAAATTGAAATTAATTTTGTTCTTCATTTCAGACACCTCAAAGGCACTAACCTTGACAACTTTTCAGCCCAATATTTAAATTTCCTTTTTTGTTCATTTTAATTTATTTGTCGGTCTGAAAAGTTGTCAAAATTAGTGCCTTCGAGGTGTCTGAAATGAATTTGTTTTTAAATTTAAAAAAAAATTTCTACAAAATTTAAATTTGGTTAACAAGTTTTAATTTTGAATTAATTTGTCAACTGTTGGGTTATGGATTTTCGCAAGCGGAATAAAAGGCGTTTTTAACTAAGTAAAAGAATTAATTTCTCAAAAAAGAGAGAATAACAAAATGATATTTTACAGTAGAATTTAGAGATTTACAGGAGAGATCTGATTATTAGATCAAGATGTAGATTTGAATTTGGGGATGAAAAAGGACTCAAAAATCAGCTGTATATATACCCATTATCAGTGTGAAAAAGTCAAGATACAAAACTAATCTTAGCACCGTGATTTACAATGGGGGTCGCAAGGGATACCCAATATGGTTTGCTTCTGCAAATCAGTCGCAAAGGGAACCATAAATGGAATGCATTTGCACTTTTCTGAGAATTCATTCACACTTCCGGAGATATCATCATCATTTAATACGTGCTGGGAAGATTTTACATCAATTAATCTAACTCTAATAATAGTTATCTAGATTCACCAATTTGAACCGAATATTGATTCTCAGCACCATTTCTTGACGATTCATATATATAATTTCTTTGATCAAAATCAAATTGCTTGTCTTTCTAATCTGGTAAGTCAAACTTTCTTTCTAATTCTCACTAAGTTTAAGACTATAGTTTGATCGAAATTCTAACACCCCCACTCAGACTTGAGCTGATTGCGTAGAGTCTGTTCCCATCAAAACTGCTCTGAATGTTTCCACTTTCGAAACGGGTAAGGACTTTGTGAAGATGTCCGCTGCCATTTTGTCTGTAGGAACGTAATGAATTGAAATAGTCCCATCCTCTGTTTTGTCCCGGATGAAGTGAAACTTTGTTTCGATGTGCTTGCTCCTTTTGTGCATGACTGGGTTTTGGCAGAGTCTGATACAACTTTGGTTGTCTTCTCCAATTGCTATTGGACGTTTCTGTTGGATGCCAAAATCCTCTAGAAGTTGTTTCAGGTAGAGTGCTTCCTGAACTGCTGCTGCCATGCCCTGTTATTCTGCTTCTGATGAAGAAAGAGCAACTGTGGCCTGCTTCTTGACACCCCAGCTGAGTGCTGCGCCACGTCCGTTGAGCTTGAAGTAATAGCCCGTTGTTGATTTTCTGTCGTTCACGTCTCCAGACCAGTCTGCATCACTTTCCCCCACTAAATCATAACTAGCCTCTTTTGTGTAAGTAAGTTTTAAACCTTTTGAACCTTGAAGATATCGCAGAAGTCGTTTTCCGCACATCCAGTGTTGATTGGTAGGTGCATTCATGTGTCTGGACAGAATGTTGACTGTGAACATGATGTCTGGCCTCGTCTGTTTGGCCAGATACAGAAGTGATCCAACCAAGCTTCTGTAGATCCTCTGGTCCACTTCTTCGTCTCCGTTCTGTGCTGTCTGAAGTTTCAAATTCAAATCAGCTGGAGTTCTTGAGGGTTTGCATTAATCCATTTGAAACCGCTCAAGCATTGTTTCTATGTTGCGTTCTTGGTCGACTGTGACTTTGCCCTCTTCTCGTCTGATTCTTAGACCCAGAAACCAGTGTAGTCTCCCTCTGTCTTCCATGTGAAAGGTTGCTTCTAGTGCCTTCTTGACATCAGAGACCACTGTCATACTTCTTGTTGCTACTATGATGTCGTCAACCCAGACCAAGATGAAGGTGTGATCCTCTGCTTCTGATCTTGCGAACAAGCAGTGATCGTTCCTGCTTCTGGTGAACCCCTGTCTCAGTAGGAAGTTTGCCAGCTCTTTGTACCAGTTGTTAGCAGCCTGTTTCAAACCATAAATTGATTTATTTAGTCGACATACTAACTTCTCCCCATCTGATCCGCGTTTTACAAACTCCTGTGGCTGTTCCAGATACACTTCTTCCTCGATTGGTGAGTGCAGGAAAGCAGTCTTGACATCAAATTGGTGCATCACATGGCCTTGCTTCGCTGATAGCTGAAGTAGAATCCTGAATGTCTCTGGCTTACAGGTAGGCGCAAAAGTCTCAAAGTAGTCCAGTCCATCCACTTGTTTGAAGCTTTTTGCCACTTAGCGCGCTTTGTATTTGTCCACTTGACCACTGGGTCCCAATTTCACTTTGTATACCCATTTGCCCGGTATGACGTCCCTGTCTGTGGGTGGTCTCACTAGGTTCCAAGTCTCGTTGTCTTGGAGTGCCTTGACCTCGTCCTTCATTGCCCGGTGCCACTGGTCCCAATCGTCACCTTGCTTGGCTTCGTAGACTGTTTTGGGTTCCACATAGTCGCCCTCAGTCACAGCAAGATGGGTCCTGACTTCTCCAAAAAATTGCGGAACATTCCTTGCTCGTGTCCCTCGTCTGGGCTCCGCTCTGTCCGCGTGTTCCCCTGCATCTTCATTGAAGCCAACTGTCTCTAACTGTGAGAAGTCTTCTGTGTCACTGTCTTCCAGTGAATCTGAGTCTCTGTGACTCCCTCTTGTTGCAGTAGATTCTTCATCTAGTGCTGTTTCTCCAACATCCGAGGCCTCTTGTCTCAGTGTTGTTTCTTGAGTATTCACGCTCCCTGCGTCATGCAACTCCTCCTTTATTGCAGTAGATGTGTCCTGTCGTTCTCTGTTGTCATCGTCTTGATGACCATCATCTGGGTGGCAGATTCCCAGTTCCGACCCATCATCTAGTAGGTCCGCCGTTTCTTTGTTGTCAGGGATGGAGCCTACTTCAGACTCCTTGATGATCACATCTCGAACTGCCATCACCTTGCGTGTGTTGGGTATGTACACCAGGTATCCGTTTTCTCCTTCAGTGTAACCCACAAACTTTCCTTCCAGTGCCTTGGGTTCAAGTTTGCTGACTTCTCTGTCCCTCTTCCTCATGAAGACTGTGCAACCAAAAATAGATAATTTACTAATTGGAAGCTTAGGTTTTATACCTCTCATCAGCTCTGCTGGGCATTTTTCTTCTCCTCGTCTCACAACCAAGTTTCTGATCCTTGCTGCGTGAAGAATTGCTGCTCCCCACATCATCTTGGGAAGTCCTGAGTCAATGAGCAAACATCTTGCCATCTCCAGCAGTGTCCTGTTGCACCTCTCAGCTAACCCATTCTGTTGTGGCGTTTCTGGTATGGTCTTTTCCTGTAGAATGCCTGCATCTAAGCAGTACGTCTCGAACTGCTCTGAGAGAAACTCCTTCGCATTGTCTTGCCTCGGCTTCTTGGGCGTCCCCACACTGAGAACAAATTTCTTCAGGCTGGCCAGTGCTTCACTCTTTGCCTTAAGCGAGTCCACAAACACAAACTTCGTGTACTGGTCTGCAAACACAATGCAGAACCGGAACCCTGACAGTGACTCTACTCTGAAAGGTCCCATCACGTCTGTGAACACCCTCTCCAGCTTCACTTCTGCTTGGGTCTCTGCCACTCTTGGTACTGGAGTCTTTGTGATCTTGGCCAATGCACACACATTGCATACATCATCGAGTTCCCCCACTGTCTCTGGTGCATTCCCGACCACATCCGCTTGATTCAAATGACCCAATCGTCTGTGTCACTTCCTTGCACTGTCAAGTTTCACGCTTTTGGAACTCATCTTGAATTCTAGAACGCTGCAGGGTAAGTAAAACAAATTATTTTCTTGTGTTAGTTTTACCCGAGTTCCCTTCTGGAGTTTCATGCAGCTGTTTCCTCTCTCGAAAGTGAAGCTATGTCCCCACTCCGTGCATCTTGAGACTGATAGGAGGTTTGAAGAATAGTCCGGCACACACAGAACATTTTTGAGTTCGCATTGGAATTCCCCTTTGTTTGAGGGTATGCTGATCCTCACACAGCCTCTGCCCACCACTCTGGAAGCCTCTCCGTTGGGATTTCTGACCACTGATTGAATGGGCACAAAGTCCAGAAACGCATCGATGTTCGTCACTATGTGATCTGTACAACCACTGTCCACTAGCATGCCTGCTGTCTTCCACTGGGTAAGAGCTGCCCAGCATTCCTCGTCTGGTGTAGCCAATGTTGGACCCATTGCCACTGACTCATGTTTGCCTCCATCTCTTTGTCTCTTGCATGCCCTGTCTAGGTGACCCTTCTCACCACACTTGCTGCATTGTGCTGTCTCCTTCTTCCTGCAGTCCTTGGCAAAGTGTCCAGGGATCCCACACACAAAGCAGTTTCCTTTCTTGGGTCCCTTCTTGAAGTCACGCTTCACTGCCAGTGCCACTGAACCACTTTGTCCCTTGTGTCTCTGCACCGTGCTCTCATGAAAGTTCTGCAGCCTTTTTCTCAACTCTGTGAAGTTCGTTGCCGGGTTGAAGCTTTCCTGTATTACAAAACTTTCATACCTCATTGGCAGACCATTGAGGACCAAGGCGTTGAAGAGGGTCTCTGAGACTGCTTCCCCTGCTTCTTGTAGCCTTGTGAGCAACTCCTGTCCTCTGATGAAGAAGCTGTCCAAATCCTCAGAATCCTCGAGCTGCAGTCGAGCAAGCTGTGCCACTAAAGTCACCACTGTCGGCGTCTCCACACTCTGAAATCTCTCTTGCAAAAGCTTCCAAGCCTTTGCTCCATCTCCAATGCCGTCATCTCCCACACAGTCATGTCTCATCAGCATGAGGGTTGTTGCATCTAGAGTCAGTGCCAGATGGCACCACACATTGTTCCGTTTCTCCTTGATGTCTGCAACTTCCTTCTCATATGCATCCTTCAGCACCTTGTGGTTCTTCTTCTCATCATTGGTTGCCCCATTGGCCAGTGGCGCAGGCTCATTGGGTTGCTCCTCTGTCCCCAGTAGTGATTTGTAGAGTCCCTTCGTCTGCATCATCGCCACAAATCTTGTGCTCCAGATTGGAAAGTCCTGTGCCTTTCCTGTGTAGGTCAGCAGCTTCACTGTCTGTTGATCCATTGAAGTTTGAGCAGGCAAAACAGTTGTGAAAAGAAAAGGTACTAAGCAGAAAAGGATTATGACTGTCAACAACAAATTAGTTTTGTTTTGGAAATTAATTTTATGACTTAAAAAATTGCTGGGCCCATAACCTGTTGGGTTATGGATTTTCACAAGCGGAATAAAAGGCGTTTTTAACTAAGTAAAAGAATTAATTTCTCAAAAAAGAGAGAATAACAAAATGATATTTTACAGTAGAATTTAGAGATTTACAGGAGAGATCTGATTATTAGATCAAGATGGTGATTTGATTTTGGGAATGAAAAAGGACTCAAAAATCAGCTGTATATATACCCATTATCAGTGTGAAAAAGTCAAGATACAAAACTAATCTTAGCACCGTGATTTATAATGGGGGTCGCAAGGGATACCCAATATGGTTTGCTTCTGCAAATCAGTCGCAAAGGGAACCATAAATGGAATGCATTTGCACTTTTCTGAGAATTCATTCACACTTCCGGAGATATCATCATCATTTAATACGTGCTGGGAAGATTTTACATCAATTAATCTAACTCTAATAATAGTTATCTAGATTCACCAATTTGAACCGAATATTGATTCTCAGCACCATTTCTTGACGATTCATATATATAATTTCTTTGATCAAAATCAAATTGCTTGTCTTTCTAATCTGGTAAGTCAAACTTTCTTTCTAATTCTCACTAAGTTTAAGACTATAGTTTGATCGAAATTCTAACATCAACTTTTCGGTTTTTCGTTTCTGACAATTTAGTGTTTCAATTTAAACAATCTGATAGGTCTGTTAGTTTTCATCAGAACGTTAGAACGTGATGAAAATGATAGTTATGAATGTTGAATTGGAAAAACATTGAAAAAATTGTCAAACCGACAATTAAATTACCTCTTTAAATTCTGTCTTAATCTTTGAATTAAAGTTAGCGTGTTTTGGGTAAAAGTTGTTTCCAAAAGTTTTCGTTCAAAATGTTTCGAAATAAATTATATCTTTTTCTAACAAATTTCATCCTTCGTTTTATTCCGTGGTGTTGCGCATCGTCTAGATTGTTGCAAAACAATCTGTAGTAGATGAAAAACATAAAAAGTTTGGGACTATGTGTAATTCATTTTTGTTGATTCGAAGTTTTATTTTAATAATTGTTAATCATAAAAAATGCGAAATTCTTTCATCTGCTGTCTCTTTTATTATTTCTGATTGCGTTTTTGATAGTCAACGTAGAGTCAATATATTTCTACTAAATTTATCTGTGCTTCTGCATCATTTTTTCTTGTTATAGGCAAAAAGAATCGAAGTCAGTGAATTTTTAATCGGTTGCAATTAAGCTGGCCTCAAACTTACATTAAAGTGTTTAAAGAACGGTAGATAAACGACATATAAAGATTGAAAGCTAACTAAGAAAGAAAGCTAACAAATGCCGTTTGGGCTGCAACATTATAAAACAGAAAAAAAGTGCTCATGTATTTTTTCCGCAAGATAATTTCAGACATTGTTATATGATAAATTATATGCTTAGGAAAGCCATTGACAGAAAATGCAAGCCTTTATGAAAGAAAGAAAGAAAGAAAGAATTAATTTCTCCGGATTAAATGAATGTGTCAAATCATTAAAATAACTCAATAGTACTAACTTTATCAAAAGACCCGGAGAGGACAGACAACGAGACAACACAGTCCACACGAAGTTGCCCTTCTAAGTAATCAATTTACAACCTTAAAAAAAACAAAAAAAGAACATTGTGTAGAAAATTTTTGTATTTTTTCTTTAATATTAAACAGAAAATGGCGCTTGTAGGTGTTTCCCTTTTAACTACCACCTCCCCAACCTCCTGGTGTATGTTGTGAAACAATTACTGTATTTTTTTAAATTCTTTGAAAATTTTATTAAAGTTTTTTTCCTGTCATTCACAATTTTTTTTAGAGAAACGTCCATATCTCGCCTTCTATTAATGCCACGGGGGTCATTTTCTCTCACAAAAAAGCCAACCCTATCCTCAAGCATGGAGGCAAGGGGTATGGAAAAAATTCCAGCTTATAGCCGGAAAATATGTTTTACCAATTCTTGATTTATTAGTATATAACCTTCTTTTAATTTATGATAAGATAAGTTAATCTCTCTTAATGTATTTCCCGTCATTGTATTGAAGAGATCTTGCCTAGCTAGAATGTTGTATAGTTTAACAGCACTATATCTAACAGAACATTTTTTAAATTTAACGTCTTACACAATGTTTCATTTAAAAAGCGGAGAGAGTGACTTCTGTTAATTTTTGGCTTTTCAAAGCTAAAAGAATCATTTAAAAGTTTTGCGAATGCAAATTGTTCAATGATCGTAGAACGAATTTTAAGATCTCATAAATATGTATTTCATACACAGTTAGTATTCTTTTCGTCACGAATATGTTTTCTGAGTGATCAAAACGTTTGCGGCAATGAAAGAATTTTAATTTTTTTTCTGAAGGATATGTATCTTTTGTAAAATAGAAAATGATGTACAGCCGTATACTAAAACTCCATATTGTATGTTGACATTAATGTTGCTTTTATAATATTGTATTAATTGTTGTCTTGGAACAAAATGCCTGAAGTTAGAAATTACTCACTCTGTTTTCCGAGTCTCTTTTTAACATATTCAACATGAGAAACAAGGGAAAGTTTCGAGTCCAATCAAACTCCCAGATATTTGCATATAGGTTTAATAGAAATTGGACAATTTTTTAATGAGAAACTTTTGTTAGAAGCACTAGTACATAATTTAAGTTGAACAATTTTCTCTAGATTTAGCGACAACTTGTTGGCTACCAGCCAACTGCCTATATCCAAAAAATCAGAATCAATTTAACTTCTATGCGGGCCTAAAGATGATATATTTGTGTCATCAGCAAAGAGATGAAATTCAGTATGCTTGCAGCAGTTCGGTAAGTCGTTGATGTAAATTACGAACAGAAGAGGACCTAATATGGACCCTTGTGGAACACCGCATTCAACTTTACACCAATTCGAATCTTTACCATTTATTTCAACTGTTTGACATCTATTGACATAATATGACTCGAACGAGCTGTACCATTTGTCTACGACACCAAAGTTTTTGAATCTAAGCAGTAAAATTTTGTGATCTATCATATCAAAAGCTTTGAGAAGGTCGAGGAAAAAGCTTACAAGGTCAATATCTCTTTTTTTCCAAAAATTTTCAGTGAACCCTACCAATGCAGTAATGGTACTATGTTTTTGCCTGAAACCGAACTGCTGACTCGTAAATAATGAGAGCTCTTCGAATTACATATAGAGCCTGTTGAACATAATACTTTCAAATACTTTACTCCATATTGGTAGTATTGAAATGGGCCTATATTTCTTTTCATCAGTTTTATCTTGTGTTAAGTAGGGAACTGTTTCATCAGAAGTTATCTTCACAAGACTATTACCTATACTGACCACTCCTGATGATGATCTATTATCCAAATTTTTTAATACTTGCATGACTTCATCATCACAGGTTTTATATAATTACATTTAAAAGTTTGTGGTTGAAATACATTTTTTTGGGGCCACAGCTAATTTTTTGAGATGCTTTTGCCAATGTTTGTAAAGTAATCATTGAAAGCGTTGGCTTTTTGCTCAGTACTAGGTTTCTTCTCACCCAGAAAGGATAAAAAAGGTACTTTTCTGCTGGAAACCTCTTTTCCAGAGAGATCATTTAAGAGCTTGTACGTTTGTCTTGAGTCTCCTGTAGATGCTTTGATGTTATTGGTGTAGAAACATTTTAGAAGTCTTTACCAGATTTTCAAACTTTTTTCTGAACTTTTGAATTTTTATTAGATGTACCTCTTGCCGAGTTTGTTTGAACTTACAATGAGTTGCATTTTTTATGCCGAAGGTTTTTGATCACATTACAATACCATTTCGGGGCATTGGATAACTTTGAGCTATAGGTTCTCATTGGGGCAAATTTTTCAGTTATATCAAAAAACAGAAAATTGAAATTATTAAATGCTGCATCTTACTTTATTATGTTTTACTTTATTGGGCCTGGAAACCTAAACTGATTACAAACTGAAAAGTTTACGGTTGAATTTCTAGCAACTCATCTAAACTTCAGACGACAGCAAGTAGCTTTGAAATGGAGAAAATCAACCGAACGGAAATGTTACAAACAATAACCGTGTGCCCGCCTGAGCTGCTAATTTCTATCTGTTCAAATCGGTTTCAGTTTCATTAAAGTTTTGATTAATTGCTCGGGTTAAAAAGGTTTTGTCTTTATTTTCTTCCACCACGAATTTAAAGGCTGAAGGTTTTTTTTGTTATGGCGAGAGTATAAGAAACATTCGATTGATTTTTCTAAAATTATAAATAAGAACGAGTGACGGGCGTGATTTGTTGTTTTTCGTGAATCTGACTTAGTTCTTTCCAAGCAATCAGAAGCGGCCACATCTGGGGCAAAAAAAGATAAAAACCTCAATGTATTTATGAGGTAGTTTTAGAAATATAAACAAAATAGTTTCACTAATTACCTCTTTTTGTTGTAGAAAGCTCTTGAAAACTGCTGAAATTTTTTTTTGCTATGCAATAACGGCAACCAATCCTGATTGCCAATTTTCTCGGCATGGTGTCTTGTTTCAGATAATGAGCGAAGAATTGAACTCAAGTCAAGTTTTTGAAGTGCAGCAACACTAATTGACCAAAAAAGGGAAATAAAAACAGAATTTTGAAATACAGCGTGGAAATTTCGAACAGAAGCAGGAGTTAGAGCACAGAGGGAAAAAACCAGCATTGATGAACATTGAGATAAATTCCTAACCAAGAATGCTTGTGGCAAGTTGTTCTTCAACTGGGCGCAAAATGGCAATGTCTCTGATTGGGATTTGAACTCATTCAAACAGCAGTCAGACCAAAAACTTACGATCAGACATGGGAGAAAAAAACATGGACGGAGCTAAACCAGTAGATACTCAATTTCAAAGTGCAGTCATTTTTGAGATTGAGGTAAGTCAAATGTGACCAAAAATTTAATCACTCGAATGAACAAAAAACTCTCTGCTAAGAGCCAAAAAATGACGTCACGCACGCAATTCAGTTGAAATTGTATGAATGAATGAACAAAAAGCAGATTTGAAGTGTTTGAGACGTCATATGGTTGTAACAAAAATCGCGACGACGAAATAAAAACATAACTGACAAAACGTCGGAAGAATTGCTCTCGAACGACTAGAGGGAGCTCTAATCAATTGCAGCCTGCTTCAGTAGGGAAGGGGGCGAAATGGGACTAAGAAGTTCAATAGTGGGCTTCAACAACTGTACTAGAGGTTAATATATACCAGTATTAAGATTTCAAGAGAAAAATGGCACCAGTTTCGGCATACTTTTCATTTAACCTTGAGTATTAAATTGCCGCCAATTGATTTCAGCTGCTTGAAATTATGGTTGAGAGGGATTTTTAGATCACGCAAAACTCAAAAAGTCAAGGGCGTAAAAGTCACTCGAAAAGTCAAAACGGTCAAGCAAAATTTTTGGATAAAGAAGACACGTTTACTATGATTGCTTCTCTACGAGAGCAATTAAAAACATAGCAGGACAAGTCCTGACGTACAATTCAAAGAATTTTCATTGACTAAACAAAAAATAGACCTTGAACATAGCTATGAATGGATTGGAAAAAGCATTTAGAAAAAAATCCGCTTCAAAAAATCGAAAAAACAGTAAAAATCAAAGTGAAATTGCCGCATGTGAACAAAAAACCACTAGCGAGAAAGCGAATTTTTGTTCAAACACCGTATTCTCACTCTACTTTAAAATTAGAGCGAAAAAATTTCACGCCACAAAACCACTCGCTTTTTCGCTCCATTTCCTGTTTCGGCGTGACCAAAATCACTACTCCAATTTGACTTCAAAAATCATGAAAATGTGTGAACAGATCTTAAAAACAAGACAGCGCCCCAATACAATTCAAATTCTTTGAATTGTAAAAAGACATTGATACGCTTGCTAGCGTATTATCAAAACACGTTTTATTGTCCAGCCAAATTTGAGGACAATTGATTTAGTTCCAGCCAAAGTTGGGGCCTCACTTATCGCTTAGACAAATTTTTTTCATACTAAAAATATATCAATGACAGTCTTTTTATGCCTTAACGGTCGATGACGGTCTTTTAATAATTCCTGGTCTAGACTAGGGCACTAAGGGAAATAATCTGAAATAGCTTAGTGGTCTACTTTGTTTGTTTCAAAGGTTGTTAGTCACATTTAGATCATACGTTGTGACTAATGTTATTAGTCACATTTAGATCATACGGTTGAATGATTGTTTCTAAATTCTGCTTTTCATGAGAGCTCAGATCTTAAAATGAACCTTGGTATACTACCTATTTCTTCGCTTTTTGATTACAGGGCTGCCACTTACTGCCATAGTATCATGATTAAAAAGAAGCCTGCCTTCTCAAGCTCAGCTTTGAAATTACCAACCGCAAGTTTTTATATACACGAGCGAACTCAAAAAATTTTTACCCAGACAATTTCAAAATGCAATTTGCATGAAAAAAGTATTATTAAAAGAGGTATTCTACAGCACAATTTTTTCCCAAGAAATTATTTGTCAATGTCATACAGTCTTGCAAAGAAGAAATATAAGCTGTTTTTTCTTAATGAATACCAGAAGGACCCAAATAAAACCCAACATAGATCAATTACTTGGAAACATTTTAAATTCAATTAAATTTCCTTCTGTTTTACATTAAATTTATGTTACTGTCGTCCCTCCCCTCCAATACAAGTGACTTCTCTATTGGATCGATATTTTAGTTATTATAAATTATTAGTTTCTCTTTTGTAATTATCAATATTTTACACTGCCTATCTCTGTAAATTTTACTACGACTGAAACATTTACAGATATTAGGAGAAATACAGTGTTCCTTTTTTTTAGGTTGACAGGCACCGGGTTCCTGACTTAGAGAGTACGAGCATTTTGAGAACTCGTCTAACATTCAACACTAAATCTGTAAACTCACAGATAGGATATTGCGGAAAAATTTACCTTGCTCCCCGAAACGTTCTCAATAGGAGTTTCATAACTCAGCGTGCAAATACATGTGAAGCCCAAAAATTGTTTCAGGGCACATCAAGTATTGCGTCATAATTCAAATAGTTTGAATAATTTTGTTAGTGCATCTCAATTTAAGAACATGATGATTTAGAAACACGTTGGTCTCTGCCATCAAGTTTAACATTGTTCCCTCAAGGGATTTTGCGCAAGAACGAGGGGTGGACTGATCTTATAATGATAAAATAACTAGCAAGAATGGCATTTATACGTGAGTTTTTAGATTTGAAATGTAAATGCAAAGAAGACGACCGATGCGAATATAGTAAAATCATCTTCATCGAGAGTTCATTTGTTAAACATATGCTATTGAAACCTATATAAAAGACATGTAATCAAAATTTGCAAAATCAAAGTTTGATGTATTTTAGAAACTGTCAAGACACATGATTGGTTTGCATCGCTCACCAACCCAAAGATAGGTATTGGCCAGATCGAACAGACCCTAGGCCAAGCCGTTGCCCAGACCATCGGCCAGACCGTTGTCCAGACTGTGTGCCAGACCGAACAGACCCTATGCTAAAGCGCATTATGCGTCTATTGAACTAACCGTACCCCCTGTCTGCGTTCAAAAATGAATGGTCTGCGTCGTAAACGAGGACAAACGAAAACTTCGACCTGGGGTAATGTATGCCAGAAAAAGGTATGAAATGATATTGATCTGTAATGAAACAAGGAGGTTCGGTAATGTGCGTTTGTACATTAAGTTCCGACCCCGCTCATCTCATCTACATTTTCACTTAATTGTCTACCAAATGAGGAAGAAATAAAAAAATAAACACGGCAACATGTCGTTCAACAAATTAATAAATGAATAAAACAATCTACCTTAGAGGGCTTATGAGACCTGTGACTACCAAAATATGACTATCAGAAAAGACGGCAATAAAAATCAAATAGTTTCAAATCATAATTACGACCAAAACTCGTTGTCAATTTTTTGAAAATCATTAATAACCAAATCAAGATTGCAACAGATAAAACTTATACTAAGAAGGTTAGCCTGTACTTTATTGGAACAAAATATGGAAATTATCCTCAATGCGACTTGGTAACAATTCGACAAGATATGAGCAAAAGGGCAAAGTTTAAAAAAACATAGCTTTTTTGAAAAGAAAAAATTTTGAACTGATTAGAAACTTTATGCATCAAATGAAATCATTGAGAGATTATTTTACACCTCAACAGAGAGTGAGTGAGACCTTTCACTATCCAGGATATGTCATACGGCTGCAAAAAGAACGACAAATACAGGCAAAAAAGAAAAATTTGCACGAAAAAGTTTGCACGAAAACAATGTCCCAGCCAATTAACATTAAACTGTTCAATAAAAACATTGAAAATCTTCGATTGCATTTAATCAAAGCAAAAAAAAATTTTGAATCAAAAGACGCCCATTATTGAAATACTGTGAAAAGTAAACAGAAACCTACAAAAAGGGGCAAATATGCAAAAATCACGATTATTTTTATGAAAACTGGTTGTACCAACCATTTGAGGAGAATAAAACCGTTATGAAGAGCAAATTGTCAATCAATAGATACATGAAGTGACCTGTCATAAGAGATGCTAAGCGTCAAGTTAACAAGTTAACAGAAATTAGATTGGCAATTCTCAAATAATGATAGATGAGACTAAATCATAGGATTACAAGCTGAAGTACAAGCTGAACTAAAAAACTTTTACACAGAACTTTACGAAACCACATTGTTGAAACCATTAACTTTATAAAAAAATATCCAGGAGAACTGAAAATCTTCATTTTCGTCTCGTTTGATCATCATAAAGTCTTTTTGTAAAACGACTGTCACAAATTGACAGCAAAAAGAACCACAAAAAAATGAAAAGTATCTAGATTTCACAGAATTCTTCTGAAACAAATTGTCTAAGCCCTGAAGACATCACTCAAAACGTTTAATCAACAGAGATTTTATTGTTTGATTCAACAAAACATCAAAAACAGCTCTAAATAATGCAAAGTTACGAAAATGAAACAACATTGTACAGTAGAAATAGAAACCCGAATCTGAAAAAAAAGGATAAATTCGAAAATACAATTACTCTCTTTTTAGGAATTTGATTTCAAAGACAATAAAACCAATGTCTATTTACCGATATCAACTTTGATGATAATTTCAATGATTTATCTATAGTTGGCCACAGAGACCTTTCATCACCAAATATTTGGCATACGACAACAAAAAGTAACAACAAACAGAGGGCAAAAATAAAAAATTCTACCAAATTCTGCAAGAGATTGGTTTCGCAGCCCTTAAAACCATATGAATGAAAACAAAAAAAAATTTCAAGCACAATTTTTTAATTTTTTTTCAGTTAGACTGTTAACTATTATGACAATTACAACCGCAAAAATGGGCAGTTATGCACAAAAATCAGAAAGTTTTGTATGAAAACTCGTAGTACCAAAAGCAATAAGACATTCCGTTGAAACAATCCGCCAAAAAATAGATTTTACTCTATAGGGAAGAAAGTTTGTCCTGTTATTACTGAGAATACGCAAAAATTGACTAAAATAATATAAAAAATTGACAAGATCAAAAAATTCACTGAAATTTCCTTAAAACAAATATATTCCTGAAAGCCATAAAAACCCTATGGTTCTCTGAAAAAAACTCTATCTACATTGATACTCATGCTTAGTTAAGTGGGAGCTGTCATTAATCGAGCCGTGAATAAAAATTTTTGTCAATAATTAACTTTGAAAGAACAAAAGCAATTTTTTTTGAAAGAAGGCAGCGCTAAAATAAAAATTGAAAGTTTCTGATTCTAGCAATTCATGATAATATCGAACTTATCCCCAATTTTTCTGCATGCTCAATAGAACACCCAAGTATTCCAAGTGTTTGCAAATGAGACCAGTTGTTGAGTGAAATTCTGCGAATATTAAAAAAAACAACGATGCATTTTGTATAATTATCGAGTTAATTATGCAGAAAACGGCAAAATTTTAATTCTAGAAGACTTTCATAGGGCGCCTAAATTCAGCTAGCAGTCCTTTGGAGGATTTACGTTAATGTTTTTAGGTCCTTATGTCTGACAATCTATATTAAAGTGGACCAAAAAAGCAAATTTTTGATGAAAAGAGTTCGAATTTTGAAAATTTTGACGAAAAAATTTTATCCAAAAAAACTTCATGAAAACAATTTAGCAACGCTCTTCTACTTCTATCTCTAACGGTAACAATAACACTCTGCCGTTAAAAATTTAATTGTGTTTTATTTTATATTACCGAAATTATGCCAAATTTTATCAAAAATTACTGAAATTGTGAACAAAAACAGTTGAATGTTCACAAAACTTTAATACTCGATAACTCCCTGTAAAAAACGAAAATCGAAAAAATCTTTATAATTCCATATTCTAGGATGTACGTGCTTTTTAATGATACCACTCACAATTCTGTACGATCAATATATCGATCGGCCAAAATTTGACTGAACAAAAAAAACCCAGTTGAGTATATGGTTCCTCCCTCCCCACTAAAGTGGGAGTCGGAACAAAAACCAAGCCTCACAAAAAACTATTGCTCAGCTTTAGACACCTGTTGGTATTAAAACACAACAAAAGGACCTAACCCAAAAAAATCAAAAATCAAAAATGCCGACCTTTATGAGGGTTATTATACCACTGTAAACTATTAGAAAGATTTTTTGTGGAGAGATTTTTACCACATTACCATTAAGAAATCTTATGAAACCTGAGAAATCTTAACGTGTTTGCTAGCAGCAACGCACCATAATATAACCTGTGGAGTATTACAAAGCGACAACCTGCTAACCTACACAAAAACTGCTGATTTACTGAAAACCTTAGCCAGAAAATTCGACTAACAAACAATGTGTACTGAAGAACAAATTGTACAGCAATTATAAAAACCCGATAACAAACAATTAAACTGGCCAATATTTACGGGCCCCAGCGCCTCGTTGGTAGGTAAAAAAACAAATGAAATCGGACTGTAAAATTAAGATAATAATTTAAGCAAAAAAAGATCAAAAACATTTGCTAATGAAGGATTCTACAAAATAGTTAAGGACGTCCTTCAGTCGGCTACAACTTTTTCAATTGTCCCACAACGTTGATTCGATATAATGAAAGGAATAATCAACGACAAAACATTAGCGAACGGTTAGGAAATACCTAAAATTCGATCAGAAATTACAACTAAGAGGAAACTTAGTCACCAAAATAGAGTGATAATTTGTCCTTGGACTGAAACGGGCCCCTACTGAAGACCATTCTCACGCGTAACAATACATCTGAAAACCAGAGCTTTTTGTCTTGTTATTTGTCGTAATTGGAGTTTTCACTTTCCGTAGCGTTTATTTGAGAAAACAGAGAAAGCATTTTGACATTTGTACTCTTTTTTTATGTTCATTTATTGGTTGACGCCTTTGTCCGTATTATTGTCACAGTACTGTACTTAACACAGTTGAAATTTTGCTTTTGTTCTCAAAAACAAACAGCTGAAACATCATTTTTAACGGCAAAACTCACAGTCCTACCGAAGCGAAACAGACAGAAGTTTTTGCCCTTGGAGATAAAAAATAGTTTGTCTAAGAACACTCCAGCGTGACACGTTGTTGAAGATTGTGGCTTGTTTAAAAATTACTACTGGTATGGATACAGAGTGCTAACGGCAAACAGCAAGTCTTTGTAGACAAAATAATGGTTGAGATACTGGGCACCATTTGTGTTTCGAAGCTCAATGATGTAAACAGTAGAAACTACCTAACGGACTTTGGCGCAAAAGAATTTGATAGACAAAAGTTTTTGTGACTTCAAAACACAGCTGAGTTAAAGTGAACAGACAGGAAAACAAACTATTGTCGATTGTTGAATGACAACAAAAAGAAGCAAGATATTTGAGCGGTATCGATTTAACATTCTCATGTGACTGGTGAATACATAGGCATATGTTTGTGTAACGACTAACATGATATTTTCTCGAACAAGTAAGTGATGTTGTTCAGGAACAGCGTCGGTTACGGGATAGAAATTGACGTACGAATAAAACAGAAGAGATGAAATGAGTGCAGAAAAATAAGCACAAACAAAAATATTAGAAAAGATTATGAATTAAAGATTATGAATTAATTTTTTTATGAGAAAAGATTATGAATTAATTTTTTTCATCACGAATGGACTTCAAACAATTGCAGATGACGAAAGACCAGATACAAGGAATTTGTCGGTACCGGAAATGGATGATGATGTTTACCCGAAGAAAGTCAACGGCGTGGAATCTTAGCTTTCGTACGCAGGCAATAAGAGCAAAGCTAAACTTGGGTAGCATAAAAAAGAAGATAAAATTTATTTTTTAATCACGTCAGCATTTCGTTGTTAGTGTCGATTTTGCTACCTAGAATGATTCAAAGTTAACCTCAACAGTCCCAAATAAGAGTCAGTTAAGGAAAAAAAGTGTTTTTTAAATTTCTTTTTGCTCAAGATGAGCCGTATGACCTGTCTAATCAAAATTGGTTGGTCTAGAGAACTTTTGCTGAGCACTAATTCTCTCTTTCTTTTGCCTTGTTTTGACAAAAATTTTTGAACAGTAGAGTACTTCTTATTCTGACTGCCGCAGTTTCTTGAGTAGTAAAATAATTTTAATTGTGTACTGTGTCTGCAACTTACTTGAGTGGTAAGTCAAATGTTATTTTGTCTTGAATCTTTCATTTTCAGCTTGCGATAATATGGATGCAGAATAGATAATTAAAATAATGTTATGTTAAGAACTTTGCACAAAGCCAATCTTTGGTATCAAAAATTCTTACTTGAACAGACGGAATTGATAAAAAAAGGCACCGTTCTACCACTGAATATTTTTTCCGACCCCACTTGTCTTGAGCGGTATTACTAGAGATACCGTCATGCGCATAGCGTGAAATCAAAAAAACTTTCAAAATTTTTGTCTTGTTCGAGGAGTTACCGTGTTTTAAACTTTTTCTCACTTTTCTGGGCATTTTTTAAAATTCATGGTTGTAATTTTTGCCCAATTATGTAACCATATTTACTTTTTCTGGAATTTTGTACGCCTGAAGCCATGTTGAGGCAGTTTTGTTGTATTGTGGTCTTTAAAAGTAAAATTCATCTTGATTTGGATATATATGGACATTATTTTTGGCATCAGAAAATTTCATCACAAATTTTTTCATTTTGTCCTTTTTTCTTTTCTTTATGTTGTTCTGTTAAAGACTCTCTATACTAACAGGTCACACTGAAATTCAAATGAGTTCTAGGCAAACCTAAAACCCTCCTCGTTTAATGTTCTTGAGCATTGATAACTTTTAAACTATTCGTTCAGGTAGAATATTAGCAAAATTGTTCAGTTTTGACTATAGTTATTTTTTTCCATTGCCCTGTTACAGTCGGTTAACGACAGGTTTTATTCGTTTTGCCAGTGGCGTAAACAAGCTCATACAAAACTTCAGATCTTAGATGAGGATTTTTAAGACCGGAAAGGAATATTTTCAAAAATAAACTTGAATTCATTTAACGATTGCAATTAAATTCAGTTGTTCGCAATCTGAATTAGGAATTATTGGGGTTGCTTACTTATTTATTAAATGAGTTTTCTAGGGAAGATAAGTTGAAACTTCTGGATCAAGCGAACAATCTTCCGAATCTTCTGTGATCCGTTGTTAACGAATGCTTTTGAACATTATTTCATAAAGTATGAACAGATTATGGGAATAAATGGCACTTGAAAAGTTGAAAAAAATTGTTTTTTTTATGCGGTTGTATTCGGTTTGAAATTTATTCTGAATTTTCCCGTTTCTTCAAGTTTCACTTATATGCATTATAAGCATAACTAATTTAATAGAGCAAGCATTTGGTATTTTCTAAGGGCATAAATCCTGATATACTAATTTGAAAACAGCAGAAAAATTCCTGGATCTCATTTCTTGTTGTTTATTTGAATTTAGAAGCTTATTTGATGCAATTTACTTTTAATTTTTTAAACATATAGCGCAATTGCACATGATTTGATTCAACGTTTATTGTAGTTCTTGCTCTAGAATTCATTCTTGTGAAATAATAAATTTTTTTCACTGCTATTAAACACTTTTTGTACACGTTATTCGAAGAAGCACCCAGAAGAACTACTATATCTAATAAAAACGTTGTAGTGTTTTTGATGAGGCTGAGATGCTGTTGCATGAGTTGTTCTTTTGGCAACTATTGATTTTTCCTTACCTTGACACTTTGTGTTCTCGTTTTTAACATTTGTTCATATATCTTGTTTCTAAAAAGTCGCAATGCTGAGAAGTCTTGTTGGAATTGTAACTAGGATTAAAAAGCTAAAAATTGTTTTTGCAAAGGCAACCATGTTGATGATCCTGAAATTATTTATTTAAGTAAAATTTTGTATATTTTTTTAGTATTGATTGCGGAGAATTCGTTAAATAATTCTGTCTCGATCTGAGTAATGAGTTAATTTTGAGTTCTGATCAACGTATTTCTTATTTTTTTTACTGTTGTCACCTTCAATCTCTCCTTTTACAGTATTCATAGGTCGATTATAAAACACATCTGAATCTAAAATTCTTTCTCAACTAAAGCGAGCTACATGAATATAAAATGCTGTATTTACGAACTAAACGTAAATAAAAAATTGAAGTCATTTAATTCTGTAAAAGGAACAAAACTTTTGAAATTGGTCTATATTTGTTTTTTTTTCTATCATTTGGTTAATTTTTGTTGTTCACAATTGGACTTATCATTGTGATGATTGTGGATCGATTTGTTTTTTGAATAAGCGTTAATGGCATTGTTCATTGTATTTTATTGACAAAAAAGTGCTTTTGAAAAGGCTTCATTAAAAATATCAGAATTTGGAAAACTATCTGCCCTTCAAAATTAATTTGTCGACGCGTAATTTAATTTACTTATCAAAACTTCCTAGCAGTTTCATACTCAATCTTTTGTTTTACTCTTTAATTGTTTTCGATTTTGGGGAATTCATTCAGAAGCTGTTTTTGATGGTTTTTTAAACTTTAGCACAGCATTTTCGATAAAAAGTTTCATTCGGGATTTATCAGTTTTTTTCACTTGTGGCTGGGATGGTTGTACGATTTGATTACCGCTTTGCTAGAAATATTGTCTGAAAAGTGCCAAGGGCAGACATGACTCACTTCAATCGTGCTTTATGTCTTTAATATAAAGCTTGGTTTGCCTCAACTTGTATTAGATCAGAATTTGCAATATCTAATTTGACTTCTATGTTAGTTTTTACTTCTGACCTCCCATAAAAATCTAAATGGAAGCATAAAATTTAATCAAAAATAAACAGAGACCCTTTGTTACTTACAATACTTAGTCGTTACATAAAAACTTGAAAATGAGTTTGAAATTGGGAAAAATGTTGACTTTTGGTTCTCATTTTTTGGTAAAACAGAGTTCTTCTCTTGATATTTTTTCTTCTTTAGAAAATGCATTAAGTAAACGTTTTGTATATTTTTTTAGTATTGATTGCAGAGAATTCGTTAAATAATTCTGTGTCGATCTGAGTAATGAGTTAATTTTGAGTTCTGATCAACGTATTTCTTATTTTTTTTATTGTTGTCACCTTCAATCTCTCCTTTTACAGTATTCATAGGACGATTATAAAACACATCTGAATCTAAAATTCTTTCTCAACTAAAGCGAGCTACATGAATTTAGAATGCTGTATTACCGAACTAAACGTAAATATAAAATTGAAGTCATTTAATTCTGTAAAATGAACAAAACTTTTGAAATTGGTCTATATTTGTTTTTTTTTCTATCATTTGGTTAATTTTTGTTGTTCACAATTGGACTTATCATTGTGATGATTGTGGATCGATTTGTTTTTTGAATAAGCGTTAATGGCATTGTTCATTGTATTTTATTGACAAAAAAGTGCTTTTGAAAAGGCTTCATTAAAAATATCAGAATTTGGAAAACTATCTGCCCTTCAAAATTAATTTGTCGACGCGTAATTTAATTTACTTATCAAAACTTCCTAGCAGCTTCATACTCAATCTTTTGTTTTACTCTTTAATTGTTTTCGATTTTGGGGAATTCATTCAGAAGCTGTTTTTGATGGTTTTTTAAACTTTAGCACAGCATTTTCGATAAAAAGTTTCATTCGGGATTTATCAGTTTTTTTCACTTGTGGCTGGGATGGTTGTACGATTTGATTACCGCTTTGCTAGAAATATTGTCTGAAAAGTGCCAAGGGCAGACATGACTCACTTCAGTCGTGCTTTATGTCTTTAATATAAAGCTTGAATTGCCTCAGCTTGAATTAGATCAGAATTTGCAATATCTAATTTGACTTCTATGTTAGTTTTTACTTCTGACCTCCCATAAAAATCTAAATGGAAGCATAAAATTTAATCGAAGATAAACAGAGACCCTTTGTTACTTACAATACTTAGTCGTTACATAAAAACTTGAAAATTAGTTTGAAATTGGGAAAAATGTTGACTTTTGGTTCTCATTTTTTGGTAAAAAAGAGTTCTTCTCTAGATATTTTTTCTTCTTTAGAAAATGAATTAGAAATCATTCTACGTGGGTTATTTAGTTTCTTTGATTGTTCATTCTAGAGGAGTAAAAATTTATCTCTCTTGTAAAGTGGTACAACGATTTCTTTATTATGGGTAGGAAAGCAGCCATTACAAAAACCATCGAAGTGCATCAGTTCTTTGAAACAAATGCATGACTGATTCATGGAACGTCATAAAAACCAAAAAATAATTTAATGATATTTCTGTTTAAATTTATGAAATTTTTATTTGCAGAAATTTAACATCTTCTGATCCAGAGAAAATTTCTTAAAGACTTCACTTAAAGACAGAGTAGAAAAAGTGTGTTTGAAAAAGTTTCTCAGCAACAGAATATCCTTCCAAACAACTTTGCCAACCGATGGAAGAAAGCAGGGACAAAAGAATGTTTAGTTTTAAACTCTATGATTAAGAGAAAAACATTTGATGATAAATAGATCATTAGTAGGTTCCATATTTCGACTCATTAGGTCATTGAACTCAGATCAGTTTCCATAATTGTTGTACACTATTGTAAATTGCCACTGAAAAATAGTTTAAGTGATGTTCTTGTATGAAATTTACATGGTGGATGGTCCTCTAATAGATCAGAAGCACAATTTCACAGATCAATTCATTTTCTTAAATTATCTTTATTTATGCGTCAAATTTACACAAAAATTGCGCTTTGATTAGAAAATGCACTATACGACATGATTATTCTTGCAAAACCCATTCCTCGGAGAGCTCTGCCATAGATCAAAACATTTTAACAACAAAGGGTAACTTATTTTTTTAAATTTCAATACCCCCCCCCCCCCACACACACACACACACACTCAATCACACTCACACATACACAGAATCATTCTCACATATACACACGATGGATTTACAATTGGTAATTCGACCAGGCTTTGCTTTAATAATACGCACCATGAGTGCAGGAGTTTACGTAGTGTCATATATAAGAAAGTAAAACGTTTGGCAAAATTATGTGTTTTATTTTAGAAATTTTCGCGGATTTGCATCAAAATCAACTGATTAAAAAGGTATTCTAAAAACACGTTACTGCTTCTAATCAAGTGCTTCGCTGCGTCAACAAAATTTGAAGGCAGATTGTGTGGTGCATTTAGTTTGGTGTGGTATAGGAAAATGAAAATTGCTTCATTCTTTTGAGTAAAGTGAAGATAAAAAGTAAGGAAATGGATGGCTCGAGATGGCTTTAGCTATTTGTCGGAAAAATGTAGTTGAATTCAAAATCTTGCAATAAACTTGCAAGACTCTTGCAAGAATTCACATTTAAAAGGTATTAAGGAAAAAAATAAATTTCAAGCAGTTCTGCTGGTCAACTTTCTTGTTACAGTCAATTCAATTGGTTTTCAATTAGTTATAACTTCCAAAAATACCCTATAAAATTTTCCAGAATTAAAAATCTTGCAAGACTCTCAAGATATTTACATGGTTTTGAAACCGGGCCAAAAAATTTTTCGTTGATTCCTGTTG